>NC_053389.1:11797618-12140589 GCF_905171765.1 Bufo bufo
ACTGAACAGGAGGAGGTCAGGGAGGGAGACTGGGTGGAAGACGATGCAGAGGACGATGAGGTCTTAGACCCCACATGGACTGAAGGTCGTGGCGATGATTTTCACAGTTCAGAGGAAGAGGTAGTGGTGAGACCGAGACAACAGCGAAGCCAAAGAGGGAGCAGGGGGCCAAAGCAGACGAGCCGCCGCCCCCAGAGTTCGCCTGCTACTGGACATCGCCAACAGGGACCCAGCCCCACAAAGGCAGCTTCAAAGAGTTCCCTGGCATGGCACTTCTTTAAACAATGTCCTACCGACAAGACCCGAGTGACTTGCACGCTCTGCCATCAGAGCCTGAGGCGAGGCATTAACGTTCTGAACCTTAGCACAACCTGCATGACCAGGCATCTACATGCAAAGCATGAACTGCAGTGGGGTACACACCTTAAAAACCAGGCACTCGCTGAGGCTCCCCCTGCTCCCTCTACCGCTGCTGCCTCGGCTTCCGCCTCGAGAGGAATGTTGCCACCTGCCGAGCAGCAAACAGAGGATGTGCCACCGACACCACCACCACCGCCACCGTCAACTAGCGTCTCCACTATATCACACAGCAGCGATCAGCTCTCAATATCTCAAACCTTAGAGAGGAAGCGCAAATTCCCCCCGAGTCACCCTCGAGCCCTTGGCCTGAACGCCAGCATTTCTAAACTGCTGGCCTTTGAAATGCTGTCATTCCGGCTGGTGGACACAGACAGCTTCAAACAGCTGATGGCCATGGCTGTCCCGCAGTATGTGGTTCCCAGCCGCCACTACTTCTCCAAGACAGCCGTGCCTTCCCTGCACATGCAAGTGTCCGATAAAATCAAGTGTGCACTGCGCAACGCCATTTGTGGCAAGGTCCACCTAACCACAGATACGTGGACCAGTAAGCACGGCCAGGGACGCTATATCTCACTAACTGCACACTGGATGAATGTAGTGGCGGCTGGGCCCCCGGCGGACAGTTCCTTGGCGCACGTCCTTCCGCCCCCTAGGATCGCAGGGCATCATTCTCTGCCTCCTGTAGCCTCCTCCTCCTACTCGGCTTCCTCCTCCACTGCTTCCACCAGCTCATCCGGTCAGCCACACACCTTCACCACCAACTTCAGCGCAGCCCGGGGTAAACGTCAGCAGGCCATTCTGAAACTCATATGTTTGGGGGACAGGCCCCACAGCGCAAAGGAGTTGTGGCGGGGTATTGAACAACAGACCGACGAGTGGTTTCTGCCGGTGGGCCTCAAGCCAGGCCTGGTGGTATGCGATAATGGGCGAAATCTCGTGGCAGCTCTGGGACTAGCCGGTTTGACGCACATCCCTTGCCTGGCGCATGTGCTGAACTTGGTGGTGCAGAGGTTCATTCACCACTACCCCAACATGTCAGAGCTGCTGCATAAAGTGCGGGCCGTCTGTGCGCGCTTCCGCCGTTCACATCCTGCCGCTGCTCGCCTGTCTGCGCTACAGCGGAACTTCGGCCTTCCCGCTCACCGCCTCATATGCGACGTGCCCACCCGGTGGAACTCCACCTTGCACATGCTGGAGAGACTGTGCGAGCAGCAGCAGGCCATAGTGGAGTTTCAGCTGCAGCACGCTCGCGTCAGTCGTACTGCCGAACAGCACCACTTCACCACCAATGATTGGGCCTCCATGCGAGACCTGTGTGCCCTGCTGCGCTGTTTCGAGTACTCCACCAACATGGCCAGTGGCGATGACACTGTTATCAGCGTTACAATACCACTTCTATGTCTCCTTGAGAAAACACTTAGGGCAATGATGTTAGAGGAGGTGGCCCAGGTGGAGGAGGAGGAGGAGGATGAGGGCTCGTTTCTAACACTTTCGGGCCAGTCTGTTCGAAGTGGCTCAGAAGGAGGTTTGTTTAACCACCTCCGGACCGCCTAACGCAGATTCGCGTTCCGGAGGTGGCAGCCCTGCGCAGAGTCACGCATATACGCGTCATCTCGCGATGGCCGAGATTTCCTGTGAACGCGCGCACACAGGCGCGCGCGCTCACAGGAACGGAAGGTAAGAGAGTTGATCTCCAGCCTGCCAGCGGCGATCGTTCGCTGGCAGGCTGGAGATGTGTTTTTTTTAACCCCTAACAGGTATATTAGACGCTGTTTTGATAACAGCGTCTAATATACCTGCTACCTGGTCCTCTGGTGGTCCCCTTTGTTTGGATCGACCACCAGAGGACACAGGTAGCTCAGTAAAGTAGCACCAAGCACCACTACACTACACTACACCCCCCCCCCCGTCACTTATTAACCCCTTATTAGCCCCTGATCACCCCTGATCACCCCATATAGACTCCCTGATCACCCCCCTGTCATTGATTACCCCCCTGTCATTGATTACCCCCCTGTAAAGCTCCATTCAGATGTCCGCAAGATTTTTACGGATCCACTGATAGATGGATCGGATCCGCAAAACGCATCCGGACGTCTGAATGAAGCCTTACAGGGGCGTGATCAATGACTGTGGTGATCACCCCATATAGACTCCCTGATCACCCCCCTGTCATTGATTACCCCCCCTGTCATTGATTACCCCCCTGTAAAGCTCCATTCAGACGTCCGCATGATTTTTACGGATGCACTGATAGATGGATCCGATCCGCAAAACGCATCCGGACGTCTGAATGAAGCCTTACAGGGGCATGATCAATGACTGTGGTGATCACCCCCCTGTCATTGATTACCCCCCTGTAAAGCTCCATTCAGACGTCCGCATGATTTTTACGGATGCACTGATAGATGGATCCGATCCGCAAAACGCATCCGGACGTCTGAATGAAGCCTTACAGGGGCATGATCAATGACTGTGGTGATCACCCCATATAGACTCCCTGATCACCCCCCTGTAAAGCTCCATTCAGATGTCCGCATGATTTTTACAAATGCACTGATAGATGGATCCGATCCGCAAAACGCATCCGGACGTCTGAATGAAGCCTTACAGGGGCATGATCAATGACTGTGGTGATCACCCCCCTGTCATTGATTACCCCCCTGTAAAGCTCCATTCAGATGTCCGCATGATTTTTACAGATGCACTGATAGATGGATCCGATCCGCAAAACGCATCCGGACGTCTGAATGAAGCCTTACAGGGGCATGATCAATGACTGTGGTGATCACCCCCCTGTCATTGATTACCCCCCTGTAAAGCTCCATTCAGATGTCCGCAAGATTTTTACGGATCCACTGATAGATGGATCGGATCCGCAAAACGCATCCGGACGTCTGAATGAAGCCTTACAGGGGCGTGATCAATGACTGTGGTGATCACCCCATATAGACTCCCTGATCACCCCCCTGTCATTGATTACCCCCCTGTCATTGATTACCCCCCTGTAAAGCTCCATTCAGACGTCCGCATGATTTTTACGGATGCACTGATAGATGGATCCGATCCGCAAAACGCATCCGGACGTCTGAATGAAGCCTTACAGGGGCATGATCAATGACTGTGGTGATCACCCCATATAGACTCCCTGATCACCCCCCTGTAAAGCTCCATTCAGATGTCCGCATGATTTTTACAGATGCACTGATAGATGGATCCGATCCGCAAAACGCATCCGGACGTCTGAATGAAGCCTTACAGGGGCGTGATCAATGACTGTGGTGATCACCCCATATAGACTCCCTGATCACCCCCCTGTAAAGCTCCATTCAGATGTCCGCATGATTTTTACGGATGCACTGATAGATGGATCCGATCCGCAAAACGCATCCGGACGTCTGAATGAAGCCTTACAGGGGCATGATCAATGACTGTGGTGATCACCCCATATAGACTCCCTGATCACCCCCCTGTCATTGATCAACCCCCTGTCATTGATCACCCCTCTGTCATTGATCACCCCTCTGTAAGGCTCCATTCAGACATTTTTTTGGCCCAAGTTAGCGGAATTTTTTTTTTTTTTTTCTTACAAAGTCTCATATTCCACTAACTTGTGTCAAAAAATAAAATCTCACATGAACTCACCATACCCCTCACGGAAACCAAATGCGAAAATTTTTTTAGACATTTATATTCCAGACTTCTTCTCACGCTTTAGGGCCCCTAGAATGCCAGGGCAGTATAAATACCCCACATGTGACCCCATTTCGGAAAGAAGACACCCCCAGGTATTCCGTGAGGGGCATATTGAGTCCATGAAAGATTGACATTTTTGTCCCAAGTTAGCGGAAAGGGAGACTTTGTGAGAAAAAAATTAAAAATATCAATTTCCGCTAACTTGTGCCAAAAAAATTTTTTTTCTATGAACTCGCCATGCCCCTCATTGAATACCTTGGGGTGTCTTCTTTCCAAAATGGGGTCACATGTGGGGTATTTATACTGCCCTGGCATTCTAGGGGCCCCAAAGCGTGAGAAGAAGTCTGGTATCCAAATGTCTAAAAATGCCCTCCTAAAAGGAATTTGGGCACCTTTGCGCATCTAGGCTGCAAAAAAGTGTCACACATCTGGTATCGCCGTACTCAGGAGAAGTTGGGGAATGTGTTTTGGGGTGTCATTTTACATATACCCATGCTGGGTGAGAGAAATATCTTGGTCAAATGCCAACTTTGTATAAAAAAATGGGAAAAGTTGTCTTTTGCCAAGATATTTCTCTCACCCAGCATGGGTATATGTAAAATGACACCCCAAAACACATTCCCCAACTTCTGCTGAATACGGCGATACCACATGTGTGACACTTTTTTGCAGCCTAGGTGGGCAAAGGGGCCCATATTCCAAAGAGCACCTTTAGGATTTCACAGGTCATTTACCTACTTACCACACATTAGGGCCCCTGGAAAATGCCAGGGCAGTATAACTACCCCACAAGTGACCCCATTTTGGAAAGAAGACACCCCAAGGTATTCCGTGAGGGGCATGGCAAGTTCCTAGAATTTTTTATTTTTTGTCACAAGTTAGTGGAAAATGATGATTTTTTTTTTTTTTTTTTTTTCATACAAAGTCTCATATTCCACTAACTTGTGACAAAAAATAAAAATTTCCATGAACTCACTATGCCCATCAGCGAATACCTTGGGGTGTCTTCTTTCCAAAATGGGGTCACTTGTGGGGTAGTTATACTGCCCTGGCATTCTAGGGGCCCAAATGTGTGGTAAGGAGTTTGAAATCAAATTCTGAAAAAAATGACCTGTCAAATCCGAAAGGTGCTCTTTGGAATATGGGCCCCTTTGCCCACCTAGGCTGCAAAAAAGTGTCACACATCTGGTATCTCCGTACTCAGGAGAAGGTGGGGAATGTGTTTTGGGGTGTCATTTTACATATACCCATGCTGGGTGAGAGAAATATCTTGGCAAAAGACAACTTTTCCCATTTTTTTATACAAAGTTGGCATTTGACCAAGATATTTATCTCACCCAGCATGGGTATATGTAAAAAGACACCCCAAAACACATTCCCCACCTTCTCCTGAGTACGGAGATACCAGATGTGTGACACTTTTTTGCAGCCTAGGTGGGCAAAGGGGCCCATATTCCAAAGAGCACCTTTCGGATTTGACAGGTCATTTTTTACTGAATTTGATTTCAAACTCCTTACCACACATTTGGGCCCCTAGAATGCCAGGGCAGTATAACTACCCCACAAGTGACCCCATTTTGGAAAGAAGAGACCCCAAGGTATTCGCTGATGGGCATAGTGAGTTCATGGAAGTTTTTATTTTTTGTCACAAGTTAGTGGAATATGAGACTTTGTATGAAAAAAATAAATAAATAAAAAATCATCATTTTCCACTAACTTGTGACAAAAAATAAAAAATTCTAGGAACTCGCCATGCCCCTCACGGAATACCTTGGGGTGTCTTCTTTCCAAAATGGGGTCACTTGTGGGGTAGTTATACTGCCCTGGCATTCTAGGGGCCCAAATGTGTGGTAAGGAGTTTGAAATCAAATTCTGAAAAAAATGACCTGTCAAATCCGAAAGGTGCTCTTTGGAATATGGGCCCCTTTGCCCACCTAGGCTGCAAAAAAGTGTCACACATCTGGTATCTCCGTACTCAGGAGAAGGTGGGGAATGTGTTTTGGGGTGTCATTTTATATATACCCATGCTGGGTGAGAGAAATATCTTGGTCAAATGCCAACTTTGTATAAAAAAATGGGAAAAGTTGTCTTTTGCCAAGATATTTATCTCACCCAGCATGGGTATATATAAAATGACACCCCAAAACACATTCCCCACCTTCTCCTGAGTACGGAGATACCAGATGTGTGACACTTTTTTGCAGCCTAGGTGGGCAAAGGGGCCCATATTCCAAAGAGCACCTTTCGGATTTGACAGGTCATTTTTTTCAGAATTTGATTTCAAACTCCTTACCTCACATTTGAACCCCTAGAATGCCAGGGCAGTATAACTACCCCACAAGTGACCCCATTTTGGAAAGAAGAGACCCCAAGGTATTTCGTGATGGGCATAGTGAGTTCATAGAAGTTTTTATTTTTTGTCACAAGTTAGTGGAATATGAGACTTTGTAAGAAAAAAAAAAAAAAAAAAAAAAATCATCATTTTCCGCTAACTTGTGACAAAAAATAAAAAGTTCTATGAACTCACTATGCCCATCAGCGAATACCTTAGGGTGTGTACTTTCCGAAATGGGGTCATTTGTGGGGTGTTTGTACTGTCTGGGCATTGTAGAACCTCAGGAAACATGACAGGTGCTCAGAAAGTCAGAGCTGCTTCAAAAAGCGGAAATTCACATTTTTGTACCATAGTTTGTAAACGCTATAACTTTTACCCAAACCATTTTTTTTTTACCCAAACATTTTTTTTTTATCAAAGACATGTAGAACTATAAATTTAGAGCAAAATTTCTATATGGATGTCGTTTTTTTTGCAAAATTTTACAACTGAAAGTGAAAAATGTCATTTTTTTGCAAAAAAATCGTTAAATTTCGATTAATAACAAAAAAAGTAAAAATGTCAGCAGCAATGAAATACCACCAAATGAAAGCTCTATTAGTGAGAAGAAAAGGAGGTAAAATTCATTTGGGTGGTAAGTTGCATGACCGAGCAATAAACGGTGAAAGTAGTGTAGGTCAGAAGTGTAAAAAGTGGCCTGGTCTTTCAGGGTGTTTAAGCACTGGGGGCTGAAGTGGTTAAGCAGCAGAGGACAGGTTCACAAGTCGCCAGCCAAGGCACTGTACTGGAGGACGAGGAGGATGAGGAGGAGGAGGTGGAGGGGGACGAGGATGACGCAAGTTCACAGCGGGGTGGCAGCCCAGGCCCATCACTGGTGCGTGGCTGGGGGGATACGGTGGACGATGACGATACGCCTCCCACAGAGGACAGCTTGTCCTTACCCATGGGTAGCCTGGCCCACATGAGCGAATATATGCTCCAATGCCTGCGCAACGACAGCAGAGTTGCCCACGTTTTAACGTGTGCAGACTACTGGGTGGCCACCCTGCTGGATCCCCGGTATAAAGACAATGTGCCCACTTTAATTCCTGAACTGGAGCGCGACCGTAAGATGCGCGAGTACAAGCGCACGCTGATAGAGGCGCTCTTGAGAGCATTCCCACATGTCACAGGGGAACAGGTGGAAGGTGAAGGCAGAGGAGTGGCAAGAGGTCGCCAACGCAGCTGTGTCACGGCCAGCTCATCTGAGGGCAGGGTTAGCATGGCAGAAATGTGGAAAAGTTTTGTCTCCACGCCACAGCTAACTGCACCGACACCTGATACGGAACGTGTTAGCAGGAGGCAGCATTTCACTAACATGGTTGAACAGTATGTCTGCACACCCCTCCACATCCTGACGGATGGTTCGGCCCCATTCAACTACTGGGTTTCGAAATTGTCCACGTGGCCAGAGTTAGCATGTTATGCCTTGGAGGTGCTTTCCTGCCCGGCGGCCAGCGTTTTATCTGAACGCGTATTCAGCACGGCAGGGGGCGTCATTACTGACAAGCGCAGCCGCCTGTCCACAGCCAACGTGGACAAGCTGACCTTCATAAAGATGAACCAGGCATGGATCCCACAGGACCTGTCCCTCCCTTGTGCAGAGTAGTCCTTATTAACTGCCTAAAACATGTCTTGTTGTGCTACGGGCCACTTCTTTATTTGATACAAATTTTATGAAACCCACAGTTGAATGAAACTCTTCTCTGTCTGGGCGCCGGGGCCTAACCAGATGAAAGTGGCCGGTTAAACTAACGGGTGACATGAAGCCATAACCTCTGCCATGCTACCTCTGTCTTCTGTCTGGGTGCTGAGGCCTAAGTCAAATAAAGCGGTCTTCTGCTGTGCTGGGGGATATGAAGCTAATCTCTGACCTCTCTCCTCTGTCTGGGTCCAAAGGCCTAAATCACTGAAAGAGGCCTTCTCCTGTGGTGTGTGATATGATGCCAGAATATGTGCTGTGGGGCCTCTCTCCTCTTCCTGGGTGCAGGGGTCAAATAAACTAAATTGTGGCCTACTCCTGTGGTGGTTGATATGATGCCTGATTCTCTGATGTGGAACCTCTCTCCTCTGTTTGGGTGAAGGGGTCAAAGTAACTAAATGGTGGCTTCTCCTGTGGTGGCTGATATGATGCCAGAATATGTGCTGTGGTGCCTCTCTCCTCTTCCTGGGTGCGGGGGTCAAAGTAACTCAATGGTGGCTTCTCCTGTGGTGGCTGATATGATGCCAGAATATGTGCTGTGGTGCCTCTCTCCTCTTCCTGGGTGCGGGGGTCAAAGTAACTCAATGGTGGCTTCTCCTGTGGTGGCTGATATGATGCCAGAATATGTGCTGTGGTGCCTCTCTCCTCTTCCTGGGTGCAGGGGTCAAAGTAACTAAATGGTGGCTTCTCCTGTGGTGGTTGATATGATGCCTGATTCTCTGCTGTGAAACCTCTCTCCTCCATCTGGGTGTAGGGGTCAAAGTCTTTCAAAGTCGCCTTCTCCTGTGCTGATTGATATGAAGCTGATGGTTGTGCCATCTGACATGGTTGCCGGGGTCTGATTCAATGGTGGCCTACTCCTGTGGTGGGTGATCTAAATGCCTGATTCTCTGCTGTGTAACCTCTCTCCTCCGTCTGGGTGTAGGGGTCAAAGTAACTAAATGGTGGCCTACTCCTGTGGTGGGTGATATGATGCCTGGTTCTCTGCTGTGGGACCTCTCTCCTTTGTCTGGGTGCTGTGGTCAAAATAATAGTAAGTGACCTTCTCCATTGGTGGGTGACTTAAAGCCTGATTCTGTGCTATGGGACCTCACTCCAATTAATATTGTTTAATTTTTATTTATTTTATGTTAACTCATCATTTCCCTATCTACATTTGTTTGCAGGGGATTTAACTACATTTTGCTGCCTTTTGCAGCCCTCTAGCCCTTTCCGGGTGTGTTTTACAGCCTTTTTAGTGCCCAAAAGTTCGGGTCCCCATTGACTTCTATGGGGTTCGGGTTCGGGATGAAGTTCGGGTCGAGTTCGGATCCCGAACCCGAACATTTTTCGAAAGTTCGGCCGAACTCGTCGAACCCGAACATCCAGGTGTTCGCTCAACTCTAGTCCTGAACGTGCACGCCGCCGCGCATGCGCCATGGTGACTTATTCCTGTCCTGTATAGTACAGAGTCGGCGTGCGCGTTCGCGGCTCTGTACTATACTGACCACGAAGAAGTCATCATGGCGCATGCGCGGCAGCGTGCGCGTTCAGGACATTGCGTGGCCCAGCCGGGAGAGAATCTTCAGTCTTCTGCGCAAGCGCGGCCCGGCGGGATTCGACAGGAGAGGTGGCCGTAACCAGGGGAGACCAAAGACAACATCAGGTAAGAGGGGACTTATTTTCTAAAAAAGGGTGAGAATTGGGTAATAACATGTATTTAGAAAAATTATCACTGTCAAATCATTAACAGATTTAACAGTGATCATTAAGATAAGAATACCCCTTTAACAGGAACGGAAGACACCCAACACCATGATGTTGTTTTTTTCTGGATTGATGGGCATAGCCCATGTGGTGCTGAATTTCTCCAGAATTTTTAGGTTATCTTGGAGACCTTTCTCAGTTGGTGATAGTAGCAGAAGGTCATCTGCATACAGTAGAAATGTCACCTGGGTGTCATGGAGGGTGAGACCGGGTGCTGAAGAGGACCCCAGAGCCGCGGCCAGCTCATTGATGTAGATACTGAAGAGGGTTGGACTGAGGCTGCAGCCCTGTCTGACTCCTCCTCGGCTCTGCCGGAAATAATCTGTTCTCCTCCCATTCACCTTCACGCGGCATCAGTTCTCAGTGTAGGATCTTCTGATGACATGTTGAGTAAATGTGTAAATACTTTTTTTTCCACTTAATTTCACATGATGTTTTCCTCTCTATTCACACCCAAAGCAAAATGTAGAATTCTGCTGTTTCCCGAGAGCAGTGCATTGTGGGGGTTCATATGGCAGTTCTACAGCTAGAGCTAAGCTTTTATATCATGACCGTCAGCAGGGTGGATCTAAACAGCTGTCTGTTTCCAGGGCCAACCGGCAGAATTTTAATAGCAGCTTTGGATGTGACTGGAGAAATAGATATGAAATGAGTAATTGACACAAAAACCAAAAAGGAAAGAATCAGCTACATTTTTATGTGAATTTTGATTGCTCTGGCATGTCAATTTAAAGGGACCTGCTGATGATTCAGTGTGTTCGGGTACAGCCTGAAATGTCCCTCCTCAGGGGGAAAACTGAAGTCACACAAGTTGGATTTTCCTTGGTTACTAGTGGGATAAGGATAAGCAGAGGAGTCCGGCTGCTGCTTATCTCCTACCCTATTATAGAAACCTTATGGAACTAGAAGGTGCATTGCAGGCATTTCCCTACAGGCTCCTCCCTCAGTACACGCCCCTGCTTATGTCCTGCAGGACAAGCCCCGCCCAGCACACTCACATAGAGACAGACGTTTTTGTTAAAGTCAACTCTTATATAATAAATATTTTTTATACAAAATATGTTAAAAAGTCTCCAGAAAAAAATAACATAAAAACACAATGATGAAGCTTCTCTGCATTACAATAGATTAATAAAGACATAATTCCAAACATTTCGATATCACAAATTTAACTTATTGTTCATAGAATACCTTTAAATAAAGCTTTAAATGCCAAGACTGAGCAGCATCGGGGTAGAAAAAACCTACCAGCGTTGAGTATATAATCGATCCCTGAGGAGACGGGACCTGTTACAACAGTATAAATTAAAAGCTGAAAGCAGGTCTGGAACTTGTGGCTATTGTGATACTACAACTCCCAGCATGTGACCATCCAGCTTGGGCAAAACTACGAGCCCCAGCATCCTGGAAACCGTAGTTTCACTCAAATGGAAGGTCACGCCTCACAGACCTTTCAGTTAATTACGCAGCAGCATATATATTTAAAAAATAATAATAATCAAATTTTTTCCAAAAATTTGTTCCCATGATCACAGTGACCAGCACGAACCATAAATATTTATACACCTCATTTACATAAATATTCACACTCCATTAGCGTGGCGGTATCCTCAATGGGCCTCATGAATCAGAACAATCACGCCGCCTTTAAAAGCCAGGCATCAGCTTATTTTTTTGCTAATCTGCACCAAAAAAAGAGGCGTTGACTTCATAGAGGAGAATTTCAAAAACATCAGAACTACCGCCACATTCCCGTGTATCAGCACATTCCATATGGATTTGAGTTTTTCCTCCCAATGTAAGGGGGGAGGGGTGTGACAACTTCTTAAAGGTGACAGTATATGGTGCCCGATAGGACTGTTGACTTTTTGCCCTTTGGTTCCGGACCTGAAGAAGGATAGTCATCGTAATACTGCAGAATCTGCATCTGGTGAGATTGTGCAGGGTTAAACGAATGGAGGTGGAGCTCCCCTTTAAGTGGAGATCTCCACAGTGCATAGAACGTTCTCAAAAATGTGCAGCTTCATAGAATTTAATAGAAAAATCCAAAACTGCAAAAGGCACATTGGCTACCTGGCGTTTGCCCAGGCCTGTGTCGGAGGTATAAGAAGATATCCATTGTGCTTACCTATAATGCAGTAACACATTTAGTGATGCCACATGATGCCACCAAGGACGGACCTTGCTCAGTGGTGGGTCATGGTCCGTCAAGTCGTATCAGTAGCTTTACCCCAGAGCTGCGCTCATTCACAGCTTTTACTCTGGTCCCTGAGTGTTCCTGTAAAATTCTCAGACTACACACAATAGCTGATCAAGGAGATCCGAACCATGAAGCTAGGCTCACGTCCTACTGCCGAGGACACCGGCCACAGATTCAGTTATTTTCAAGTAAATGAGGTTGAAATTTTTTCCGGAGGCCGACCGATAAAAAGTCCTACTTCAACTTTTGGTGGGAGGTGATGACTTTTTGGATTTCCATTTCCTCTGAACTCCCCGAGATCTGACGTTGTGATAGTATTTCGGCACCAGGTAATACAAGGTCATGGGCTGATAGGTTGGGATGAAGCTGATAGCGCCACCGGGGTACTGGTAGAAGACGGTGGAGGATGGCGTTGGGCTGTAGTAATACTCGGGACCCTGTCATCGGAGAAAGAGAATCAGTCAGGACAGTGATATCAGAAGTTGCTTAAAGAAGTTGTGCAGCTGGGAAAAAAAATGAAAAAACAAGCAGAATGGTTTAAAAAATTTACAAAAATAAGTAGTAACTCACCACTCCCGTTCAGATCTGGAGCGGCAGGGGGATCAGGAAGGTGAATAATACTTATTTTTATATTTTTAAGCCATTTTGAAAAATTTTAAAAAATCTTTCCTGGCCTGACATTTCCACATGGAAAAACAATGCGATATCCAAAATGGCCACCTATACAGTATCCACATAGGTAGTCACCCAGCTTTTCACTGGTCCACACAGCAGACCTGCCTAGACGAGCCACGATAGTAGGGGATACATCATGACATAACTGAAGAGGTTTTCCATTCAGAAGCTTGGAAAAGTTTGGTGACCACCTGAAAGTTTGCTAGTGGATCGCCTCTAGGTGGCCACCCCAGTTTGAAAGGTGGCCATGTTGGTTTTCATGCAGACGACTCAAGAATTTTTGGATTTCAGGTAGAAACGTTCGTAAAGGAGGAGATGGGAAGAAACTAACAGACTAGATCTGGTGACTCAGAGCCCACGGACTCACCACTCCTTGCCATTACATTTGTCTCCAGCACGTGCCACACTACGTGATGACCCCATCTTTCCTTCTATCATACAAACCAGTCATTATCCTGCGGACTCACCATTTTCTGAGTATCAGTCGCAGGAGATTTCGTTTTGCTCATGACGCTTTCTTCATCCTCGCTCGAGCATTCTGACGGAGATCTGCTTGAGCCGTCCGAGTGGTAGTCTGACGTGTCCTGTTCCGGTTTCTCCTCAGTTGTCTCCTTCTTGGATTCTTCTGGAACCTTCACAATGAAGGGGCTACAGCTCTCTCCTAACCTGAGGACAAAAGGAAACTCCACATAAAGACCTCCAGGGTTTGTGATCCATAAGAGGGACCTCAACGGGGTGGGGCTTATAAAAATGGTTTTGAGGGCTTTTCAGGGCCAGACTTAGATTCTGAAATGGTTCTCCCAGCTCAGTCTTATACTTCTAATCTACATTCTGTGATAGCAGGTGCCGGATTATCAGATTAGAGGTATGTAATGATCTAATAACTGGTTGCTGTGTGTTGGACTTACCTGCAGCTCACCTCCTTTGGATCAATCCAAATATACATGTTTTTGGGAAAAGCCAACTGTGAGCAGCGCACACCGCTCCGAACGCAGGCCCGTAATACGGAGTCATCCACCGCCATGTTTTTTTCTATCCGGATACACCTGGGATCAGATGAGGTGCATAAGATGAATAGATTCCGACAGATCGGACCTGCTAGAGTTGTCTATCTAACCTGTGGCCCCCCCAGCCAGTGTAAAACTACAACTCCCAGTATGCCCTGACCGTACACACCCATCCACAAAGAGACAGTTAAAATATATCAGCTATTAAAGCTGTGGTCTCTCCAGTTCTTGCAAAACTACAATGATTAGGATGCTGGGAGTTGTAGTATTGCACTGGGTAGGGAGCCAGAAGATGGAGACTACTGCTTTAAAGGATAACTCCACCTGTACGTTCATCAAATGGGATGTGCCTACTCCTATCCTTGACTGGTGGGGGATCTGACAGCTGGGACCCCCAATGATCATGGAGATAGACGTCCTGTCCCACCCGTATTAATGAAATGGCGGATGAGTGTGCGCATCGCCTCTCTATCTCCATGAAACTAGCGCACATGCTCATCCGCAGTACAGTTCACATGGTGGAGGATACAGGACCTCTCTTTTCATGATCGATGGGGGTTCAAGGGGTCAGACCCCCGTCATTCAGACACATAACCTGTTCAGCTTCCTATGCTTAGGATTAGCAAAACATGACTGCTTGCTTCAATAAATATCGCCACACATGTCCTCAGGCTGTGTGTGGTACTGCAGCCCATATACATTAAAGGCAGAACAGCACCTTTAAGGGGTTGTCAGAAGACAGCATGATAGGGAGGGGTTCAGCCAATAGGACCTCCTCCATTACTGAGAACACCCCCCCCCCCCCCCCATAACGTTGGCCATTTTGACCCAACAGAACCTGAAAGTTTTTTAAGCTACTTAGCAGGATAAGCTCTGACAACATGGCCTGCACGCTGTTTTGGCAGGTAAGACGAAGAACAGTTGTCTGAAACCCTGGTAAAAAGAAAGGCCCCCTTGGTGATCACAGAGATGTAAGAAAACCTTTGTCTGTCAAGCTTTTACAAAGCGGATGGAGCGTACCTGAGATTAGAAGACGCCCCTGACATTAGAAGACGCCCCAGAGATTAGAAGACGCCCCAGAGGTTAGAAGACGCCCCAGAGGTTAGAAGACGCCCCAGAGGTTAGAAGACGCCCCAGAGGTTAGAAGACGCCCCAGAGGTTAGAAGACGCCCCTGACATTAGAAGACACCCCAGAGATTAGAAGACGCCCCAGAGATTAGAAGACGCCCCAGAGATTAGAAGACGCCACTAAGGTTAGAAGACGCCACTAAGGTTAGAAGACGCCACTAAGGTTAGAAGACGCCACTAAGGTTAGAAGACGCCACTAAGGTTAGAAGACACCCCAGAGATTAGAAGACGCCACTAAGGTTAGAAGACGCCACTAAGGTTAGAAGACACCACTAAGGTTAGAAGACGCCCCAGAGATTAGAAGACGCCCCAGAGATTAGAAGACGCCCCAGAGATTAGAAGACGCCACTAGGGTTAGAAGACGCCCCTGAGATTAGAAGTGCAGTCCATGTTTTTAACCAATTATATTCTGGCTATCCTGGGCTACAGGTGATCACTTTACCCAACCCTGCCCATGAGAAGATCTGCAGTTGTTCTTACCTGTAGGCCTGGCCTTTCTGGGGGCTCTCGGGATACCAGTGTCCTTCAAACCTGTCGCATAAAATGGAGGTGAGGGTTTCGGTAAATCTCTTCACCTGCTGACGGTCCAGTTTTTGGTGACGGTTCAGCAGTCTTACGATGTAAGACGCCCCCAGTTTCACTTCTTCGTGCATCGCTTCCTTATACAATCCAACGTCCTCTCCTGGAGAAATGCAAACACAGTTAGGCTCTGGAGGCGTCGTCCTGACTCACGTCCAATAATCTGGCATTTGCAGAAAACTCTCTGGAGGACAATGCTTATGGGGTTCTGTGTGCCCTGTCTGATAATCCAGAACGTGGAAATGTACGACCATCGTAAGGCCTCGTTTCGACTGACGGAATGTGGCCACATTTTAGAGTCTGTGTTACAGCAGCAAATCCCGATCCAACCGTGAACTTCCAGCATCATGGATCCCAAGTTCAGGAAATTAGACCCACGATTGGATTTGTGGCTGTAATACGGACACTAACGTGCGCCCACATTATGGCCGCCTGAATGAGGACTAACTCGAATGTGAACGCACCCTTATGGTTCTGGACTTCCATGGAAGCAATATTCTTGTTGAAGAGCGGTTGTGCCTAATGGCGTACACCAATATGGATCCCCCGATAACCAAGAATAGAAGGTGGCGCATGGAAGTCTACTGGTTTCAATGGCACAAGTCAACCCGTCCCCCGATCAGTCAGAAGTCATGGTTCACGTGTAAGACCTACAGTCGGTTACTCAAAACTTAAAGCAGTTCTTCTTCTGGCTCCCTGATCTCACCGGCAGCGGTCCCGGTAGACTCAGCTCCGTACGTCTGCTGTTTGGTCGCCCGTCTGCTTTTACTTTCATTTTTTACCAGTATGATACGTTACTGGGAAGAGCTGCGTAATGTGTAACTGGAAGAAAATCCCCACATTTCCAGAGAAAATCGCACCACCTGACCGTCTCTGACCACAGATAGGGGGGAGATGGTCATGGCCATAGTCACCCTGGTTTGGCATCAGCTCTTCTTCTGTCACACTGAAGTCCCTATTGACGCCGCAGCTACCTCTTGTGACCCTCAATAGTTGTCAGACACCTCCTACTGTCACAGGCAGAGCCATGGACCCCTCAATAGTTGTCAGACACCTCCTTCTGTCACAGGCAGAGCCATGGACCCCTCAATAGTTGTCAGACACCTCCTTCTGTCACAGGCAGAGCCATGGACTCTTCAATAGTTGTCAGACACCTCCTTCTGTCACAGGCAGAGCCATGGACTCCTCAATAGTTGTCAGACACCTCCTTCTGTCACAGGCAGAGCCATGGACCCCTCAATAGTTGTCAGACACCTCCTTCTGTCACAGGCAGAGCCAAGCCATGGACTCCTCAATAGTTGTCAGACACCTCCTTCTGTCACAGGCAGAGCCATGAAGGCATAAAAGTGATGTTACAGGAAGAGGTCCAGTCATAAAACAACACAAAGCTCCGACCTGTCAGTCCGATCGCAGCGGAGCGTCTCCAGCCTGCGACACTGAGCGCGCCCTCTATTTACTGTCTCCTACACCAGGCTGATAAGACAATCAGAAAGTGACCAGAACAAGACGTCCTCGGTGTGAGCGAGGTGACGAGGTGACGTACTGGTCATGCTGGAACAGAATGAACTGCCGAGTCCTACGAGATTTACTCAGAGCTCAGCAGACGTCAAATAAAGAGACCTTAAAGATACAGATGCTTCCCCGGCAGTAGAATAAACCACAGAAAACATAGAAATAAGCTGTATTAGGAGGTTCTGCAGCAGCTGAGGTGTGTATTAGGAGGTTCTGCAGCAGCTGAGGTGAGTATTATGATGTTCTGCAGCAGCTGAGGTGTGTATTATGATGTTCTGCAGCTGCTGAGGTGTGTATTATGATGTTCTGCAGCAGCTGAGGTGTGTATTATGATGTTCTGCAGCTGCTGAGGTGTGTATTATGATGTTCTGCAGCTGCTGAGGTGAGTATTATGAGATTCTGCAGCAGCTGAGGTGTGTATTATGAGATTCTGCAGCAGCTGAAGTGTGTATTAGGAGGTTCTGCAGCAGCTGAGGGGTGTATTATGAGGTTCTGCAGCAGTTGGTGTGTATTATCAGGTTCTGCAGCAGCTGAAGTGTGTATTAGGAGGTTCTGCAGCAGCTGAGGTGTGTATTATGAGGTTCTGCAGCAGTTGGTGTGTATTATCAGGTTCTGCAGAAGCTGAGGTGTGTATTATGATATTCTGCAGCAGCTGAGGTGTGTATTATGAGGTTCTGCAGCAGCTGAGGTGTGTACTGGTAGGCAAAAAGAAAAAGGCAGGCGTGCTCAAGTTGAGGTGTGTATTATGAGGTTCTGCAGCAGCTAAGGTGTGTATTAGGAGGTTCTGCAGCAGCTGAAGTGTGTATTAGGAGGTTCTGCAGCAGCTGAGGTGTGTATTAGGAGGTTCTGCAGCAGCTGAGGTGTGTATTAGGAGGTTCTGCAGCAGCTGAGGTGTGTATTAGGAGGTTCTGCAGCAGCTGAGGTGTGTATTAGGAGGTTGTGCAGCAGCTGAGGTGTGTATTAGGAGGTGCTGCAGCAGCTGAGGTGTGTATTAGGAGGTTCTGCAGCAGCTGAGGTGTGTATTAGGAGGTTGTGCAGCAGCTGAGGTGTGTATTAGGAGGTGCTGCAGCAGCTGAGGTGTGTATTAGGAGGTTGTGCAGCAGCTGAGGTGTGTATTAGGAGGTTCTGCAGCAGCTGAGGTGTGTATTAGGAGGTTGTGCAGCAGCTGAGGTGTGTATTAGGAGGTTCTGCAGCAGCTGAGGTGTGTATTAGGAGGTGCTGTAGCAGCTGAGGTGTGTATTAGGAGGTTGTGCAGCAGCTGAGGTGTGTATTAGGAGGTTCTGCAGCAGCTGAGGTGTGTCCAGATAGGTGTTTAGCGTATCTTGGAATAACCCTTGCACTTTCCTTGTACAGGACATTATGTCGTCAGATTTCATCAGAAAGCGATTACTGGAGATGATGCAAGGAGAACAGACGAGGAAGTGACGAGAACCGGGGGAGGGGGGAGGGAGGTGAATGTGACACGTCGGGGAAGGCGAGAGAAAACCCCCGAACAGGAAGCAAGAGTTCAATCAGGTCAGACCTGATGCAATAGAGCGACTGCATACATAGCAATTCCCCAATATACCGCCCTATGCTCATACTACTGAACTCCTAGGACTGAGCCGTACTGCTCCACTCAGACAGGGGACCCTCCGTTCTTACGAATGCACTCCATCGATAGATGGGGACATCGCCTTATCACTTCTCTACAGGATCGATGGTGGTCCCACCACAGTTGTGAGAACGGAGGGTCCCGTGAGGCGGTACTGCACACCTCGCTCCTCTATGGGGGTGACATACACTCTACCGAGGACCCCTCGTTCTCGGGATCACTGGGGGTCTCCACAGTCGTGGACAGGTGGTCAATACGTTTCATTCATGGGATAACTCCTTTAACCAGTTGACATTACAGACGATCACCACTAGGCGGACGCGCGCCCTTCCGTGATTCCACCCCCATGATCTCACCATAGAATCTGGCCCTAGGAGGGAAGTGCTATCTATGCAATTCCCTCACTGATCCTTTGAGAATCAGCCGCTGTTCTCTAAGGACATCACGCAGGTCCCGGTGTCACTCTGCGCCCCCCCCCCCCCCGCACCCCTCAATAGGAAAGTAATAAAAACCCCGCACCCCTCCCCCACCCCTGAATACATGCACACAAGCTGACGTAACCGTCACAAGAGCTGGGATTCACACCCAGTGTGGCACCGTGCCCAGAATAAGGGCAAGTCCACCCGTCCACGCAGGTACCACAGTCCGCTGACCCGGCATCCAACAGTCCAGCACTGCTGCGTTTACGTCCGGCACCGGACCAGCAGAATTTAGGATTTTTGATCAGGGATCCTCCTTCCTCAGGGGTCTCCAGCCTGCCGCCCTCAAGGGCTCATGCACACGAAACACAAACATAATTTCTTTCTGCGTCCGTTCCGCAAAAAAGTTACTCCGTGCGCATTCTGTTTCCGTATGTCCGTTCCGCCAAAAAATAGAACACGTCAACATAACAGAGAAGGATAGGACTGTTCTATTAGGGGCCAGCTGTTGCGGACCACAAAATACATACGGTCGTGTGCATGAGGCCTTACTGCTACAAACCATAACCCCCAGCATCTCCTGCAGTTTACCATTGTTCTCTCAATCCATAAACCTCTACGTATTTCACCTCTAGGCGCGCGCACTTCACCTCTAGGGGCACGTACTTCCCCTCTAGGCGCGCGCACTTCACCTCTAGGCGCGCGTACTTCCCCTCTAGGGGCGCGCACTTCCCCTCTAGGGGCGCGCACTTCCCCTCTAGGGGCGCGCACTTCCCCTCTAGGGGCGCGCACTTCCCCTCTAGGGGCGCGCACTTCCCCTCTAGGGGCGCGCACTTCACCTCTAGGCGCGCGCACTTCACCTCTAGGCGCGCGCACTTCACCTCTAGGCGCGCGCACTTCACCTCTAGGCGCGCGCACTTCACCTCTAGGCGCGCGCACTTCACCTCTAGGCGCGCGCACTTCACCTCTAGGCGCGCGTACTTCCCCTCTAGGCGCACGTACTTCACCTCTAGGCGCGTACTTCACCTCTAGGCGCACGTACTTCACCTCTAGGCGCACGTATTGCATCACACGGAGTGTGAATACAATGATGTGAGAGTCAAGAACAAAGAAAATATTCATTCACAGCAATAGAAGTCACTTCCCCGCACTGAGCCAATAAAGCACAGGCATCACATTTCAGCGCTGAGAGGGTCAATAAGATGGAGAACAATAGGGGCACAGGGTGATAGGACAGGGCACTCTCCCTGGCACTGAGATGGGAGCACAGGGCACTAGGACAGGGCGCTCTCCCTGGCACTGT
Organism: Bufo bufo; assembly: GCF_905171765.1. Lineage (NCBI taxonomy): Eukaryota > Metazoa > Chordata > Amphibia > Anura > Bufonidae > Bufo > Bufo bufo. Next base: position 11,817,914 of record NC_053389.1, read on the forward strand.
GATGGGAGCACAGGGCACTAGGACAGGGCACTCTCCCTGGCACTGTGATGGGAGCACAGGGCACTAGGACAGGGCACTCTCCCTGGCACTGTGATGGGAGCACAGGGCACTAGGACAGGGCGCTCTCCCTGGCACTGTGATGGGAGCACAGGGCACTAGGACAGGGCACTCTCCCTGGCACTGTGATGGGAGCACATGGCACTAGGACAGGGCACTCTCCCTGGCACTGTGATGGGAGCACAGGGCACTAGGACAGGGCGCTCTCCCTGGCACTGTGATGGGAGCACATGGCACTAGGACAGGGCACTCTCCCTGGCACTGTGATGGGAGCACAGGGCACTAGGACAGGGCACTCTCCCTGGCACTGTGATGGGAGCACAGGGCACTAGCACAGGGCACTCTCCCTGGCACTGTGATGGGAGCACAGGGCACTAGGACAGGGCACTCTCCCTGGCACTGTGATGGGAGCACATGGCACTAGGACAGGGCGCTCTCCCTGGCACTGTGATGGGAGCACAGGGCACTAGGACAGGGCACTCTCCCTGGCACTGTGATGGGAGCACAGGGCACTAGGACAGGGCACTCTCCCTGGCACTGTGATGGGAGCACAGGGCACTAGGACAGGGCACTCTCCCTGGCACTGTGATGGGAGCACAGGGCACTAGGACAGGGCACTCTCCCTGGCACTGTGATGGGAGCACAGGGCACTAGGACAGGGCGCTCTCCCTGGCACTGTGATGGGAGCACAGGGTACTAGGACAGGGCACTCTCCCTGGCACTGTGATGGGAGCACATGGCACTAGGACAGGGCACTCTCCCTGGCACTGTGATGGGAGCACAGGGCACTAGGACAGGGCGCTCTCCCTGGCACTGTGATGGGAGCACAGGGCACTAGGACAGGGCACTCTCCCTGGCACTGTGATGGGAGCACAGGGCACTAGGACAGGGCGCTCTCCCTGGCACTGTGATGGGAGCACAGGGCACTAGGACAGGGCGCTCTCCCTGGCACTGTGATGGGAGCACAGGGCACTAGGACAGGGCGCTCTCCCTGGCACTGTGATGGGAGCACAGGGCACTAGGACAGGGCACTCTCCCTGGCACTGTGATGGGAGCACAGGGCACTAGGACAGGGCGCTCTCCCTGGCACTGTGATGGGAGCACAGGGCACTAGGACAGGGCACTCTCCCTGGCACTGTGATGGGAGCACAGGGCACTAGGACAGGGCACTCTCCCTGGCACTGTGATGGGAGCACAGGGCACTAGGACAGGGCGCTCTCCCTGGCACTGTGATGGGAGCACATGGCACTAGCACAGGGCGCTCTCCCTGGCACTGTGATGGGAGCACATGGCACTAGGATAGGGCGCTCTCCCTGGCACTGTGATGGGAGCACATGGCACTAGGACAGAGCACTCTCCCTGGCACTGTGATGGGAGCACATGGCACTAGGACAGGGCGCTCTCCCTGGCACTGTGATGGGAGCACAGGGCACTAGGACAGGGCGCTCTCCCTGGCACTGTGATGGGAGCAAATGGCACTAGGACAGGGCACTCTCCCTGGCACTGTGATGGGAGCACATGGCACTAGGACAGGGCACTCTCCCTGGCACTGTGATGGGAGGACAGGGCACTCTCCCTGGCACTGTGATGGGAGCACATGGCACTCTCCCTGGCACTGTGATGGGAGGACAGGGCACTCTCCCTGGCACTGTGATGGGAGCACAGGGCACTAGGACAGGGCGCTCTCCCTGGCACTGTGATGGGAGCACATGGCACTAGGACAGGGCGCTCTCCCTGGCACTGTGATGGGAGCACATGGCACTAGGACAGGGCGCTCTCCCTGGCACTGAGATGGGAGCACAGGGCACTAGGACAGGGCGCTCTCCCTGGCACTGTGATGGGAGCACAGGGCACTAGGACAGGGCGCTCTCCGTGGCACTGTGATGGGAGCACATGGCACTAGGACAGGGCGCTCTCCCTGGCACTGTGATGGGAGCACAGGGCACTAGGACAGGGCACTCTCCCTGGCACTGAGATGGGAGCACATGGCACTAGGACAGGGCGCTCTCCCTGGCACTGTAATGGGAGCACAGGGCACTAGGACAGGGCACTCTCCCTGGCACTGTGATGGGAGCACAGGGCACTAGGACAGGGCGCTCTCCCTGGCACTGTGATGGGAGCACATGGCACTAGGACAGGGCACTCTCCCTGGCACTGTGATGGGAGCACATGGCACTAGGACAGGGCGCTCTCCCTGGCACTGTGATGGGAGCACAGGGCACTAGGACAGGGCGCTCTCCCTGGCACTGTGATGGGAGCACATGGCCCTAGGACAGGGCACTGTGATGGGAGCACAAGGCACTAGGACAGGGCACTCTCCCTGGCACTGAGATGGGAGCACAGGGCACTAGGACAGGGCGCTCTCCCTGGCACTGTGATGGGAGCACATGGCACTAGGACAGGGCGCTCTCCCTGGCACTGTGATGGGAGCACAGGGCACTAGGACAGGGCACTCTCCCTGGTACTGTGATGGGAGCACAGGGCACTAGGACAGGGCACTGAGATGGGAGCACAGGGCACTAGGACAGGGCGCTCTCCCTGGCACTGTGATGGGAGCACATGGCACTAGCACAGGGCGCTCTCCCTGGCACTGTGATGGGAGCACATGGCACTAGCACAGGGCGCTCTCCCTGGCACTGTGATGGGAGCACAGGGCACTAGGACAGGGCACTGTGATGGGAGCACAGGGCACTAGGACAGGGCACTCTCCCTGGCACTGTGATGGGAGCACAGGGCACTAGGACAGGGCACTGTGATGGGAGCACAGGGCACTAGGACAGGGCACTCTCCCTGGCACTGTGATGGGAGCACATGGCACTAGGACAGGGCACTCTCCCTGGCACTGTGATGGGAGCACATGGCACTAGGACAGGGCACTCTCCCTGGCACTGTGATGGGAGGACAGGGCACTCTCCCTGGCACTGTGATGGGAGCACATGGCACTCTCCCTGGCACTGTGATGGGAGGACAGGGCACTCTCCCTGGCACTGTGATGGGAGCACAGGGCACTAGGACAGGGCGCTCTCCCTGGCACTTTGATGGGAGCACATGGCACTAGGACAGGGCGCTCTCCCTGGCACTGTGATGGGAGCACATGGCACTAGGACAGGGCGCTCTCCCTGGCACTGAGATGGGAGCACAGGGCACTAGGACAGGGCGCTCTCCCTGGCACTGTGATGGGAGCACAGGGCACTAGGACAGGGCGCTCTCCGTGGCACTGTGATGGGAGCACATGGCACTAGGACAGGGCGCTCTCCCTGGCACTGTGATGGGAGCACAGGGCACTAGGACAGGGCACTCTCCCTGGCACTGAGATGGGAGCACATGGCACTAGGACAGGGCGCTCTCCCTGGCACTGTGATGGGAGCACAGGGCACTAGGACAGGGCACTCTCCCTGGCACTGTGATGGGAGCACAGGGCACTAGGACAGGGCGCTCTCCCTGGCACTGTGATGGGAGCACATGGCACTAGGACAGGGCACTCTCCCTGGCACTGTGATGGGAGCACATGGCACTAGGACAGGGCGCTCTCCCTGGCACTGTGATGGGAGCACAGGGCACTAGGACAGGGCGCTCTCCCTGGCACTGTGATGGGAGCACATGGCCCTAGGACAGGGCACTGTGATGGGAGCACAAGGCACTAGGACAGGGCACTCTCCCTGGCACTGAGATGGGAGCACAGGGCACTAGGACAGGGCGCTCTCCCTGGCACTGTGATGGGAGCACATGGCACTAGGACAGGGCGCTCTCCCTGGCACTGTGATGGGAGCACAGGGCACTAGGACAGGGCACTCTCCCTGGTACTGTGATGGGAGCACAGGGCACTAGGACAGGGCACTGAGATGGGAGCACAGGGCACTAGGACAGGGCGCTCTCCCTGGCACTGTGATGGGAGCACATGGCACTAGCACAGGGCGCTCTCCCTGGCACTGTGATGGGAGCACATGGCACTAGCACAGGGCGCTCTCCCTGGCACTGTGATGGGAGCACAGGGCACTAGGACAGGGCACTGTGATGGGAGCACAGGGCACTAGGACAGGGCACTCTCCCTGGCACTGTGATGGGAGCACAGGGCACTAGGACAGGGCACTCTCCCTGGCACTGTGATGGGAGCACAGGGCACTAGGACAGGGCGCTCTCCCTGGCACTGTGATGGGAGCACATGGCACTAGGACAGGGCACTCTCCCTGGCACTGTGATGGGAGCACATGGCACTAGGACAGGGCGCTCTCCCTGGCACTGTGATGGGAGCACAGGGCACTAGGACAGGGCGCTCTCCCTGGCACTGTGATGGGAGCACATGGCCCTAGGACAGGGCACTGTGATGGGAGCACAAGGCACTAGGACAGGGCACTCTCCCTGGCACTGAGATGGGAGCACAGGGCACTAGGACAGGGCGCTCTCCCTGGCACTGTGATGGGAGCACATGGCACTAGGACAGGGCGCTCTCCCTGGCACTGTGATGGGAGCACAGGGCACTAGGACAGGGCACTCTCCCTGGTACTGTGATGGGAGCACAGGGCACTAGGACAGGGCACTGAGATGGGAGCACAGGGCACTAGGACAGGGCGCTCTCCCTGGCACTGTGATGGGAGCACATGGCACTAGCACAGGGCGCTCTCCCTGGCACTGTGATGGGAGCACATGGCACTAGCACAGGGCGCTCTCCCTGGCACTGTGATGGGAGCACAGGGCACTAGGACAGGGCACTGTGATGGGAGCACAGGGCACTAGGACAGGGCACTCTCCCTGGCACTGTGATGGGAGCACAGGGCACTAGGACAGGGCACTGTGATGGGAGCACAGGGCACTAGGACAGGGCACTCTCCCTGGCACTGTGATGGGAGCACATGGCACTAGGACAGGGCACTCTCCCTGGCACTGTGATGGGAGCACAGGGCACTAGGACAGGGCACTGTGATGGGAGCACAGGGCACTAGGACAGGGCACTCTCCCTGGCACTGTGATGGGAGCACATGGCACTAGGACAGGGCACTCTCCCTGGCACTGTGATGGGAGCACATGGCACTCACCTGGCTCTGAAGCTGCTGCCTCCCCTTCTCTTTGTGTGATGACTGAGCTGCTGACTGGAGGACATCCTAGCACAAGACATATGACTCACTCTGGGGGAGGGAATCCCCGACCGTGACGTCACACGCCATATATGGACATCCTGGGACAGGCGAGAGTCACAGCTGGTAAATCCCTGGCACTGGTGTAGAGAGAATGTGCAGAGCGGGAACACACGGGGGCGGAGCGGGAACATAGGGGGGCGGAGCGGGAACACACGGGGGCGGAGCGGGAACACAGTGGGCGGAGCGGGAACACACGGGGGCGGAGGCCTCGTCACCAGCTCCAGAGCGAAACCGAATGTATATGTGATGGGCGAGGATGGCCTGTCACGTGATATATACAGAGTGTATTACATTATATCTGTATTATATACACCCCTGGTACATAATATCTGTATTATATACACCCGTAGGACATTATATCTGTATTATATACACCCCTGGTACATAATATCTGTATTATATACACCCCTGGTACATAATATCTGTATTATATACACCCGTAGCACATTATATCTGTATTATATACACCCCTGGTACATAATATCTGTATTATATACACCCCTGGCACATTATATCTGTATTATATATACCCCTGGAACATTATATCTGTATTATATACACCCCTGGTACATTATATCTGTATTATATACACCTCTGGTACATTATATCTGTATTATATACACCCCTGGTACATTATATCTGTATTATATACACCCCTGATACATTATATCTGTATTATATACACCCCTGGTACATTATATCTGTATTATATACACCCCTGGTACATTATATGTGTATTATATACACCCCTGGTACATTATATGTGTATTATATACACCCCCAGTACGTTATATCTGTATTATATACACCCCTGGCACATTATATCTGTATTATATCCACCCCTGGTACATTATATCTGTATTATATACACCCCTGGTACATTAGATCTGTATTATATACACCCCTGATACATTATATCTGTATTATATACACCCCTGGCACATTATATCTGTATTACATACACCCCTGGTACATTATATCTGTATTATATACACCCCAGTACGTTATATCTGTATTATATACACCCCTGGTACGTTATATCTGTATTATATACACCCCTAGTACATTATATCTGTATTATATACACCCCTAGTACATTATATCTGTATTATATACACCCCAGTACGTTATATCTGTATTATATACACCCCTGGTACGTTATATCTGTATTATATACACCCCTAGTACATTATATCTGTATTATATACACCCCTAGTACATTATATCTGTATTATATACACCCCTGGCACATTATATCTGTATTACATACACCCCAGTACGTTATATCTGTATTATATACACCCCTGGTACGTTATATCTGTATTATATACACCCCTAGTACATTATATCTGTATTATATACACCCCTAGTACATTATATCTGTATTATATACACCCCAGTACGTTATATCTGTATTATATACACCCCTGGTACGTTATATCTGTATTATATACACCCCTAGTACATTATATCTGTATTATATACACCCCTAGTACATTATATCTGTATTATATACACCCCTAGTACATTATATCTGTATTATATCCACCCCTAGTACATTATATCTGTATTATATCCACCCCTGTGTGGGGATTTGCACTGGTAGACAGGCTGCGGACGCAGTACAGAGTCAACCACAACCAGTGGCGTCGCTACAGGGGGGCAAGGGGGGGCAATTGCCCCCCCCCCCAGGTCATTCCTTGCCCCCCCGGGTGCCCCCCCTGTTGAATCGCTAACTCTAATATATAATAGTAATAATCGGTCGCTGCTGCTGCGCCGGCACTACTGACCTCAGTGTCAGTGAATCAGTGATTAAAGTTAAAGTGTACAGTGTACACTACACACCGGCACAGATACATACAAGTTAGTCGGCGTCTACTCGAGTCACAGGGGGGCGGCGTTCGGACCCAGCGGACTCGGAGTCAGAGCGTGCAGGGCGGGCGCATGCTGGCTGAGTGTGGCTGCCGCAGAGACGAGTTGACGACTTGACGTCACGGTCGTCAACAAGTAAAGCTGCGCTGCTGCGTGCCTTCCCAGTTCCCGCCCGTGCTGCGCTCGCGCCTGTCAAGTCGAGTACTGCCTCCATCCATAGTGTGTGAGTAGTGACTGTGAGTGAATCGTGATAGATCATAGATAGAATAGAGTCTAATGTCTATTCAATAGTAGACTAAAGTTCTAACTGAGTGCCTGCCTGGCATGTTCTCTCTGCTCCTGGACGGTCTGGACCTGTGCTGCGTCACTCTGCTAGGCTAGCTAGTGCCTACTAGTGACTTCTTAGACTGTTGTGACTTGAGCCAGCAGCGGCTGTCTGAGCCTCAGGCCCTCAGCCTGGCCCTGACCTCACCTGGCTGTCTTCTACAGGTGTCCGGCCCCACTGTCTATTGCTAGACGGCCTAGCCCCAGCTTGGACTGTCAGGAGAGGAGGAGGACAGCAGGACTGGAGACGGGAGTGGACTCGACTGTGGCTGCTGTGGCATTGCAACCTCTCAACTCCGTCTGGCCTGGCCCTATAGAAAAGAAAAAGTAAGAATAAAAACAAAGTTTAAAAAAAAAAAAATATGTACCCTTACCCCCACTACCTCGACTTATGGCCTGCCCTGAGCCCTCCCTCCTGCTTGGCTTGCGCCCAGCCCCTCCTCAACCCTGATACCCCTATAACAGGGGTATCAGGGTACATTATACAGGGGTAATATAACTGAGGACCCCTGTATAATGTCCCCTGATAGCACTGAGTCCTCCTCAGTTATATTACCCTTGTATAATGTACCCTGATACCCCTTAGTTATAATATTACCCATAATGTCCCCTGACTGATACCCCTCAGTTATATAACTGAGGGTAATCAGGGTACATTATACAGGGGGTAATATAACCAAGGGGTATCAGGGTACATTATACAAGGGGTAATATAACTTATATTACCACCGTTCCACCGTATAATGCCTGATCGGCCTCCTGAGTTATATTACCCTTGTATAATTATGTACCCGGATACCCCTTAGTTATATGATCCCGGCGGGGTCATATAACTAAGTGGTATCAGGGTACATTATTATATGGGGGTAATATAACTCAGGAGGCCTATCAGGCATTATACGGTGGCAATATAGCTTACATTACCCCTGTATAATGTCCCATGATAGCCCTCCTCAGTTATATTACCCTTGTATAATGTACCCTGATACCCCTCAGTTATATTTCCCCTGTGTAATGTACCCTGATACCCCTTAGTTATATAATATAACTAAGGGGTATCAGGGTGCATTATACAGGGGTAACATAACTGAGGAGTGCTATCCTATCAGGGACGTAATACAGGGGTAATGTAAGCTATATTACCCCTTTATAATGTCTGATAGCCCTCCTCAGTTATATTACACCCAATGTACCCTGATACCCCTTAATTATATTACCCCGGCGCCAGGGGCGTAGCTGCAGGGGAAGCGGCTGCTTTAGTATTTTTCAGTAGTATGATTAACTGGTGAAAATTATTAGTGCCCCCCCCATTTTTGACTGTGTATCTTCTGTGCCCCCCCTATATATTGATCCTAGAGTCGCCACTGACCACAACGTCTTTAACTTAAACAGTTTGGTCTTTATTCACACATAAGGATCAGCAAAACAAAAAGTCAGCTTCAAGGAAAACAGTCACCTTGAGTCTGGTGTTTGTTCACACCATGCAGCAATGCAGAAGTCCTTGGACATAGCAGAAACCACCTGCTCTCACGCCAACAAGTTGGCAGGCCTTCACCCAGGTCCAAACTCCCAGGTCCCAACACAGAGACTGGCAGAGCTCCACTGTCAGAGAGGAGTACATCCCCCCCACCTCACAGTGCTGCCTGTGTTTTATAGCCCAAACCAAGACCCGGCCTGGAACGTGGGGAGAAGCCACCCACCCTGCACTTTGGCTGCTCCCAGTAAGAGCCGGCCCGGATCGGCTTTACAGCCATACTAAATAGCAAAACCATGTCACCCAGCACGAGCTGCCGCTGACACATGAAATTACCGGCTCCTACCTCACCGAGGCCAGGAATCTCAGTGACACATACCTTCCGTCAATGACGGACCCTGGTGCCTTCCTACATACCTCCCCCCTTTGTTCAACCCTGAGGGGGTGAACACAGGCCAGACAGTGTACTCGGGACAGGGCATCTGCATTACCCTGTCACCGGCCTGCCCTGTGTTCTACTGAGAACTTGAAGTTCTGTAACGACAAGAACCATCTGGTGACCCGAGCATTCCTCTCTTTGACTTGGCTCATCCACTTGAGAGGGGAGTGGTCGTTCACCAGACGGAACTTTCTACCCAACAGATAATAGCGGAGAGACTCGAGTGCCCATTTGATGGCCAGGCACTCTCTCTCCACTATACTGTACCTAGTCTCGGCTGGGGTAAGCTTTCCGCTCAGGAAAACAACAGGATGTTCCTCCCCATTGATGTCCTGAGAGAGTACAGCTCCGAGGCCTACTTCAGAGGCATCTGTCTGTACTACAAACTCCCTCTTGAAGTCAGGCGTCACCAATACCGGGGACCCGCACAGGGCCGACTTCAGAGCGGAGAAAGCCTTTTCCGCCTGTTCATTCCACTGAACCGTCACTGACTTGCGTCCCTTCAAAAGGGCTGTCAATGGTGCAGCAACTGTAGAAAAATTGGGGACAAACCTCATATAGTACCCCACCATACCCAGGAAGGACTTTACTTGCCGAGTAGTGACCGGTCATGATCAATTCCGAATTGCCTCAATTTTACCTGAGGTTTTATAATTCCGCACCCAATTACATACCCCAGGTACTTGGTCTCTTCTAACCCTATCGCTCACTTTTTCGGGTTAGCAGTCAGTCCAGCCTTCCTAAAGGAGTCCACTACAGCCTGTACTTTAGGTAGGTGACTTTCTCAGCCGGTGCTATGGATAACGATATCATCCAGGTACGCCGAAGCGTACCAACGATTAGCCTTTGAAACGCGGCGGGAGCGCCATGTAGACCAAAAGGTAACACCTTGTACTGATACAGCCCCTCAAGGGTAGCATCCGTCAAGGGTACCTGCCAGTACCCTTTGGTGAGGTCCAACACAGAAAAATACCGGGCTTGGCCTAACTTCTCAATAAGCTCTTCTACTCGGGGCATGGGATACGCGTCAAACTTGGACACCTCATTAAGTTTGCGGAAGTCGTTACAGAACCGCAATGTCCCGTCCGTCTTGGGTATTAAGACTATCGGGTACCCGGTATGGTTTTAACCAGACTTTTGCCTGAGGCTCAGTGATAATGTCATGCCGGATTATGGACGTGCGTCCAGGCAGGTCCGAGAACACATCCGTGTTTTCCGGCTAATGAACTCCCTGGCTTCCTGAGCCTGTTTAGAGGAGAGGCTGTCAGCACTTTTCACTGTGGCAGCCGCTTCCCTTGCTACAGAGGGGCCGAAACCGCTTCCCCTAGAACCCTGGTCATGGGCTGTCTTTCGTACAGGTTTCCCTATCTCTCCATGGTTTGAGCAGATTCACATGGTACACTTGCTCCGACTTTCGCCTCCCTGGCTGGCGTACCTTGTAATCTACCTCTCCAATTATTTCAAGTACCTCGTAGGGCCCCTGCTACCTAGCTAGGAACTTACTGTCTACGGTTGGTGCCAGAACCAATACCCGATCACCCGGTTAAAGTTCCGGACCCGAGCCTGACGATTATAGACCCTACTCTGAGCTCGCTGCGCTGCCTCCATATGCTCCCTAATCAGAGGCAACTCTGTTTCCATCCGTCCTTGCATCTGGGTGACGTACTCAACAACACTTTTGTACGGGTTGTTGTTCCCACTCCTCTTTGGCCAAGTCCAACAGACCGCGAGGGTGTCTGCCATATAGCAGTTCGAAGGGCGAGAACCCAGTAGAGGCCTGGGGCACTTCTCTCACTGCAAACATGAGATGGGGCAGAAGAAGGTCCCAGTCCCTCCCATCCTGAGACACCACTCTTTTTAACATATTTTTAATGTTTGATTAAACCTCTCTACCAGGCCATCCGTTTGCGGATGATACATGGACGTCCGTAACTGTTTTATGTGGAGCAACTTACAGAGTTCCCTCATGACCTTGGACATAAACGGGGTCCCTTGGTCGGTCAGAACCTCCTTAGGCAGACCCACTCGAGAAAACATCTCCATTAACTCCTTAACTATGAGTTTGGCTGATGTTTCCCGGAGGCGGTGCCACTGCGTCATACGAGTGGCGTAGTCGAGGATGACCAAGATGTGTTGGTGTCCTCTAGCGGACTTCGGTACTGGGCCTATGAGATCCATAGCGATCCGCTCGAATGGAACCTCAATAATCGGGAGAGGGACCAGAGGACTACGGAAATGTGGCTGGGGGCTGGTTATCTTGCAGGTTGGGCAAGACTTGCAATACTCTTCCACCTCTCTGAACACACTGGGCCAGTAGAACCGCTGTAGAATCCGCTCCTGTGTTTTCTGCTGGCTCAGGTGTCCCCCTAGAACATGTTGGTGGGCTAACTCTAACACAAGCTTGCGATACGCCTTGGGCACCACCAGCTGTTCAATATGCTCACCCAAGAGTTGATTTACTCGGTACAGCATCTCCTGTTGAACCACAAAACGGGGGAACATAGACACGGCCCCCGGTTGTTGCGGCTCACCCTCAACTACTACCACATTCTCCCAGGCTCGGGATAGAGTCGGGTCCTGGTGCTGTGCTGTACCAAAATTATCTCTGGAGACTTTGAGGTCTACCAACTCCAGACCCGAGGGCAACTCCTCCATGTCTCCAACCATCACACTTAGCGGGGTTGTCTCCCCCTCTTCCACCAAAGTGGCGGTCACCCATACCACTGGCCCTTGGGACTCAGGTTCCCAGGGTTCTGGTCTCCCCCCTGAGCCGGGCCACTCTGCTAGGGTTACGTCTGTCTACCGGGTATCGGTAACTTTCGTATCCGGCCATAGTGCCGGGAAAGTCTCTCCCAATTATGAGTTCATACTGTAATTTTGTGGCAACAGCCACCTCATGAGTCCACCTGCCGGCCACCGTTGATAGAGAGACCAGGGCGGTGGGATAGTCCTTTAAGTCTCCATGAATACACACTACGCCGACCTTTCGGCCAGTATACTCGGCAGGCCATACCAGGGCAGCTTTTACCAAGGACACCAGGCTCCCTGAATCCAGCAGAGCCACCGCCAGAGTGTCCCCTACTTCCACCTGGCACAGGTGACTATTGTCTATAGTCTCGGAGATTCCTGTGGCACACAACTTCCTGGCATATAATGAGTGGGGACAGTCGGCCCTTATATGTCCAGGCTCCTGACATCGCCAGCAGACCACCCGGGCTGGGTCTACAGGGGGTACGTCCCGGGCGGGTTTGGCTGGCACCGGCTGCCGGGTCTGGGGTGGAGATTTCCAGGGTTTGACTGGCCCCCTCCCAAAAGAACCCCCTTGTAGATTTCTGGTGGCCTCGTAGCGCTCCACCAGATCGACCATCTCCAAGGCATTACCCGGAGACACCTGGCCGATCCAGTGCTGGAGAGGGTACGACAAAGCCCTCCAAAACACATCCGCCAAGAGACGGTCTAGCACAGCAGTGGGGGTCAGTACGTCAGGCTGCAGCCATTTTTGCAAACGGTGTAACAGGTCATAATACTGCGGTCTGGTGGGTTCAACCGGGTTAAATTCCCACTGATGCACTCGCTGGGCCCGGACCAACACATTCAACCCCAGTCTCGTCAGGATCTCACCTTTTACCGTCAGGTAGTCGGCCGCTTGATCATCGGGGAGATCGAAAAAAACTTGCTGGGGTCCAGATGCCAGGAACGGAGCAACAACCTCAGCCCACTAGTCTCGTGGTAACTTTTCCCTCACAGCCACCTTTTCGAGCACCGCCAGATAGGTCTCGACGTCATCTGAGAGGGCCATCTTAGGGATCGCTGCACGGACAGCTTTCCGGGCATCGTGGACGTTTAGGGATGCTCCTGCCACTTGCAACGCCATTACATGCTGTAATAGCAGCTGGTTAGTTTCCTGCTGCTGCTTGTTAGCCTCCCGCTGCTGCAATGGAGGCCTTCACGACCGCCTCCATTTTGTGAGGGGACACGGGTCGTAACTTGCATGCTTAATGTAGGACATGCACTTGTGCCAGGGAAAAACAAAAACTTTTCGGCCTTCAGGCCAGCCTCACTGCGTTTGCCCGCACCCGACATCAATTGTGGGGATTTGCTCTGGTAGGCAGGCTTGTGGATGCAGTATAGAGGCAACGACAACGTCTTTAAAGAGAACCTGTCACCAGGATTTTGTGCATAGAGCTGGGGACATGGGCTGCTAGATAACCGCTAGCACATCCGCAATACCCAGTCCCCATAGCTCTCTGCGCTTTTATTGTGTTAAAAAACAGTTTTGATCCATATGCAAATGACCTGATATGAGTCCTGTATCCGGAGATGAGTCAAGCGGAAAGGAGCTCAGCACCGCCCCGCGTCCTCCGAATCTCCTCCTTACTGGCTGACGTCACAGAGCTGGAGCGCCGAAATCTCCCGATGCGCGAGCTAGCGCATGCTCAGTGTCGGCATCATGTTCATTCCCTGTGCTGGCATCAACACAGGGAACGAACTACGCATGCACTAGCTCGCGCATCGGGAGATTTCGGCGCTCCAGCTCTGTGACGTCAGCCGGCAAGGAGGAGAATCGGAGGACGCGGGGCGGTGCTGGGCTCCTTTCCGCTTGACTCATCTCCGGCTACAGGACTCATATCAGGTCATTTGCATATGAATCAAAACTGTTTTTTATACACAATAAAAGCACAGAGAGCTATGAGGACTGGGTATTGCAGATGTGCTAGCGGCCATCTAGCAGCCCATGTCCCCAGCTCTATGCACAAAATCCTGGTGACAGGTTCCCTTTAACTTGAACAGTTCGGTGTTTATTCACACATTAGGATATGCAAAACAAAAAGTCAGTTTCAAGGAAAACAGTCACCTTGAGTCCTTGGACATAGCAGAAACCACCTGCTCTCACACCAACAAGGTAGCAGGCCTTTACCCAGGTCCCAACACAGAGACTGACAGAGCTTCACTGTCAGAGAGGAGTAAATTCCCCCCACCTGACATAGAAACATAGAAACATAGACTGTGTCGGCAGATAAGAACCATTTGGCCCATCTAGTCTGCCCAATATACTAAATACAGTGCTGCCTGTGTTTTATAGCCCAAACCAAGACCCGGCCTGGAACGTGGGGAGAAGCCACCCACCCTGCACTTTGGCTGCTCCCAGTAAGAGCCGGCCCGGATCGGCTTTACAGCCATACTAAATAGCAAAACCATGTCACCCAGCACGAGCTGCCGCTGACACATGAAATTACCGGCTCCTACCTCACCGAGGCCAGGAATCTCAGTGACACATACCTTCCGTCAGTGACGGACCCTGGTGCCTTCCTACACCTGGTACATTATATCTGTAATATATACATTCTAGTACATTATATCTGTATTATATACACCCCTAGTACATTATATCTGTATTATATACACCCCTGGTACATTATATCTGTATTATATACACCCCTGGTACATTATATCTGTATTATATATACCCCTGGTACATTATATCTGTATTATATACACCCCTGGTACATTATATCTGTATTATATACACCCCTGGTACATTATATCTGTATTATATACACCCCTGGTACATTATATCTGTATTATATACACCCCTGGTACATATCTGTATTATATACATTCTAGTACATTATATCTGTATTATATACACCCCTAGTACATTATATCTGTAATATATACATTCTAGTACATTATATCTGTATTATATACACCCCTAGTACATTATATCTGTATTATATACACTACTGGTAAATTATGTCTGTATTATATACACCCCTGGTACATTATATCTGTATTATATACACCCATAGTACATAATATCTGTATTATATACACCTCTGGTACATTATATCTGTATTATATACACCCCTGGTACATTATATCTGTATTATATACACCCATAGTACATAATATCTGTATTATATACACCTCTGGTACATTATATCTGTATTATATACACCTCTGGTACATTATATCTGTATTATATACACCTCTGGTACATTATATCTGTATTATATACACCCCTGGTACATTATATCTGTATTATATACACCCCTAGTAGATAATATCTGTATTATATACACCCCTGGTACATTATATCTGTATTATATACACCCATAGTACATAATATCTGTATTATATACACCTCTGGTACATTATATCTGTATTATATATACCCCTGGTACATTATATCTGTATTATATACACCCCTAGTAGATAATATCTGTATTATATACACCCCAGGTACATTATATCTGTATTATATACACCCCGGTACATTATATCTGTATTATATACACCCCGGTACATTATATCTGTATTATATACACCTCTGGTACATTATATCTGTATTATATACACCCCTGGTACATTATATCTGTATTATATACACCCCTGGTACATTATATCTGTATTATATACACCCCTGGTACATTATATGTGTATTATATACACCCCCAGTACGTTATATCTGTATTATATACACCCCCGGTACATTATATCTGTATTATATACACCTCTGGTACATTATATCTGTATTATATACACCCCTAGCACATTATATCTGTATTATATACACCCCTGGTACGTTATATCTGTATTATATACACCCCTGGTACATTATATCTGTATTATATACACCCCTGGTACATTATATCTGTATTATATACACCCCTAGCACATTATATCTGTATTATATACACCCCTGGTACGTTATATCTGTATTATATACACCCCTGGTACGTTATATCTGTATTATATACACCCCTGGTACATAATATCTGTATTATATACACCCCTGGTACATAATATCCTCCTTGCTGACTGTGGACTATTGGACCAGTTAATAACCAGCTGGGGGTACCTTTTACTAGCCATACGCCTTAGGATACCCCTTCGGGTCTTTATTAGGTCAATTTCAAGCTTTCCACATCAGGCATTTCTTCTAGACACCTTAATGATAGAGTGGGGGGTTATTGGCATACACCAGTGACAGGTGGCTTTCTACACCCCCCCCCCCACCCTTTTTCCAGCTCTTTATCCCCTGATGAGTCTGGGGCTTTTTTAACTACAGACGAAACGCGTAGGGTCCTCTTCTGCCTTAGGCAGGGACGTCCAGGGCGTCTAATAGTGTAGGGCTGGCTAGGTTCTGGACGGGCCGCCCTGGGTCGGGCCATAGGGATTTCTAGGGACGGTAAGGATTTACTGGACCCTGTCCGCACGTTAGATTAATCCCTGGAACTACAAGACCACGTCCAGGCGAATCCCATCCACTGGTGAGACCGTTCCTTTCTATTGAGTGGAATTAGTGGCGTCGCTAGGGGGGGGCGAGGGGGGGCAATCGCACCCCCTATGTTGTCCTTTGCCCCCCCGGTTGCCCCCCCCGCTGATTCCCCCAGGTGAATACTAATGAGCGCTTCCATTATGGAAGCGCTCATTAGAACCGAGAGACCAGGAAGTGGTGAACGCTCTGTACTTACCACTTCCTGGTCCTCGGCTGTCGGCTGTGCAGGGCTGCGCACAGCGTGAGGGGGCGCTCTGTGACCTCACGCTGTGCGCGCCAGTTCAGAGCACACAGTCGACTGAGGAGAGGCAGGCGGCGTCCAGGAGCAGGAGAGGTAAGTGATTTTTTATTTTATAAAATATGTGGCTGCTGGGGGCATAAGGGGGCTAATGATGAGAGGCATATGGGGGGCCGGGGCTAATGATGAGAGGCATTTGGGGGGCTAATGATGAGAGGCATTTGGGGGGCTAATGATGAGAGGCATTTGGGGGGCTAATGATGAGAGGCATATGGGGGCTAATGATGAGAGGCATTTGGGGGGCTAATGATGAGAGGCATTTGGGGGGCTAATGATGAGAGGCATTTGGGGGGCTAATGATGAGAGGCATTTGGGGGGCTAATGATGAGAGGCATTTGGGGGGCTAATGATGAGAGGCATTTGGGGGGCTAATGATGAGAGGCATATGGGGCTAATGATGAGAGGCATTTGGGGGCTAATGATGAGAGGCATTTGGGGCTAATGATGAGAGGCAGCATATGGGGGCTAATGATGAGAGGCATTTGGGGGCTAATGATGAGAGGCTGCATATGGGGGCTAATGATGAGAGGCAGCATATGGGGGCTAATGATGAGAGGCATAAGGAGGCTAATGATGAGAGGCATTTGGGGGGCTAATGATGAGATGCATTTGGGGGGCTAATGATGAGAGGCATTTGGGGGGCTAATGATGAGAGGCAGCATATGGGGGCTAATGATGAAAGGCTGCATATGGGGGCTAATGAGGCATAAGGGCTGATATGGGGGCTAATGAGGCATAAGGGCTGATATGGGGGCTAATGAGAGGCATGGGGGCTGATATGGGAGTGATGAGAGGCATAATGGGGGCTAATAAGAGGCATAATAACAGTGTCTTCCACAGATCCACCATAACAATGCGACTGCGCACTGATGAGAGACAGAAAGAAGGGGAAAGAATCCGCAGAAGCAAGCAGAGGACGGCACAGCAGACGATTGAATGGCTTCTTTTGTAAGTAAATAGTTTTAGTATAAATGTATCCCTGCATACCGCAATTCTCCGTATTTTGTAATCTTATTTATATATACTTAATTTGTTTTTGCCCCCCCATTTTTGACTGTGGTATCTTTGTGCCCCCCCTATATATTGTTCCTAGAGTCGCCACTGAGTGGAATATACCTGATTCTGGGATTTCGTGCGATTAGTTTATGTGGGTGTGACCGTGTTTGTCTCCGATACTCGGTCCCCCATGGCAGTATTTTTAGCCTTTTGTCTGTGGCACGATCGTGGTGTGCACACACTTAGCACTGTATGTTTTGTTTGTATCTTTTTATCAATGTCTATTAAGTGTTAGATTATACTACCTCCGGTTCTTTCAACTTTCAGTTATTGTGGTAGTTGGGGAGAGTATCTCACCCTATTTCTCTCCTTTTGGGCATTCTCTCTGAGTATAGTAGTATGTCTAAGGCTACTTTCACACTAGCGTTGTTTGAATCCGGCGTTCAATTCAGTCACCGGAACTGCCCGCCGGATCCGGAAAAACGTGTGAAAACGAATTACATTTGAATCCTGATCAGGATTTTGATCACAATGAAAAAATGCATTGGAAAAAACGGATCCGCCATTTATAGACTTTAACTTTTTTTTCACATTTTTCGGGTTTAACATGCAAAAGCCGGATCCGGTTTGACAGAACACACGGCGCCGGATCCGGCTTTAATGCAAGTCAATGGGAAAAATACCGGATCCGGCGTTCAGTCAAAGTGTTCAGGATTTTTAGCCAGAGGTAAAAATACAACATGCTACGGTTTTCTGAAAAGCCTGATCAGTCGAAAAGACTGAACTGAAGACGTCCTGATGCATCCTGAACGGACTGCTCTACATTCAGAATGCATGGGGATAAAACTGATCAGTTATTTTCCGGATTTGAGCCCCTAGGACGGAACTCAGCGCCGGAAAAGAAAAACGCTAGTGTGAAAGTAGCCTAAGGACTGTGCATAAAAGTTTGGTCAAATAGGTATTCCAGCCCAAAGTGCTGTCCCCCTGTTTCCGGCAATGTCACAGGGTGCAGGGTGCATGCTTGAGCGCAGCTTCGCTCCAACCTGTCCTAGCTGCCCCCTTGTGGCTGGGAGGAATAGAGGACCAGTGGATGAATACCCCTTAACAGGGTCAGACTGGGTCACAGCTCTGTACATATCAGCTTACACGTACAGTTGGAGGGATTCTTTTGAAATGACTAATAAAAAAATAAAGTGATAAAGCAATAGCAAAAAAAAAATAAAAAAATACTTCATACATTTATATTTTAACATCTTTTCCTCTCCTCCACTATTACCATCCAGTTTCCGGCACCACCCTCTCCCCGCTGGAGCAGCACAAAGCGAGGTGACTCACAGACGTGTTACACACGTGTTACACAACCGAGCACATCCTGTTCAACGTCGCACATACTTAGAATCTGAGGTCAGAGGCATGTAAACCTCGCACACCTCCCCTGAGATCATGAGAGTGAGACGAAAAGGAAATAATACGTCTGGAATGTACTCCTGCGGGAGGACTGGCGGGAAATGGTTAAACTGATCACCTGGTTGTATAATGTACACAGAAGCGAGATATCACTGTCACTATACAGGATTCAATCTTCATACATTGAAACAGCTACACCAAGAAGGAAAAAAACGTGGAACCATGGAAGTCTCAGGATGGATAGACATGCTAATCATATGCAAATGATGAAATCGTGGAAACAAAATATTTAAAACTTCTCGATTTATTTAGTATGGATTATGAGCACCACGTGCATAAATACACACACTTCCACACCCTGGCTTCTTAATGGTCGTCCGAGGAATGTTCTGCCACACTGAATGTACCCGGGCACCAAGGGAGGGCTGGGAACTAAAAGTGGCCCCAAGTTGGAGGTAGATCCAAATTGACAGAAGACAAGTAGGCAGGGTCAGCAATACCATAGCACAAAATACCGTCCCAGAAGAACCATATACCACAGTGCAGCACAATATATTGCCCCAAAAATCAGCCCCTTTGTGGTGGACATCAATAGCTGTCCTCCTCCTTCAGTTCTCTCTGATTAAGATATGGAGTAGGTGGTTTAGGAGGTGAGCTGTGACCACAGCAGTTGAATTCAGGAGGGGGGCATGTGCGGTCGCTGGCTGGGGACATTAGTATCTGATTCCCACAGCTTTAATTACCGCTGAGAGCTTCAGATCACTATATACCCAGGAGGAGGACTTGGGCGGCCCCCTGGGGATTGTCCCAACAGGAAATTCCTCCATTAGGTCTTTGGCCGGTCCGACACGCAAATCATCGAGATCCACTGCGCGAGCTACATGCGGCCTTGCATTCTCCTGTTGCAAAATGAGTCCAGGTTCCACGACAAATCAATTCTGATCTATTAGTACCTGAATTGAAGACTAGAGGGGTCAGGCTACCATACATTATGACACCCTGCACGATAATCCGGGGGGTAGGACAGATTGACATTCTCTTATGAAGGCCTCTTCACAGCGTTGCCCACATGGTTTTAAGAGCAAACTCTGGCTATCATTGAATCCGAGACAAAAGTGGGACTCATCACTGACATCCATTCCAGCCTCCATTGCCATCTTGCTGCACCCGATGAAAGCCTTTGAGAGCGGTAGTGTGAGATCAATGGCAGCACCTGTAGCTGGACATGTGGCTTGTAGCCCAAAGTCGTGCGGATGTCTTCTGATGATTTGTGTAGATAATGTTTGCCGCCCTAGGCTTGGTATATGACAATTTCACTTGCAGTAAATAATGGATCACTCAGCGCCATTCTCCTAATCAGATGATCCGTCAATGCAGAGGTTCTCCTTTGTGCACCTCATGCTGTCATTCCAGTTCATTATTGTTTTCCCAACCACCGGGACACGAAACGTTGACCAGCACTGACATCTCGGCCTTGGCATGTACTGTCGGCCCAACTGATAAACAAAGGTCTCTCAGTAAAATTATTCTCTCCTTCTCGGTGTGTGACAAGTGGTGATAACTGGAACGTCAAAGAACAGGAGACTGCACAATCATCCCACACGACTTCATCTGATTTTTAAGGTTTCATGTGGCTTAAAAACCTTTGCTTTCAATCTGTATTTTATGTCCCTCCCATATGTTACATATTGGAGCTAGGTGCTGAAAATGTTATCTGCAGATCTTAATCTGCTAATTCCTCCATTTGCATAACCTTATAACTTGTCCTTCTTGGTGTTGCAATTTAAATGTTGAGGAGTATATGCACACATAGCATGCTTTCAGCTTGTTCCCTGTAGCACTTCCTTAAGGGCTGGAGCGTGTCACTTCCTTTGATTTATGGGTTAGCACATGTGACCTTGC
Source organism: Bufo bufo (assembly GCF_905171765.1). NCBI lineage: Eukaryota > Metazoa > Chordata > Amphibia > Anura > Bufonidae > Bufo > Bufo bufo. The sequence continues at coordinate 11,839,100 of NC_053389.1, forward strand.
TGATTAATCCTAGCCATCCTGCACCTTTATAAGTGGCTCAGCCCCCTTCCCAGGTGCCCGAACGTCAAGGTCCTTGTGTCCTGCTAGGTTGCTGATTTCTCTGCTTGTGTTTCTGTGTACTGACCCGTGCTGGTCTTTTTGGACTCCGCTACCTGTTTGATCTCTGCCTGCTTGTCTCGCCTCTCCTGTTGCCGACCCGGACTTCCTGACCTGTACCTGTGCAGCCTGCCCAGACCATTTGCTTGTTTGACTTCGCCTCTGCCTCATCCTTCGGTCCTGCACCGTTGCTCCTGGTTATGACTCGGCCTGCTGACTACGTCTCTACCTCTGGTACCTTGCTCTGGTACTTCTTGTTTTGCTAGGACCAGCTGCCTTATGTGCCAATCCTAACGAAGGTAGCGACCTGGTGCTCCCCTCAGGAAAGTCTATCCCCACCATCAGGGTAGTGCGAAGAATGAAGGGTTCACTTAGAAAGCGCCCTTAGAGGAGGTTGGTCACGTGGCACAGTGGGTTCACACCCGCTGGTTAATGACATATACAGGTATATATATATATATACACACACAAACATATACCGTATGCCCCAGACGTATACAACCGTGTGCTTATACAGCTGTAAATGGATATATAAATAAGTAATAGTGGGGCACTCTCTGTAGTATTAAGAACAGTAGGGTTTATTAATAAGTATGACTATAAAATTGATAGATATCCTAAAATCTATATTAATTGATTGATTTAGGAGCAATAATACTGATTACAATAATGCATAGTATACTAAAACCAGTAGAGCAATATTTCAAAAGACAACTCCTTCAATAGACAATCAATAGCCCTTAATAATTCCCAATAGCTGAATGGGATACTGATCATCCGGGACCACAATAGTGTTGAATAGTCCGCAATATAAGAGATATATCAATATGATCAAGTAGCAGTCAGATATCTTTCCAATTTGAAACAATATGTCAGGTAGTCTCCAGTCTAAAGGCCAAGCAAGCGCTGACAATATTCAGAGCGGAGTCCCGCTCACTTAACTGAAACAGCGGCGTCCCGCTGTATACTTCAAAGAATGCGATCGCTTACTCTCAAAAACAAATACGATCTTACCAGGAGGGCTTCAATGGATTCTCCTGCCCTCTACACGGTGCGCCTCTTGTGTGTTTCGGTGCTCCGGTCTCAAGGGCTGTCAGTTACCAGAAGATCCCGCTCCAAGGATGGCAATGCACGTGGACCCACTAAGGATAAAGGCTTCCCCTCGTGCAGCACGCGAATAGAGTTTGCAGGATGATAAATTCCACTCCTCCTTAGATGGTAAATAATCGTGTGTCTGTGTTCCAATACTGGGGGATAGTACCATGGTACTATTCCCCCAGCAGCAATTACTGGAGTGGGGTCTGGTAGAGGACGTCCCCACTCCAGTAATGCCTGACACTAGGTTTCTTGACTAGGCCCATATGCAGCACGAGGCCCCAAAATGTCCTCATCTCGGCTGCACTGACCGGCGTCCAGCCACCGGGCCTAGCCAAAAAGGAGCCCGGGTGTTGAGCAACGAACTGTTGGACGTACAGGTTCGTCTGCTCCACCATTAGATTTACCAGTGGGTCACTGAAAAATTGACAAAAAAAGTCATATTCAGTGAAGCCCACTGTGGAAATCTGGATTCCTGATTGGCCTACAAAATCAGGAATCACAGGCTCAAATCTCTCTGGGGTACACCAGACAAGTTCACCGGCAGGGGGCTCCGGTGGATTTAACTGGTGGGCCGGAAAACTAGTACGAGCCCCAGAGATGCTCATACTAGTGTGGGCCACAGGGTCCCTAACATGGCGGTCCCCTTGCTCTGCCTGGCGGCGTCTCCGCCGCCTTGGGGGCTCATCATCATTGCTAGATGATGAGGAGGACGCAAGTGACAACAGGATAGTGGGGTCATCCTCGTCCTCACTGGGACTCTCAGACTCGAAGGCAAGCTTGGCGTATGCCTCCTCGGCCAAGAACATCCGGCGGGCCATAGGGGAGTCTGCGTGTGTATGTGTGTGCGTGTAAATCTTTATTTGGTGTGCGTGTGTGTGGGGGCACGGGTGTTCACGTACTCACCCTAAGCCTAACAGACAAAAAAAAAAAAAGACTAACAAAAAAAAAGGGGAAAGAATGTGAAAAAAAAAGTTAAAAAAAAAATTCAAAACCGCTGATCAACCGTTCGAAGTTGATCAGCGGTGGGGTGTGCGCGATGCGCTAACAGTGGCCGGACGCTAAGAATGCCGGCCACAGTCAGCGTACGCACAAAAAAAGAAATTAAAAAATACTGCCTGCGCCCCAAAAAAGTTGGGGGGGGGGGGAAAGCAGCAGCACCCCTGGGGGGTCTAGGGTCACACAGCTGTGCTGTGAACCCCAGACACCCTACTTAGGGTGATGCAAGAAAAAACAAATGTTACCACCAACTTTCCCTTTATTTTCCCTACCTAGCCCAACCTTTCCCTAGACTTTCCCTAATTACCTGCTGATAAAGATGGGGGGTGCTGGGGCACAGATCGGGTCCTGGGGGCAAGGATGGGTGCTGGGGCACAGATGTGGTGATGCTCCACACGTGCAGGCAGCGCTCTTCTCTCCTCGGGCTCCGGACACAAAAGGAAGAGGAGAGGAGCGCTGCTATCATTTGAATCTCCCGCCTGCCCGCCCTCCTACCAATCAGAGGCGATCCCCCGGCGCATCTAGCCAAGGTGCCTGGGCGGCGGTGATCGGAACTATACATGACGTACCGGTACGTCATGTGTGTCCTTAAGTACCAGGACAACATGCCGTACCGGTACATCATGTGTCCTGAAGAGGTTAAGGGGTTAACCTATAGGACATCAGCACCGATAGTTTATAATGCTTATTATGAGCTGCATGCACATGCTGTTACCAGAACACGTGCATTTAGCAATATAAACTGCCCGACCCCTTTAAGACACCTTCCTCTGTGGGAGAGTACCTGAGCAATAGGTTCTAGTACTTTTGTTCCCTGCAAAGGTGTCCTGTTTCTCATTCATCTGTCTGGGTACCGACTTCTGCTTGATTTCCAGATTTGACCCTTTGCTGCCTGACCTGACCACTGCTTGTTCTCCGTACTGACCTTCGGCTGCCCGCCCTGACCTCAGGCTGTCTTTGGATTGCACAAACTCTGCCTGCCTTGACCTTGGTTTGTCCCTGACAGAGGTTTTGCCTGATTCTTTTGTGTTCCCTACCGATGTCTTTCGACCTCTGTGGGTCAGCAGCCACTTGAACAGAGATTACTCCAAGAAGTAGTGATCTGGTGTTTCCCCTGCAGTGGAGTTTTGACCCTGTACGGGGGTTAAAGGGTGAAGACCAAAGGGCCACTTAGACAGTGCCCAAAGTTGTAGCCCCCAGCTACATCTGTTCAAGTGACACAACAAATCCACTTCATAACAAAAGGGATTCTACAACCATAGTAAAATTTCCATGCAGATTTCCGGCACTGTGACGGAAAAAAATGTTGCCATGGAAATAAGTGGCCTGTAGAATAGTTTCTGAGGGGGGACCCCCCTTTTAACTCCTTATCTGCCCCCCCCTCCATAAATAAAAACCTCCCATAATATGGTGCTAGATATGAGAGAACTGTTTAAAGTTCTTCTGCTTTCCCCAGAATATACAGTTGCAAGAAAAAATATGTGAACCCTTTGGAATGATATGGATTTCTGCACAAATTGGTCATAAAATTTGATGTGACTTAGATGAAGATCAGAACAATAGACAATCACAGTGTAAAGAAGAGGACCGGCGCTCGCAAATGGAATTTTCGCTGCTGTGGTTTATTCAGTCACTTATAAACACATAGTGACGCGTTTCAGCACATAGAAAGTGCTTTCATCAGACCATATAATACATATATATATGGTCTGATGAAAGCACTTTCTATGTGTTGAAACGCGTCACTATGTGTTTATAAGTGACTGAATAAAGCACAGCAGCGAAAATTCCATTTGCGAGTGCCGGTCCTCTTCTTTACATTGTTTGCTGGGACGCCGACCTTTTGACACGTGCACCGCAACCATCACAAGGCAGTGCCGACCCTTATCTTCAATATAATACAATAGACAATCACAGTCGGCTTAAACTAATAACACACAAAGAATTAAATGTTACCATGTTTTTATTGAACACACCATGTAAACATTCACAGTGCAGGTGGACAAAGTATGTGAACCCCTAGACTAATGACATCTCCAAGAGCTAATTGGAGTGAGGTGTCAGCCAACTGGAGTCCAATCAATGAGATGAGATTGGAGGTGTTGGTTACAGCTGCCCTGCCCTATAAAAAACACACACCAGTTCTGGGTTTGCTTTTCACAAGAAGCATTGCCTGATGTGAATGATGCCTCGCACAAAAGAGCTCTCAGAAGACCTACGATTAAGAATTGTTGACTTGCATAAAGCTGGAAAGGGTTATAAAAGTATCTCCAAAAGCCTTGCTGTTTATCAGTCCACGGAAGACAAATTGTCTATAAATGGAGAAAGTTCAGCACTGCTGCTGCTCTCCCTAGGAGCGGCCGTCCTGTAAAGATGACTGCAAGAGCACAGCGCAGACTGCTCAATGAGGTGAAGAAGAATCCTAGAGTGTCAGCTAAAGACTTACAAAAGTCTCTGGCATATGCTAACATCCCTGTTAACGAATCTACGATACGTAAAACACTAAACAAGAATGGATTTCATGGGAGGATACCACAGAGGAAGTCACTGCTGTCCAAAAAAAACATTGCTGCACATTTACAGTTTGCACGAGAGCACCTGGATGTTCCACAGCAGTACTGGCAAAATAATCTGTGGACAGATGAAACCAAAAATGAGTTGTTTGGAAGAAACACACACACAACACTAGGTGTGGAGAAAAAGAGGCACAGCACACCAACATCAAAACCTCATCCCAACTATGAAGTATGGTGGTGGGGACATCATGGTTTGGGGCTGCTTTGCTGCGTCAGGGCCTGGACGGATTGCTATCATCGGAGGAAAAATGAATTCCCAAGTTTATCAAGACATTTTGCAGGAGAACTTAAGGCCATCTGTCCACCAGCTGAAGCTCAACAGAAGATGGGTGTTGTAACAGGACAACGACCCAAAGCATAGAAGTAAATCAACAACAGAATGGCTTAAACAGAAGAAAATCCGCCTTCTGGAGTTGCCCAGTCAGAGTCCTGACCTCAACCCGATTGAGATGCTGTGGCATGACCTCAAGAAACCGATTTACACCAGACATCCCAAGAATATTGCTGAACTGAAACAGTTCTGTAAAGAGGAATGGTCAAGAATTACTCCTGACCGTTGTGCACGTCTGATCTGCAACTACAGGAAACGTTTGGTGGAAGTTATTGCTGCCAAAGGAGGTTCAACCAGTTATTAAATCCAAGGGTTCACATACTTTTTTCACCTGCACTGTGAATGCTTACATGGTGTGTTCAATAAAAACATGGTAACATTTAATTCTTTGTGTGTTATTAGTTTAAGCAGACTGTGATTGTCTATTGTTGTGACTTGGATGACGATCAGATCACATTTTATGACCAATTTGTGCAGAAATCCATATCATTCCAAAGGGTTCACATACTTTTTCTTGCAACTGTATGTGCTTGGTAACTAATATACAGTATATATCAAGGTGGCTCTCCCGTTTACTGATATGAAATTGGTGCACTATCGTTATGATTCACCCAATCACCTTGCGTTAAAAATAATATATTTCAAAAGATAGGCACTCAACACCTGGGATCACTCTGAATACATATTTTATTCATAAAAAACACATAATTCATATCCCTTAAAAATGTAAAAATAAGACTAAAAATGATACACAATATAATACAAAATATTACAAAATAGGTTAGGAATGCCACTCAGTAGTAAAAAAAAAATCACCGCTTGGCAGTCTGTCACTTTAGTGATGGGAAGATATCCCGCCACAGGCCGATTCTAATGCCGTATACTGCAATTTATATATTATCGCAATAGGTGTTATCACAATATAAGGAAATGCCAATAAGATATGCAGTCACTTTTGATAACGGTATCAGGTAGCGTGATTCATTTAGTCCCAGTTATGATAAATGTGGCAACGCTGTCAATTCATGTTATTTACAGATTGTACATATTTATGCGGATCTTATTGACGTATCTCCAGATTTATATGTCACTTAAAGGGGTTGTCCGGAATTGGGGACATTGGTGTAATAGTACCAGAGTGGCATACATATTACATACATGCATATCCTACTGTTGCCACATATTTATGAAGCCCTGTTTTCATATAGGAAATTCTTAGCCGGAAGTGACTGTTTTCTTATACTCGGTAACGTACCGGGTCCCTTGCAGAAGAGCGAAGCCTCTTCTTCCGGCTGCTCAGGGAGCCCGGTGACGTCACTGGCACTGATGGGCGGGCTTTAGCGCTGCCCTAGCCAGTAAAATGGCTAGGGCAGCGCTAAAGCCCGCCTATCAGAGCCGGTGACATCACCGAACACACTGTCGGGTGAAAGCCTCCGCCCGGCAGTGTGTTATTGTAAACAAAAGAGCCCGTGCCCTGCGCGATGTAACGCAGGGCAAAGGAGAGCATCGGAGCATGCACTGCTCCGATGCTCAAGTCAGGGGGGCTGCCTGGGTGAAAATGGAGGTTTGTCAGGGTTCAGCTCGGAACCCGGACAACCCCTTTAATAATTAAAACTGGTTCTTTCTGAATGCCGGTCTACATTAGGTAAGTGTATGGTCTCACTTTCATATTGATGTTCCACACAGATGCGCAGTGTATCTATTACTCACCGTTGAGGAGCGGAGTCAGGTGTCGGCTGTGGCGTCCCACATGAAGCGCGACCTCAATGAATCCTACCTCCGTCTCTCCTACGTTGATACTTGTGTGGTTCGGAGGGTCTGGTCAGCGTCCCACGTGTTCTTCAGTTGGGTAGAAGTTAATCGGCTGGGCTGTTTATCGTGTTGTACAAAGAATCTGGTTAATTTGAAAGTGTAGGAAATCCAGCTCAAGAAGTGGTGGAAAATTCGTAATTTTTATTGCGGCATAAAATCTTCGACAAAACAGGAATGTTCGGTTACGTGTTTCAGACCACTAACAAATATCGGTCCTTCCTCATGACTTATCGAACTGGTAATGGGATCACAACCTATGAGCAGCTCACACAGCCGGCCATGCAATCAATCGATCACATGATCGTGAGGAGCTGCACACAAGGTGCAATCACATATGACCAATCCCTTTAAACATACAAGTTAAAATCACATGTGCTGACCAAAACATCTACATAAATACACAGTTGGTGCATATATAAAAGACAATGGCAAAGTAGAAAAATATAATGATAATGGAACATCCAAACACAAAAGGGAGAAGAAAAACTCCCCTAATAGTGTAAAATTAAAACATGGAATCATGTCGAAGATTTTATGCCGCAATAAAAACTACGATCTTGACCGCAGATATACACCTGTGAAAAAGATGAAACAACAAGCAAATTAAAATAGACATATAGGTATCCTAGGATGAGGATATATTATCCATGCAACATCATGGGAAATAAATAAAAATAATACAAAAAGAAAAAAAGAAAAAGAAAAAAAGGCTGAATCATTAATTTGAAAGAGTGACTACCAGGAGACTTCCAGAACAACGCCCTTTGGGTTTAGCCCAAACTGAAACCAGTTGGTTGACACTGTGTTTCCACATCCTCTGAACATAACCGTTTCTATTACATTAAGCTGGAAGAACATTAAAATTACACAAAAATGTTGGCTATAGCAACCAATTAGCTGGGCTTTGGTTTCTTAAAAGACTTGACCAGAGGACAGGTGAAAATGTATGATCGCTGGCGCACCATCCACGAGTAAATGTAGCGACCACTTGGCAGTCATGTCGTAAACAGGTCACAGTCGCGTGCGACTTGCTTTATGGTCTCTGATTGAAAAATTACATTTGACCTGCGACCAAAAATCAGTAGGGTCATCGGAGTTTGCATTTATACTGCAACCCCTTTGACGATCAATAGATGTGATGTGGCCCTGGTATTATTATATACTTCTCATAGGATCCCCTGTATTGAAATGGTAGATACCCATGTTCTACAATAGTTAGATGTACTTATACAGTATCACCCGAATGTACACCACTCCTGTTTGGCATAATGGCTTCTTGTAAAGAGCTTCCTGAATCCCAGCATGGTCCTGTAATAGAAGCCACCGCTGCCACAAGTCACTTCCTGACATGTCTTCCCTCCTAGATATCCATTACCTGTGAGTAGTATTTTTGTGAAGTGGAAGGAACCACAGCAACTCAGCCACAAACTGGAGACCACGTAAAGTTACAGACCGGGGTCTGCAAGTGCTGAGGAGCATAAAAGTCACCAACGCTCTGCTGACTCCATAACTAACCAGACCACCTCTGCCTCTGCAACAACAAAAAAACTGTGCCAGGAGCTTCATGGTATAGCCTTCCATCACCAAGCACAATGCCAAGCGTCAGATGGAGCGTTGAAAACAGTGGCATAGCTAAAGGCTTGTGGGCCCTGGTGCAAGAGTTCAGTTTGGGCCCCCCTTCCCTCAGTGCTTTGTGGTCAGGGGCAGGGAAGCACATAGCCTTCATGCTGCCTGAGGCAAAAATTGAAACAGCACCCTCCCCTATGCCAAATTCTTGACCTAACACCTTCCCTCCAGCCAGAGGTGTAACTTGACAAGCATGCACTTTCTATAATATGGGAGTCTTCTTATGCACCACAAGGGTCTTTGGGCCCTTCAGGCTCCTTGGCCCGGTAACAACTGCTACCTTTGCACCCACTATACAGTACAAACCAAAAATTTGAACACACCTTCTCATTCAAAGAGTTTTCTTTATTTTCATGACCATGAAAATTGTAGATTCACACTGAAGGCATCAAAACTATGAATTAACACATGTGGAATTATATACATAACAAACAAGTGTGAAACAACTGAAAATATGTCATATTCTAGGTTCTTCAAAGTAGGCACCTTTTGCTTTGATTACTGCTTTGCACACTCTTGGCATTCTCTTGATGAGCTTCAAGAGGTAGTCCCCTGAAATGGTTTTCACTTCACAGGTGTGCCCTGTCAGGTTTAATAAGTGGGATTTCTTGCCTTATAAATGGGGTTGGGACCATCAGTTGCGTTGAGGAGAAGTCAGGTGGATACACAGCTGATAGTCCTACTGAATAGACTGTTAGAATTTGTATTATGGCAAGAAAAAAGCAGCTAAGTAAAGAAAAACGAGTGGCCATCATTACTTTAAGAAATGAAGGTCAGTCAGTCAGCTGAAAAATTGGGAAAACTTTGAAAGTAAGGGCTATTTGACCATGAAGGAGAGTAATGGGGTGCTGCGCCAGATGACCTGGCCTCCACAGTCACCGGACCTGAAACCAATCGAGATGGTTTGGGGTGAGCTGGACCGCAGAGTGAAGGCAAAAGGGCCAACAAGTGCTAAGCATCTCTGGGAACTCCTTCAAGACTGTTGGAAGACCATTTCAGGGGACTACCTCTTGAAGCTCATCAAGAGAATGCCAAGAGTGTGCAAAGCAGTAATCAAAGCAAAAGGTGGCTACTTTGAAGAACCTAGAATATGACATATTTTCAGTTGTTTCACACTTGTTTGTTATGTATATAATTCCACATGTGTTAATTCATAGTTTTGATGCCTTCATAGTCATGAAAATAAAGAAAACTCTTTGAATGAGAAGGTGTGTCCAAACTTTTGGTCTGTACTGTAGCTACGCCGCTGGTTGAAAAGCATGCCGCCACTGAACTCTGGAGCCGGAGACATGTCTTCTGTGCAGTGACCAATCACACTTCTCTATCTGGAGGAGTCTGGTGAATGCCAGGAAAATGTTATCTGCCTGACTACATTGTGCCAGCTGTAAACCTATGGGGTGTTTTTCAGGGGTCAGTCTCGGTCCCTTCATCCCAGTGAAGAGAAATCCTAATGCTTCAGCAGGTAAGACATTCTGGACAATTGTATGGTGACAGCATTGTGGGAACAGTTTGGGGAAGGCCCTTTTTCAGTATGACTGCGCCCCAGTGCACAAAGCCAGTGTCACGGTGGGGAGTGGGGGGAAACGCCACACCGTACAATGTAGGTTGCATAAAGGGAGCAGGTCACCTTCTAACACATCCTTCTAAGACCCGAGGTAATCCTGCCTATGACCGTCTGTATAAGATACGGCCGGTCATCGATCACATTGGGGCCAAATTTGTACAGGCCTATGTACCTGGAAGGGAGGTCGCGGTTGATGAGTCTCTCATTGCGCTTAAGGGGAGACTTATTTTCCGCCAGTATGTTCCCTCAAAGCGGGCGAGGTATGGCGTGAAGCTGTACAAACTTTGTGAGAGTACCTCAGGGTACACTTACAAATTTTGTGTGTACGAGGGGCGAGATTCCCGTATTCAACCCCCAGAATGTCCCCCCACTCTGGGTGTTAGCGGGAAACTTGTGTGGGACCTTTTGCACCCACTGCTAGATAAGGGTTACCACCTGTACGTGGATAACTTTTATACTAGTATCCCCTTGTTCCAGTCCCTCGTCGCCAGATCCACGTCCGCTTGTGGGACCGTGCGGAAAAATCTACGCGGCCTCCCTGCCCACCCCCTCCAGGTACCTACCCCCAGGGGTGAGACCCGTGCCCTTACCACTGGAAACCTGTTGCTGGTCAGATATAAGGACAAGAGGGATGTCTTTGTACTGTCCTCAATTCATGGTAACTTCATCACCCCAGTCCCTGTGCGAGGTACCGCAGCAACGGTCCTCAAGCCCGATTGCATCGTCGACTACAATCGGTATATGGGAGGAGTTGATCTCTCTGATCAAGTCCTCAAGTCATATAACGCCATGCGCAAAACCCGGGCATGGTACAAAAAAGTTGCGGTCTACTTGGTGCAGTTTGCCTTGTACAACTCTTTTGTGCTGTCCCGGAGCGCTGGCAACACAGGGACATTCCTTCAGTTCTATGAGGCAGTCCTCATGGCCCTGATCTTTTCGGACCGGGAAAGAGCAGGCCGGAGTACCTGTGGAACTGGAGGCGCCCGGATCGTCCCTGGCCAACACTTTCCATGTGTGGTCCCCCATACTGGAAAGAAGGGACGAACCCAAAAAAGGTGCAGAGTGTGTCAAAAGAAGGGGATACGGAAGACCACTACTCAGTGCGACATGTGCTCCGATCATCCGGGCCTCTGCATTGACGGTTGCTTCAGGGAGCATCACACTTCAATGGAGTACTAAATTTATATCCCAATGTAGCCACTGACAATTGGATAAAAAAAAAAACTATGGTTCTCAGACTTGAGACACAAAAAAAAATTGAAAAACGAAAATAATTAAAAAAAAGTATACAAATTAGGTATCTCCGCGTCGGTAATAATCTCCTCTATAAAAAATACCCCATGACCTAACCCCCCAGATTAACACGGTCCAAGACAAAAAACAGAAAACGGTGCAAAAAAAAGATTTGTCACCTTACATAACAAAAACTTTAATAGCAAGCGAATAAAAAGTCATATAGCCCCCAAAATAGTGCCAATAAAACCGTCCTCTCATCCCGCAAAAAATGAGCCCCCACATAAGATAATCGGCTAAAAAAAAATAATAAAAAAAAATGACTCTTAGACTTTAGAGATACAAAAATATATTTTTTGTATCAAAAAGGATAATATAGTCTAAAACCTAAATAATTGTAAAAAAAGTAGACTTATTAGGTATTGCCGCGTCCGTAAGAATCTCCTCTATAAACATGACCTCCCCCCCAGATTAACACGGTCCAAAAAAAAATTAAAACAGTGCCAAAAGAGCTATTTTTGGCACTTTTACATTTCAATCCATTTTTTACGGTAACAAAGCAAGGGTTAACAACCAAACAAAACGTAATATTTATTACCCTGATACTGCAGTTTACAGAAACACCCCATATGTGGTCGTAAACTGCTGTATCACTAAAAGGAAAGGACCGACATGGTTTCTGGAAGGCCAATTTTGATGGCCTTTTTTATTGACACCATGTCCCTTTTGAAGCCCCCCTGATGCACCCCTAGAGTAAAAACTCCCTAAAAGTGACCCCATCTAAGAAACTACACCCCTCAAGGTATTCAAAACTGATTTTACAAACTTTATTAACCCTTTAGGTGTTCCTCAACAGTTAATGTCAAATGGAGATGAAATTTCAGAATTAAAATTTTTGGTAACCTTGCCTCACAAAAATGTAATATAGAGCAACCAAAAAATCATATGTACCCTAAAAATAGTCCCAAGAAAACCGCCACCTTGTCCCGTAGTTTCCAAAATGGGGTCACTTTTAGGGAGTTTCTACTCCAGGGGTGCATCAGGGGGGTTGAAACAGGACACGGTGTAAATAAACCGGTCCATAAAAATCAGCTCTCCAAAAACCACACGGCGCTCCTTTCCCTGTACGCCCCGCCGTGTGGCCGTACAGTAGTGTACGACCACATATGGGGTGTTTCTGTAAACGGCAGAGTCAGGGCAATAAAGATACATTCTTGTTTGGCTATTAACACTTGCTTTGTTAGTGGAAAAAATGGGTTAAAATGGAAAATTTGGCAAAAAAATTAAATTCTCAAATTTCATCCCCATTTGCCAATTAGGCCTCATGCACACGACCGTTGTGTGCATCCGCGGCCGTTGTTCCGTTTTACGTTTTTTTTCGCGGACCCATTGACTTTCAATGGGTCCGTGGAAAAATCGGAAAATGCACCGTTTGGCTTCCGCGTCCGTGATCCGTTTTTCCAGTCCGTGAAAAAAATATGACCTGTCCTATTTTTTTCACTGACAATGGTTCACGGACCCATTCAAGTCAATGGGTCCGTGAAAAATCACGGATGCACACAAGATAGTCATCCGTGTCCGTGATCCGTGTCCGTGATCCGTGTCCGTTTTTCCTATCATTTTCAATGCAAACTTGACTTAGTTTTTTTTTTCACTTTTCATGTCCGTGGATCCTCCAAAAATCAAGGAAGACCCACGGAAGAAAAAACGGTCACAGATCACGGAACAACGGAAATCCGTTTTGCGGACCGCAAAAAAAAACGGTCGTGTGCATGAGGCCTAACTCTTGTGCAACACCTAAAGGGTTAAAGTTTGTAAAATCAGTTTTGAATACCTTGAGAGGTGTAGTTTCTAGAATGGGGTCATTTTTGGGTGGTTTCTATTATGTAAGCCTCGCAAAGTGACTTCAGACCTGAACTGGTCCATAAAAATTGGGTTTTTGAAAATTTCAGAAAAATTTCAAGATTTGCTTCTAAATTTCTAAGCCTTGTAACATCCCTAAAAAATAAAATATCATTCCAAAATGATCCAAACATGAAGTAGACATATGGGGAATGTAAAGTAATAACAATTTTTTGAGGTATTACTATGTATTATAGAAGTAGAGAAATTGAAACTTGGAAATTTGCAATTTTAAATTTTTTTTTGATAAATTTGGTATTTTTTTATAAATAAAAATGAATTTTTTTTTACTTCATTTTACCAGTGTCATGAAGTACAATATGTGAAAAAAAAAACAATCTCAGAATGGCTTGGATAAGTCAAAGCGTTTTAAAGTTATCACTAGGGATGAGCGAACCCAAACTGTATAGTTCGGGTTTGTACCGAATTTTGGGGTGTCCGTGACACGGACCCGAACATTTTCATAAAAGTCCGGGTTCGGGTTCGGTGTTCGGCGCTTTCTTGGCGCTTTTTGAAAGGCTGCAAAGCAGCCAATCAACAAGCGTCATACTACTTGCCCCAAGAGGCCATCACAGCCATGCCTACTATTGGCATGGCTGTGATTGGCCAGTGCAGCATGTGACCCAGCCTCTATATAAGCTTGGGTCACGTAGCGCTGCACGTCACTCTGCTGATACAAGTGTAGGGAGAGGTTGCAGCTGCGACGTTAGGGCGAGATTAGGCAGATTAAGGCCTCCTGCACACGAACGTATTTTTTTGCGGTCCGCAAAAACGGGTCCCGTTGGTCCGTGATCCGTGACCGTTTTTTCATCCGTGGGTCTTCCTTGATTTTTGGAGGATCCACGGACATGAAAAAAAAGTCGTTTTGGTGTCCGCCTGGCCGTGCGGAGCCAAACGAATCCGTCCTGAATTACAATGCAAGTCAATGGGGACGGATCCGTTTGACGTTGACACAATATGGTGCCATTTCAAACGGATCCGTCCCCATTGACTTTCAATGTAAAGTCAGGAGTTAATATACCATAGGATGGGAGTTTTCTCCAATCCGATGGTATATTTTAACTTGAAGCGTCCCCATCACCATGGGAACGCCTCTATGTTAGAATATACTGTCGGATATGAGTTAGATCGTGAAACCTCATTTCCGACAGTATATTCTAACACAGAGGCGTTCCCATGGTGATGGGGACGCTTCTAGTTAGAATATACTACAAACTGTGTACATGACTGCCCCCTGCTGCCTGGCAGCATCCGATCTCTTACAAAGGCCGTGATCAGCACAATTAACCCCTCAAGTGCCGCACCTGAAGGGGTTAATTGTACTATCATATCCCCCTGTAAGAGATCAGGGCTGCCAGGCAGCAGGGGGCAGACCCCCCCCCCCCTCCCCAGTTTGAATATCATTGGTGGCCAGTGTGCGCCCCCCCCCTTCCTCCCTCTATTGTAATAAATCGTTGGTGGCACAGTGTGCGCCCCCCCCCTCCCTCCCTCTATTGTAATAAATCGTTGGTGGCACAGTGTGCGCCCCCCCCCCTCTATTGTAATAATTCGTTGGTGGCACAGTGTGCGCCCCCCATCGGCCCCCCCTCCCTCTATAGCATTAACAACATTGGTGGCCAGTGTGCGGCCTCCCATCTCCCCCCCCCCCCCCCTTCCCCCCGATCATTGGTGGCAGTGGGTTACTAGCAATAGTACAATAGGAAATGATTCATACTTACCTGGGAGCTGCGATCTCTGCGTCCGGCCGGGAGCTCCTCCTACTGGTAAGTGACAGTTCATTTAGCAATGCGCCGCACAGACCTGAGGCTGTCACTTACCAGTAGGTGGAGCTCCCGGCCGGACGCAGAGATCGCAGCAGCAGGTAAGTATGAATCTTTGACTATTGTACTGTTGCTAAGTAACCATGGTAACCAGGACTGTAGTAGCGTCCTGGTTGCCATGGTTACCGATCGGAGCCCCAGCGATTAAACTGGGACTCCGATCGGAACTCCGCTGCCACCAATGATGGGGGGGGGGGGGGATGGGAGGCCGCACACTGGCCACCAATGTTGTTAATGCTATAGAGGGAGGGGGGCCGATGGGGGGCGCACACTGTGCCACCAACGAATTATTACAATAGAGGGGGGGGGGGCGCACACTGTGCCACCAACGAATTATTACAATAGAGGGGGGGGGGGGGGCGCACACTGTGCCACCAACGAATTATTACAATAGAGGGGGGAGGGGGGGGGCGCACTGGCCATCAATGATATTCAAACTGGGGAGGGGGGGGGGGGCCTGGCAGCCCTGATCTCTTACAGGGGGATATGATAGTACAATTAACCCTTTCAGGTGCCGCACCTGAAGGGGTTAATTGTGCTGATCACGGCCCCCTGTAAGAGATCGGGTGCTGCCAGGCAGCAGGGGGCAGTCTTGTACACAGTTTGTAGTGTATTCTAACTAGAAGCGTCCCCATCACCATGGGAACGCTTCTGTGTTAGAATATACTGTCGGTTCTGAGTTTTCACGAAGTGAAAACTCAGCTTTGAAAAAGCTTTTATGCAGACGGATCTTCGGATCCGTCTGTATAAAAACTAACCTACGGCCACGGATCACGGACACGGATGCCAATCTTGTGTGCATCCGTGTTCTTTCACGGACCCATTGACTTGAATGGGTCCGTGAACCGTTGGCCGTGAAAAAAATAGGACAGGTCATATTTTTTTCACGGCCAGGAAACACGGATCACGGATGCGGCTGAAAAACGGTGCATTTTCCGTTTTTTCCACGGACCCATTGAAAGTCAATGGGTCCGCGAAAAAAAACGGAAAACGGCACAACGGCCACGGGTGCACACAACGGTCGTGTGCAGGAGGCCTAACTCCTCCAAAAGACTTCATTCTGTGATCGATCTACAGCTTTGGATCATTGAACTGCTGCTATTCAATTGCTCACTGTTTTTAGGCTGCCCAGAGCGTTTTTCAGTCACTTTTTTCTTGGGTGATCGGCGGCCATTTTGTGGCTTGTGGTGCGCCAGCACAAGCTGCCACCAAGTCCATTTAACCATCAATAGTGTGGTTATTTAAATCTATCCCTAAAAGGGTATATTAGATTCAAGGTGCTGATAGGGTCATTCTAAATAACTTCACACACACGCTACTGTGCAGATCCAAGTTTAATTCTGTCCGTAAACGTATACCTGTCACCCAGCGCCTAAATAATAGGCCTCAAATTTATATTCAGCTAAATCTCTGGCTATTGCTGTAGCTGGTGAAGTTATATTGTGTCCGTCAAAGCACAGTTTTTGTTCTGGTTTGAAATACAATTGGTGGGTGACATGAAGCCAGATTCTCTGCTATGGGACCTCTGTCCAATTGATATTGGTTAATTTTTATTTATTTTATTTTTATTCATTTCCCTATCCACATTTGTTTGCAGGGGATTTACCTACATGTTGCTGCCTTTTGCAGCCCTCTAGCTCTTTCCTGGGCTGTTTTACAGCCTTTTTAGTGCCGAAAAGTTTGGGCCCCCATTGACTTCAATGGGGTTCGAGTTCGGGACGAAGTTTGGGTCGGGTTCGGATCCCGAACCCGAACATTTCCGGGAAGTTCGGCCGAACTTCTCGAACCCGAACATCCAGGTGTTCGCTCAACTCTAGTTATCACCACTTAAAGTGACACTAGTCAGATTTGCAAAAAATAGCCTGGTCCTTAAGGTAAAATAAGGCTGTGTCCCTAAGGGGTTAATGACCGGGCCATTTTGCACCTTCGTGACCAGGCTAATTTTTGAAAATCTGACATGTATCACTTTATGTGGTAATAACTTTGGAACACTTTTACTTATCCAAGCCATTCTGAGCCATTTTTCTCGTGACACATTGTACTTCCTGACAGTGGTAAATCTGAGTCAATATATTTCACCTTTATTTATGAAAAAAATCCCAAATTTACCAAAAAAAAAAAAAATCCGCAATTTTCTAAATTTCAGTTTCTCTGCTTTTAAAACAGAAAGTGATACCTCCTAAAATATTTATTACTTAACATTTCCCATATGTCTACTTTATGTTGGCATCATTTTGTAAATGTCATTTTATTTTTTTAGGACTTTAGAAGGCTTAGAATTTTAGAAGCAATTTTCAAAATGTTTAAGAAAATTCCCAAAACCCACTTTTTAAGGACCAGTTCAGGTCTGAAGTCACTTTGTGGGGCTTACATAGTAGAACACCCCCATAAATGACCCCATTGTTTAAACTACACCCCTCAAGTTACTCAAAACTGATTTTACAAACTTTGTCAACCATTTAGGTATTCCAAGAATTAAAGGAAAATGGAGATTCAATTTCTAAATTTCACTTTTTTTTGCAGATTTTCCATTTAAATCCATTTTTTTCTTTAACACATCGAGGGTTGACAGCCAAACAAATCTCAATATTTATTACCCTCATTCTGCAGTTTATAGAAACACCCCACATGTGGTGGTAAACTGATGTAAGGGCGCACGGCAGAGCGCAGAAGGAAAGGAGCGCTGTATGGTTTTTGGAAGGCAGATTTTGCTGGACTGGTTTTTAGACACCATGTCCCATTTGAAGCCCCCAAAGTCCTCTTGATGCACCCCATACAGTAGAAATAACCAAAAAGTGTCCCCATTTTGGAAACTACGGGATAAGGTGGCAGTTTTATTGGTACTATTTTGGGGTACATATGATTTTTAATCGCTCTATATTACGTTTTTTGTGAGGCAAGGTAACCAAAAAATGGCTTATTGGTTTATTATCTTTTGTTTTTTACCATGTTCATCTGACAGGGTAGATCATGCGCTATTTTTATAGAGCAGGTTGTTACGGATGCGATAATATCAAATAGGTCTCCATTTTCTGAATGCCATAGTTTTTATTATTTTTCTGCCAATTGTCTTGTGCAGAAGCTCTTTTTTGCAGGAAGAGTTGACGTTTTTATTGGTACCATTTTTGGGTACATATGATTTTTTGATCATTCATTA
Organism: Bufo bufo; assembly: GCF_905171765.1. Lineage (NCBI taxonomy): Eukaryota > Metazoa > Chordata > Amphibia > Anura > Bufonidae > Bufo > Bufo bufo. Next base: position 11,857,311 of record NC_053389.1, read on the forward strand.
TTACATTTTATGGGGAAAGGTGACGAAAAAATTGGTGGTTTTGGCACAGTTTTTATTTATTTTTTACAGCGTTCACCTGAGGGGTTAGCTCATGTGATATTTCTATAGAGCAGGTTGTTACGGGCGTGGCAATACCCAATAAGTCTACTTTTTTAAAATTTATTTCACTTTAACACAATAATTGCATTTTTGAAACCAAAAAAATTCAGTTTTAGTGTCTCCATAGTCTAAGAGCCATAGTTTTTTTATTTTTTTGGACGAATGTCTTAGGCTACTTTCCCACTAGCATTTGGTGCGGATCCATCATGGATATGCACAACCGCATCCATTCATATAATACAACCGCATGCATCTGTTCAGAACGGAGCCGTTTGTATTATCTGTAACATAGCCAAAACGGATCCGTCTTGAACACCATTGAAAGTCAATGGGGGACGGATCCATTTTCTATTGTGCCAGATTGTGTCAGTGAAAACGGATCCGTCCCCATTGACTTACATTGTGTGTCAGAATCCGCTTGGCTCCATATCGTCAGACGGACACCAAAGCGGAATAGAGGCGGAACGGAGCCAAACTGATGCATTCTGATCAGATCCTTATCCATTCAGAATGCATTAAGGGAAAAACTGATCCGTTTTGGACCGCGTGTGAGAGCCCTGAGCGGATCTCACAAACGGAAACCAAAACGCCAATGTTAAAGTAGCCTTAGGTAGGGTCTCATTTTTTGCGGGATGAGGTGACGGTTTGATTGGTACTTTTTTGGGGTGCATACGCCTTTTTGATCGTAGGTGTTGCACTTTTTGTGATGGTAGGTGACAAAAAATTGCTTTTTTGGCACTGTTTTTATTTTTTTTACGGTGTTCACCTGAGGGGTTAGATCATGTGATATTTTTATAGAGCTGGTGGTTACGGACGCGGCGATATCTAATATGTCTACTTTATTTATTTCACTTTAACACAATAATAGCATTTTTTAAACAAAAGTAATATTTTTTTTTATTTTTTAGGAGATTGCCTCATGTAGGGGCTCATTTTCTGCGGGATGAGGTGACGGTTTGATTGATACTATTTTGGTCTATATCCAACTTTTTGATCGCTTGGCATTACGCTTTTTTATGTAAGGTGACAATAAATTGCATTTTTGGGACAGTTTTTTTTTTACGGCATTTACCTTAGGCGATTGGTCATGGGATATCTTTATAGAGCAGATTGTTATGGACGCGGAGATACCTATTATGTCTATTTTTCTTATTTTAATTTGGTTTTACACAATAAAAGCATATTTGAAAAATAAAATCATGTTTTTGCGTCTCCATTTTCTGAAAGCCATCTTTTTTTAATTTTTTTGGGTGATCGTCTCATATAGGGGCTCGATTTTTGTGGGATGAGATGACAGTTTGATTGGTACTAATTTGGGGTACATATAGCTTTTTTTTAATCACTTTTTATACCATTTTTTGGGAAGTGAGGTGGTTGAAATTGCAATTCCATCATAGTTTTTCTTTTTTTTTTTTTATGGCGTTCACCATGCGGTAAAAGTACATGATCCTTTTATAAATCAGGTCGTTGCGGCAATATCAAACATGTGCAGTGTTTTTTCCATTTTTACCCAATTGACTGAACTATAAAAAAATGTAACTCTTTTTATACCCAGACCCACTTGGTTGCTTTAGATCCAGTGGTTCTGGTGGCTCTACAATACACTGTATAGTGTACTGCAGTGTATTGTGACAACACTTAGCCTTAGATATACCATGGCAAGCCTAGATGCCCGTGTAAGGCGTCCGGTTGCCATGGCAACCATCGGGACCCTGCCACAGCAGAGCAGCGGCCCGATGGGAGGGGGGAGCTCCCTTCCTCTGTTATGATCAAACCATCGAGACGCTGCCACAGCAGCTCAGTGCCCTGATGGGGGAGGGAAAGGGGCTTCCTCCCCATTTACCCCTTCCATACAGGGGTCCCTACGGACCGCAGCATGAAAGGGGTTAAATGGCCGACATCAGTGCCAGCACTGATGTCGGCCGTTAGAGTAGAGTGTCAGCTGTATGTTACAGCTGACACTCTACTATGCTTGGCCATCCTGAATGATTGTGTGGATGGGGAGGGGTGGGGTGGGGGGGGGTCTGCTCCACGATAATTATGGGGGTCCCGCTCGGCCATTCTAAATGTGGGGTGATCGGTGCATTATAAACACAGCAGCGCAGCCCCGATTTGTTCAACACTCACTGAGGAGATCGGAGCTGCGCTGCTGAACGCTGCGATTGGTCAGTCAGATTTGATTGACCAATCGCAGCAATTCAAAGGCAGGGACGGCGCTGATCGGTCCTCTGCCAGGTGCCCGGACAGCTCTGCTGTCTGTGACACCCGTTTAGATGACTGTGACACTTGCGGTGACACTTTGATCGTATGACGTACTGTGTACGTCAGGATGTGGTAACTAACACCATATGACGTACACAGTACGTCATTGGGGTTCATATGAATAGTTCATCTTTACATGCAGGTCTGCTGACCCGTGTGGCGGCGCTATGGTTTGATGTAGGGTTCTGTCCATTAGCGGCCTCCACTCACTTATGCTGGGGACAGACTGGGCTAGCTTCCCAGTGTAAGTGAACGGAGGCTGCTGATAAATGGGAACGTCTAACAGCGGCCATGCTCCCTGCGCAGCGCCGTTACGCGCACCTGCATGTAAACATGAACTATACATAGAAAACTATCTGACATCAGCGCCGATAGTTTAATAACGCTTATTACTAGCTGTGTAAACCGTTCCCTGCACATGTGCCGCCTGTAATCTAAACTGGACAACCTCTTTAACCACTTCAGCCCCCAGTGCTTAAACACCCTGAAAGACCAGGCCACTTTTTACACTTCTGACCTACACTACTTTCACCGTTTATTGCTCGGTCATGCAACTTACCACCCAAATGAATTTTACCTCCTTTTCTTCTCACTAATAGAGCTTTCATTTGGTGGTATTTCATTGCTGCTGACATTTTTACTTTTTTTGTTATTAATCGAAATTTAACGATTTTTTTGCAAAAAAATGACATTTTTCACTTTCAGTTGTAAAATTTTGCAAAAAAAACGAGATCCATATAGAAATTTTGCTCTAAATTTATTGTTCTACATGTCTTTGATAAAAAAAAAATGTTTGGGTAAAAAAAAAAATGGTTTGGGTAAAAGTTATAGCGTTTACAAACTATGGTACAAAAATGTGAATTTCCGCTTTTTGAAGCAGCTCTGACTTTCTGAGCACCTGTCATGTTTCCTGAGGTTCTACAATGGCCAGACAGTACAAACACCCCACAAATGACCCCATTTCGGAAAGTACACACCCTAAGGTATTCGCTGATGGGCATAGTGAGTTCATAGAACTTTTTATTTTTTGTCACAAGTTAGCGGAAAATGATGATTTTTTTTTCTTTTTTTTTACAAAGTCTCATATTCCACTAACTTGTGACAAAAAATAAAAACTTCTATGAACTCACTATGCCCATCACGAAATACCTTGGGGTCTCTTCTTTCCAAAATGGGGTCACTTGTGGGGTAGTTATACTGCCCTGGCATTCTAGGGGCCCAAATGTGTGGTAAGGAGTTTGAAATCAAATTCTGTAAAAAATGACCTGTGAAATCCGAAAGGTGCTCTTTGGAATATGGGCCCCTTTGCCCACCTAGGCTGCAAAAAAGTGTCACACATCTGGTATCTCTGTATTCAGGAGAAGTTGAGGAATGTGTTTTGGGGTGTCTTTTTACATATACCCATGCTGGGTGAGAGAAATATCTTGGTCAAATGCCAACTTTGTATAAAAAAATGGGAAAAGTTGTCTTTTGCCAAGATATTTCTCTCACCCAGCATGGGTATATGTAAAATGACACCCCAAAACACATTCCCCACCTTCTCCTGAGTACGGCAATACCAGATGTGTGACACTTTTTTGCAGCCTAGGTGGGCAAAGGGGCCCATATTCCAAAGAGCACCTTTCGGATTTCACAGGTCATTTTTTACAGAATTTGATTTCAAACTCCTTACCACACATTTGGGCCCCTAGAATGCCAGGGCAGTATAACTACCCCACAAGTGACCCCATTTTGGAAAGAAGACACCCCAAGGTATTCCGTGAGGGGCATGGCAAGTTCCTAGAATTTTTTATTTTTTGTCACAAGTTAGTGGAAAATGATGATTTTTTTTTTGATTTTTTTTTTTCATACAAAGTCTCATATTCCACTGACTTGTGACAAAAAATAAAAACTTCCATGAACTCACTATGCCCATCAGCGAATACCTTGGGGTCTCTTCTTTCCAAAATGGGGTCACTTGTGGGGTAGTTATACTGCCCTGGCATTCTAGGGGCCCAAATGTGTGGTAAGGAGTTTGAAATCAAATTCTGTAAAAAATGACCTGTGAAATCCGAAAGGTGCTCTTTGGAATATGGGCCCCTTTGCCGACCTAGGCTGCAAAAAAGTGTCACACATCTGGTATCTCTGTATTCAGGAGAAGTTGAGGAATGTGTTTTGGGGTGTCTTTTTACATATACCCATGCTGGGTGAGATAAATATCTTGGTCAAATGCCAACTTTGTATAAAAAAATGGGAAAAGTTGTCTTTTGCCAAAATATTTCTCTCACCCAGCAGGGGTATATGTAAAATGACACCCCAAAACACATTCCCCACCTTCTCCTGAGTACGGCAATACCAGATGTGTGACACTTTTTTGCAGCCTAGGTGGGCAAAGGGGCCCATATTCCAAAGAGCACCTTTCGGATTTCACAGGTCATTTTTTACAGAATTTGATTTCAAACTCCTTACCACACATTTGGGCCCCTAGAATGCCAGGGCAGTATAACTACCCCACAAGTGACCCCATTTTGGAAAGAAGAGACCCCAAGGTATTCGCTGATGGGCATAGTGAGTTCATGGAAGTTTTTATTTTTTGTCACAAGTTAGTGGAAAATGATGATTTTTTTTTTATTTTTTTTTTCATACAAAGTCTCATATTCCACTGACTTGTGACAAAAAATAAAAACTTCCATGAACTCACTATGCCCATCAGCGAATACCTTGGGGTCTCTTCTTTCCAAAATGGGGTCACTTGTGGGGTAGTTATACTGCCCTGGCATTCTAGGGGCCCAAATGTGTGGTAAGGAGTTTGAAATCAAATTCTGTAAAAAATGACCTGTGAAATCCGAAAGGTGCTCTTTGGAATATGGGCCCCTTTGCCCACCTAGGCTGCAAAAAAGTGTCACACATCTGGTATCTCTGTATTCAGGAGAAGTTGAGGAATGTGTTTTGGGGTGTCTTTTTACATATACCCATGCTGGGTGAGATAAATATCTTGGTCAAATGCCAACTTTGTATAAAAAAAATGGGAAAAGTTGTCTTTTGCCAAGATATTTCTCTCACCCAGCAGGGGTATATGTAAAATGACACCCCAAAACACATTCCCCACCTTCTCCTGAGTACGGCAATACCAGATGTGTGACACTTTTTTGCAGCCTAGGTGGGCAAAGGGGCCCATATTCCAAAGAGCACCTTTCGGATTTCACAGGTCATTTTTTACAGAATTTGATTTCAAACTCCTTACCACACATTTGGGCCCCTAGAATGCCAGGGCAGTATAACTACCCCACAAGTGACCCCATTTTGGAAAGAAGACACCCCAAGGTATTCCGTGAGGGGCATGGCAAGTTCCTAGAATTTTTTATTTTTTGTCACAAGTTAGTGGAAAATGATGATTTTTTTTTAAATTTTTTTTTTCATACAAAGTCTCATATTCCACTGACTTGTGACAAAAAATAAAAACTTCCATGAACTCACTATGCCCATCAGCGAATACCTTGGGGTCTCTTCTTTCCAAAATGGGGTCACTTGTGGGGTAGTTATACTGCCCTGGCATTCTAGGGGCCCAAATGTGTGGTAAGGAGTTTGAAATCAAATTCTGTAAAAAATGACCTGTGAAATCCAAAAGTTGCTCTTTGGAATATGGGCCCCTTTGCCCACCTAGGCTGCAAAAAAGTGTCACACATCTGGTATCTCTGTATTCAGGAGAAGTTGAGGAATGTGTTTTGGGGTGTCTTTTTACATATACCCATGCTGGGTGAGATAAATATCTTGGTCAAATGCCAACTTTGTATAAAAAAATGGGAAAAGTTGTCTTTTGCCAAGATATTTCTCTCACCCAGCATGGGTATATGTAAAATGACACCCCAAAACACATTCCCCACCTTCTCCTGAGTACGGCAATACCAGATGTGTGACACTTTTTTGCAGCCTAGGTGGGCAAAGGGGCCCATATTCCAAAGAGCACCTTTCGGATTTCACAGGTCATTTTTTACAGAATTTGATTTCAAACTCCTTACCACACATTTGGGCCCCTAGAATGCCAGGGCAGTATAACTACCCCACAAGTGACCCCATTTTGGAAAGAAGAGACCCCAAGGTATTCGCTGATGGGCATAGTGAGTTCATGGAAGTTTTTATTTTTTGTCACAAGTCAGTGGAATATGAGACTTTGTATGAAAAAAAAAATCAAAAAAAAAAAATCTGCATTTTCCACTAACTTGTGACAAAAAATAAAAAATTCTAGGAACTCGCCATGCCCCTCACGGAATACCTTGGGGTGTCTTCTTTCCAAAATGGGGTCACTTGTGGGGTAGTTATACTGCCCTGGCATTTTCCAGGGGCCCAAATGTGTGGTAAGTAGGTAAATGACCTGTGAAATCCTAAAGGTGCTCTTTGGAATATGGGCCCCTTTGCCCACCTAGGCTGCAAAAAAGTGTCACACATGTGGTATCGCCGTATTCAGGAGAAGATGGGGAATGTGTTTTGGGGTGTCATTTTACATATACCCTTGCTGGGTGAGAGAAATATCTTGGCAAAAGACAACTTTTCCCTTTTTTTTATACAAAGTTGGCATTTGACCAAGATATTTCTCTCACCCAGCATGGGTATATGTAAAATGACACCCCAAAACACATTCCCCAACTTCTCCTGAGTACGGCGATACCAGATGTGTGACACTTTTTTGCAGCCTAGATGCGCAAAGGTGCCCAAATTCCTTTTAGGAGGGCATTTTTAGACATTTGGATACCAGACTTCTTCTCACGCTTTGGGGCCCCTAGAATGCCAGGGCAGTATAAATACCCCACATGTGACCCCATTTTGGAAAGAAGACACCCCAAGGTATTCAATGAGGGGCATGGCGAGTTCATAGAAATTTTTTTTTTTTGGCACAAGTTAGCGGAAATTGATATTTTTAATTTTTTTCTCACAAAGTCTCCCTTTCCACTAACTTGGGACAAAAATTTCAATCTTTCATGGACTCAATATGCCCCTCACGGAATACCTGGGGTTGTCTTCTTTCCGAAATGGGGTCACATGTGGGGTATTTATACTGCCCTGGCATTCTAGGGGCCCTAAAGCGTGAGAAGAAGTCTGGAATATAAATGTCTAAAAAATTTTACGCATTTGGATTCCGTGAGGGGTATGGGGAGTTCATGTGAGATTTTATTTTTTGACACAAGTTAGTGGAATATGAGACTTTGTAAGAAAAAATAAAATAAAATTCCGCTAACTTGGGCCAAAAAAATGTCTGAATGGAGCCTTACAGAGGGTGATCAATGACAGGGGGGTGATCAATGACAGGGGGGGGATCAATGACAGGGGGGGTGATCAATGACAGGGGGTTGATCAATGACAGGGGGGTGATCAATGACAGGGGGGTGATCAATGACAGGGGGGTGATCAGGGAGTCTATATGGGGTGATCACCACAGTCATTGATCACGCCCGTGTAAGGCTTCATTCAGACGTCCGTATGTGTTTTGCGGATCCGATCCATCTATCAGTGCATCCGTAAAAATCATGCGGACATCTGAATGGAGCTTTACAGGGGGGTAATCAATGACAGGGGGGTGATCAGGGAGTCTATATGGGGTGATCACCACAGTCATTGATCACGCCCCTGTAAGGCTTCATTCAGACGTCCGGATGTGTTTTGCGGATCCGATCCATCTATCAGTGCATCCGTAAAAATCATGCGGACATCTGAATGGAGCTTTACAGGGGGGTAATCAATGACAGGGGGGTAATCAATGACAGGGGGGTGATCAGGGAGTCTATATGGGGTGATCACCACAGTCATTGATCACGCCCCTGTAAGGCTTCATTCAGACGTCCGGATGCGTTTTGCGGATCCGATCCATCTATCAGTGCATCCGTAAAAATCATGCGGACGTCTGAATGGAGCTTTACAGGGGGGTAATCAATGACAGGGGTGTGATCAATGACAGGGGGGTGATCAATGACAGGGGGGTGATCAGGGAGTCTATATGGGGTGATCACCACAGTCATTGATCACGCCCCTGTAAGGCTTCATTCAGACGTCCGTATGCGTTTTGCGGATCCGATCCATCTATCAGTGCATCCGTAAAAATCATGCGGACATCTGAATGGAGCTTTACAGGGGGGTAATCAATGACAGGGGGGTGATCAGGGAGTCTATATGGGGTGATCACCACAGTCATTGATCACGCCCCTGTAAGGCTTCATTCAGACGTCCGTATGCGTTTTGCGGATCCGATCCATCTATCAGTGGATCCGTAAAAATCATGCGGACGTCTGAATGGAGCTTTACAGGGGGGTAATCAATAACAGGGGGGTAATCAATGACAGGGGGGTGATCAGGGAGTCTATATGGGGTGATCACCACAGTCATTGATTACGCCCCTGTAAGGCTTCATTCAGACGTCCGGATGCGTTTTGCGGATCCGATCCATCTATCAGTGGATCCGTAAAAATCATGCTGACGTCTGAATGGAGCTTTACAGGGGGTTGATCAATGACAGGGGGGTAATCAATGACAGGGGGGTGATCAGGGAGTCTATATGGGGTGATCAGGGGCTAATAAGGGGTTAATAAGTGACGGGGGGGGGGTGTAGTGTAGTGGTGCTTGGTGCTACTTATTACTGAGCTACCTGTGTCCTCTGGTGGTCGATCCAAACAAAGGGGACCACCAGAGGACCAGGTAGCAGGTATATTAGACGCTGTTATCAAAACAGCGTCTAATATACCTGTTAGGGGTTAAAAAAAACACATCTCCAGCCTGCCAGCGAACGATCGCCGCTGGCAGGCTGGAGATCAACTCTCTTACCTTCCGTTCCTGTGAGCGCGCGCGCCTGTGTGCGCGTGTTCACAGGAAATCTCGCGTCTCGCGAGAGGACGCGTATATGCGTGACTGTGCGCAGCGCTGCCACCTCCGGAACGCGATCCTGCGTTAGGCGGTCCGGAGGTGGTTAAGTACCCCAGGGTGGCCACCCATTGACTGGGGAAGATCACAGTGCAAGCGCACTGTCCCTTCAAGAGCTGGAGGAAGCGTGTGCTCTATGGGCCAGGCTGCATGGGGTAGTGCTACAGCGGGTGGAAGGAGGGGAGACGACGGGACGACCAAACCGCAGGAGCGGCTGAGCAGTGTGGCAGATGGGCATGGACCGCTGGCATTACATGCCTACTGACAAGCACATTATAGGCGTGGAGACGGCGGCGGATAACCGTGTGCGGATTAACCCTACTGAACAGGGTGAAATCCTGAGGCAGGCCTTCATTTCTGCTGCAGATTCTTCATGTAAACATCATGCACACGACCTTTGTTGTGTTCCGTGTCCGTTGTTCCGTTTTCCGTGATTTTCTGCGGACCCATTGACTTTCAATGGGTCAGTTGAAAACTCGGATAATGCACCGTTTGTCATCCGCATCCGTGATCCGTGTTTCGAGTCCGTCAAAAAAATATGACCTGTCCTATTTTTTTCACGGACAACGGTTCGCGGACCCATTCAAGTCAATGGGTCCGTGAAAAAACACGGAGGCACACAAGATTGTCATCCGCGTCCATGATCTGTGTCTGTTTTTTTCCTATCATTTGCAAGGCAAACTTGACTTCGATTTTTTTTTTTCACTTTTCATGTCTGGTGATCCTCCAAAAATCAAGGAAGACACACGGAAACAAAAACGGATCACAGAATAACGGAACCCCGTTTTGCGGACAGTGAAAAAATACTGTTGTGTGCATGAGGCAATAAAGGGAGTCTGTCACCTCTTTTTCGCCAATATAACTAACACTGCCCCCCAGAAGATGGCAGACACATCCCATACATACCTGCGTGCACTTCGTGTCTGTATTCCATGTAGGCCTCCTGCACACGACCGTATGTATTTTGCGATCCACAAAAAATACATATGACATCCGTGTGCATTTCGTATTTTACAGAACAGCTGGCCCCTAATAGAACAGTCCTATCCTTATCCGTAATGCGGACAATAATAGGACATATTCTATTTTTTTGCGGAACAGAAATACGGAAACGGAATGCAAACTGAGTACTTTCCGTTTTTTTTTTGCGGATTCATTGAAATGAGTGGTTCCGTATACGGTCCGCAAACAAAAAACGGAACGGAATGAAAATACGTTGATGTGCAAGAGGCCTTATTCTGCTGGAAAAACAGCTCCTAAGTGCCCAAAGCAAACCAGACTGAAGAGGGCAGCGCTGCTTTAGCTGCTCATGTCACAGGATTGGTGCCAGCTAGAAATATGGGCCCGGCCTTGTTTGAAAGCTGGCATTCCAACCTATCAAACGATACCAGAACCACAGCATTATATCCACTATATCAGAAGATATAGCCGTTAGACATCGAGTCAGGAGTGAAAGCGGTTTTTACTTTCCCTTTCAGCTGGGCCCTTGGGAACCGTCTCTCAGCAGAATAAGGGCTCGTTCACACGAACGTGCGCTGCCCGTTGCCGTATTGCGGCCCGCAATACATGGGCACCGTTCCGTGTGCATTCCGCATCACGGATGCGAACCCATTCACTTCAATGGGTCCGCAAATCCGGAACGGAAGCACTATGGAGTGCTTCCCTGGGGTTCCGTTCCGAGCCTCCGCACCGCAAAAAGATAGAACCTGCTCTTTTTGCGGAACGGAGGGATCGCGGACCTATTCAAGTGAATGGGTCTGCGATCCCCATGCGGCTGGGCCATGGTCCACAGCACGGGCTTCACGCGGTCGTGTGAACAAGCCCTAAAAGTGCTTTTCCTGGACATGGAATACAGACACACAGGTGTGTATGGGATGTGTCCGCCATCTTCTGTGGGGCAGTGTTGTTGGTGAAAATGAGGTGACAGACTACCTTTAATGCACCGTTTGAAAACCGTGCCAATGTGTGTTAAAAATGCTGTATCTAAGCCATAACTAAGGTAACATTAGGCTGCCTATCCACCCTGCAGCTGAGGCCCATCAAAAAGCCGCCACTGCCGTCCCAACCCCGCCACGTGTGAACACAGCCTCATTGTTTATGTCTTTACCTCGCTGTGACCCTTCCCGCCAAAACCCCCTCAGCACTGTACAAAACAACGGCCTCAGGCCGACAAGTAACCACAGCCCGGCCACACCCCCTCATCCGTGACGTCATCATCCCGGCACTTGGCTGCGCTGACGAGAAAGCGCGGGCTTCTCCTCACCCGAAGAGCTGAACGTGCTATAACTGTGGGAGCGGCCGTTACAGGTAGAGACCTCCTGTCACCGCGTACAGGGACCGCAGAGGGTATAACCGCACCGTGTGAATACATCCTGGTACTGGACATGTAGCGCATGTTGGTAGCAATGTACAAATATGGCCGTTAGAGGCAAGCTAATTAGGCAGGGAGTGAAGTGGAAGCAGAAAGTCGTGGCGTTTGTGTATCTGACAGACAATCTGCTCCACGACCTTATTCACATGTAGAACCAATTCTACGCATGGATTTTTGGCAGGAATAAATCATTGGATCTCGTTAGCGCGCTGCGTACGGACGCGTCATGGCGGAAGTATATTTCAATAGGAATTTCACGTGGCAGTTCAGACGGACACGGATTTTACATTATAGATTTGAAATCTGTCACGGAAAAAATCCCGGCGTGTGATTCTGTAAGAAAACCGCAACAGACAGGCGGCCGCACGTGGGTTATCAGCATTGAGAGGGGCTAAGCTGCGCGCGAATCCGTGGTAGATATTCGCGCAGCTGCATGGCGACATTTCATATCATGTATTTCAATAGTGTCGAAACGCAACATGCTGCGAGTGCGATACGAAAGTCGCAAGAAAACCCGAATTGGATGGATTCGCAACACGTCGCATCTTGACACCAGTGATTTGTCAGAAGGGCCAGCACAATATACCGCCCCTGCAGAACCAGATACCACAGTGCAGCACAATATACCGCCCCCGCAGAACCAGATACCACAGTGCAGCACAATATACTGCCCCAGCAGAACCAGATACCACAGTGCAGCACAATATACCGCCCCTGCAGAACCAGATACCACAGTGCAGCACAATATACCGCCCCTGCAGAACCAGATACCACAGTGCAGCACAATATACCGCCCCAGCAGAACCAGATACCACAGTGCAGCACAATATACCGCCCCAGCAGAGCCAGATACCACAGTGCAGCACAATATACCGCCCCTGCAGAACCAGATACCACAGTGCAGCACAATATACCGCCCCTGCAGAACCAGATACCACAGTGCAGCACAATATACCGCCCCTGCAGAACCAGATACCACAGTGCAGCACAATATACCGCCCCAGCAGAACCAGATACCACAGTGCAGCACAATATACCGCCCCTGCAGAACCAGATACCACAGTGCAGCACAATATACCGCCCCAGCAGAACCAGATACCACAGTGCAGCACAATATACCGCCCCTGCAGAACCAGATACCACAGTGCAGGACAATATACTGCCCCAGCAGAACCGAATACCACAGTGCAGGACAATATACCGCCCCAGCAGAACCAGATACCACAGTGCAGCACAATATACCGCCCCAGCAGAACCAGATACCACAGTGCAGCACAATATACCGCCCCTGCAGAACCAGATACCACAGTGCAGGACAATATACTGCCCCAGCAGAACCGAATACCACAGTGCAGGACAATATACCGCCCCAGCAGAACCAGATACCACAGTGCAGCACACTATACCGCCCCCGCAGAACCAGATACCACAGTGCAGTACAATATACCGCCCCAGCAGAACCAGATACCACAGTGCAGCACAATATACTGCCCCAGCAGAACCAGATACCACAGTGCAGCACAATATACTGCCCCAGCAGAACCAGATACCACAGTGCAGTACAATATACCGCCCCAGCAGAACCAGATACCACAGTGCAGTACAATATACCGCCCCAGCAGAACCAGATACCACAGTGCAGCACAATATACCGCCCCAGCAGAACCAGATACCACAGTGAAGTACAATATACCGCCCCAGCAGAACCAGATACCACAGTGCAGCACAATATACCGCCCCAGCAGAACCAGATACCACAGTGCAGTACAATATACCGCCCCCGCAGAACCAGATACCACAGTGCAGTACAATATACCGCCCCAGCAGAACCAGATACCACAGTGCAGCACAATATACTGCCTCAGCAGAACCAGATACCACAGTGCAGCACAAAATACTGCCCCAGCAGAACCAGATACCACAGTGCAGCACAATATACCTCCCCAGCAGAACCAGATACCACAGTGCAGCACAATATACTGCCCCAGCAGAACCAGATACCACAGTGCAGTACAATATACCGCCCCCGCAGAACCAGATACCACAGAGCAGCACAATATACTGCCCCAGCAGAACCAGATACCACAGAGCAGCACAATATACTGCCCCAGCAGAACCAGATACCACAGTGCAGTACAATATACCGCCCCAGCAGAACCAGATACCACAGTGCAGCACAATATACCGCCCCAGCAGAACCAGATACCACAGTGCAGCACAATATACCGCCCCAGCAGAACCAGATACCACAGTGCAGTACAATATACTGCCCCCGCAGAACCAGATACCACAGTGCAGTACAATATACCGCCCCAGCAGAACCAGATACCACAGTGCAGCACAATATACCCCCCCAGCAGAACCAGATACCACAGTGCAGCACAATATACCGCCCCAGCAGAACCAGATACCACAGTGCAGCACAATATACCGCCCCAGCAGAACCAGATACCACAGTGCAGTACAATATACCGCCCCAGCAGAACCAGATACCACAGTGCAGTACAATATACTGCCCCAGCAGAACCAGAAACCACAGTACAGCACAATATACTGCCCCAGCAGAACCAGATACCACAGTGCAGCACAATATACCGCCCCAGCAGAACCAGATACCACAGTGCAGCACAATATACCGCCCCAGCAGAACCAGATACCACAGTGCAGCACAATATACTGCCCCAGCAGAACCAGATACCACAGTGCAGCACAATATACCGCCCCAGCAGAACCAGATACCACAGTGCAGTACAATATACTGCCCCCGCAGAACCAGATACCACAGTGCAGCACAATATACCGCCCCAGCAGAACCGAATACCACAGTGCAGCACAATATACCGCCCCAGCAGAACCAGATACCACAGTGCAGCACAATATACCGCCCCAGCAGAACCAGATACCACAGTGCAGCACAATATACCGCCCCAGCAGAACCAAATACCACAGTGCAGCACAATATACCGCCCCCGCAGAACCAGAAACCACAGTGCAGCACAATATACCGCCCCCGCAGAACCAGATACCACAGTGCAGCACAATATACCGCCCCAGCAGAACCAGATACCACAGTGCAGCACAATATACCGCCCCAGCAGAACCAGATACCACAGTGCAGCACAATATACCGCCCCAGCAGAACCCGATACCACAGTGCAGCACAATATACTGCCCCAGCAGAACCAGATACCACAGTGCAGTACAATATACCGCCCCCGCAGAACCAGATACCACAGTGCAGCACAATATACCGCCCCAGCAGAACCGAATACCACAGTGCAGCACAATATACCGCCCCAGCAGAACCGAATACCACAGTGCAGCACAATATACCGCCCCAGCAGAACCGAATACCACAGTGCAGCACAATATACCGCCCCAGCAGAACCAGATACCACAGTGCAGCACAATATACCACCCCAGCAGAACTAGATACCACAGTGCAGGACAATATACCGCCCCAGCAGAACCAAATACCACAGTGCAGCACAATATACCGCCCCAGCAGAACCAGATACCACAGTGCAGCACAATATACCGCCCCAGCAGAACCAGATACAGTGCAGCACAATATGCTGCCCCAGCAGAACCAAATACCACAGTGCAGCACAATATACTGCCCCAGCAGAACCAAATACCACAGTGCAGCACAATATACCGCCCTATTACCGTATTGAGGATGGCGGTACCGTTAAATTCAAGAGGGCCCCTGTGAGCGCCGGCTATGTTTTGATGCTCCTAGCATTAATGAATACTGAGAGCACCAGGCGGTGAGGAGGGCTCAGGCGCCCCCCCTGGACCCTGTAGGGTCTATGGCCAGTCCGCCCCTTCATACAATGGTCAAATACCGGAGCAGATGCAATAATCTCACTGTATGTGTCTAAATAATACCGGCACATAGTGTTCAGGTATTAGGTCGGGGTCATACATAACGGGAAATCCAGCAGAAAAATCTGTTGTTTTTTTAATGCAAAAACTGCATTAAAAAACTGCACGTATTAAATGTGCGGAAAAGCCAACAAATTTAACCCTCTATTGAGAAGGATGAATCCACGGTATAATTTTAGAAGCTGAGGATTCCATATCCGCTATTCCGCAGCTTTTCTGGTGTGTTTTTTTCACACCGCGTTTGGATAAGAATTCTGAAATTCTCTTACACTTTGCTGGCCGTGTACAACGCATTGCATCTGCACTTTCTTGCGATTTTGACGTAGCCCCATTCATTTCTATGGGGCCTGCGTTGCGCGAAACCGCAGAATATAAAACATGCTGCGATTTTCACGCAACGCACAAGTGATGCGTGAAAATCACCGCTCAGCTGAACAGCCCCATTGAAGTGTATGGGTCCGGATTAGGGCTGCACGATATATCGCAAAAATAATCGAATCGCGATAATCGGCAAATGCGATTTGGCGATTCGGCCGACCCGAAAATGCCGCGATTATATATGAAGGGGCCCCTATTGATAAAATATCCTCTGTCCTATTGATAAAATGTCCAGCCTCTGTACTTACTTTCACGATGAATGCACTGCAGCGAGCGGGAGCGAGCGAGGCGGCCGGCGTGTGACTGACGTCACTTAGTCACGCTCCTGCTTCCTGAATTAAGTGGGAGGAGCGTGACAGTGACCTCAGTCACGCGCCGGCCGGCTCGCTCGCTGCCGCTCTCTGCAGTGCATTCATAGTGAAAGTACAGAGGCTGGACATTTTATGAATAGGAGAGTTATGTGCGCAGTTTAGGACACATGAGGGGACACATAGGGCCATGAGGGGGACCAGCATAAGATGCTATATGTGTGTCTTATGCTGGCCCCCCTCGTGGCCCCATGTGTCATAGCACACATCCTCTATAACAGTGTCCTCCACAGATCCCCCACAACAGTGTCCTCCACAGATCCCCCACAACAGTGTGCTCCGCAGATCCCCCACAACAGCGTCCTCCGCAGATCCCCCACAACAGCGTCCTCCGCAGATCCCCCACAACAGCGTCCTCCGCAGATCCCCCACAACAGCGTCCTCCGCAGATCCCCCACAACAGCGTCCTCCGCAGATCCCCCACAACAGCGTCCTCCGCAGATCCCCCACAACAGCGTCCTCCGCAGATCCCCCACAACAGCGTCCTCCGCAGATCCCCCACAACAGCGTCCTCCGCAGATCCCCCACAACAGCGTCCTCCGCAGATCCCCCACAACAGCGTCCTCCGCAGATCCCCCACAACAGCGTCCTCCGCAGATCCCCCACAACAGCGTCCTCCGCAGATCCCCCACAACAGCGTCCTCCGCAGATCCCCCACAACAGCGTCCTCCGCAGATCCCCCACAACAGCGTCCTCCGCAGATCCCCCACAACAGCGTCCTCCGCAGATCCCCCACAACAGCGTCCTCCGCAGATCCCCCACAACAGCGTCCTCCGCAGATCCCCCACATAACAGCGTCCTCCACAGATCCCCCACATAACAGCGTCCTCCACAGATCCCCCACATAACAGCGTCCTCCACAGATCCCCCACATAACAGCGTCCTCCACAGATCCCCCACATAACAGCGTCCTCCACAGATCCCCCATAACAGCGTCCTCCACAGATCCCCCATAACAGCGTCCTCCACAGATCCCCCACATAACAGCGTCATCCACAGATCCCCCACATAACAGCGTCCTCCACAGATCCCCCACATAACAGCGTCATCCACAGATCCCCCACATAACAGCGCCATCCACAGATCCCCCACATAACAGCGCCATCCACAGATCCCCAACATAACAGCGTCATCCACAGATCCCCCACATAACAGCGTCATCCACAGATCCCCCACATAACAGCGTCATCCACAGATCCCCCACATAACAGCGCCATCTACAGATCCCCCACATAACAGCGTCCTCCACAGATCCCCCACATAACAGCGTCATCCACAGATCCCCCCCATAACAGCGTCATCCACAGATCTACACCCCCACAGATCTCCCATAACAGCGTCATCCACAGATCCCACACATAACAGCGTCCTCCACAGATCCCACACATAACAGCGTCCTCCACAGATCCCCCACATAACAGCGTCATCCACAGATCCCCCACATAACAGCGTCCTCCACAGATCCCACACATAACAGCGTCCTCCACAGATCCCCCACATAACAGCGTCATCCACAGATCCCCCACATAACAGCGTCCTCCACAGATCCCCCACATAACAGCGTCCTCCACAGATCCCCCACATAACAGCGTCATCCACAGATCCCCCACATAACAGCGCCATCCACAGATCCCCCACATAACAGCGTCATCCACAGATCCCCCACATAACAGCGTCATCCACAGATCCCACACATAACAGCGTCCTCCACAGATTCCCTACATAACAGCGTCATCCACAGATCCCCCACATAACAGCTCCATCCACAGATCCCCCACATAACAGCGCCATCCACAGATTCCCAACATAACAGCGTCATCCACAGATCCCCCACATAACAGCGTCATCCACAGATCCCCCACATAACAGCGTCATCCACAGATCCCCCACATAACAGCGTCCTCCACAGATTCCCTACATAACAGCGTCATCCACAGATCCCCCACATAACAGCTCCATCCACAGATCCCCCACATAACAGCGCCATCCACAGATTCCCTACATAACAGCTCCATCCACAGATCCCCCACATAACAGCTCCATCCACAGATCCCCCATAACTATGTCATACCCAGCCGCGTCAGCGGCTCATATGGGAAAATCCAAGCAAATAGACCTCTAGCACAATTCCCTTAAAATATGGCATCGCACATCGTTATCGCAATTTTTAGGGCCCTAATCGCAATCGCACAAAATTCCCATATCGTGCAGCCCTAGTCCGGATTCAGTGCGGGTGCAGTGCGTTCACCTGAATGAAGCCTATGGCTACTTTCACACTAGTGGCACGGACCCCGGGCAGGCTGTTCCATCGGGTGAACAGCCTGTCGGATCCATCCTGCCGCTAGTGACCGGGTGCCCCCGGACTACCGCTCCGTCCGCATTGACTACAATGGGGGCGGGGCGGAGGCTCGGCGAGAGGCTGCCGGAATAAATGTCGGACATGTCGTAGTTTTACTCTGGCAGCCTCTCACTGTGCGCTGCCGTGCCTCAGCCGGAACTCCGCCCCCACTGTTCACCCGACAGAACAGCCTGCCGGAGGTCCGTGCCGCTAGTGTGAAAGTGGCCTAAGGACACCTTCACACGTGGCAAATTTTGTGGCTGCAAAGTCCGTGACCGAAAATCGGTCCCATTCAGTTGAATGGGAAAGCAAGCACATGGATTTCTGCAAGGTTCATTAAAGTGAATAGAACTGATTTTTAGTTGCAGAATTTTCTGCTACAAAATCTGCTGCGTGTGAAGGCAGCCTAAGGTCTCGTTCACACGAACGTGTGCTGCCCGTTGCCGTATTGCGGATCCGCAATACACAAGCACCGTTCCGTGTGCATTCTGCATCACAGATGCGGACCCATTCACTACAATGGGTCTGCAAATCCAGAGATGCGGAACGGAACACTATGGAGTGCTTCCGTGGGGTTCTGTTCCGTACTTCCCTTCTGTAAAAAGATAGAACTTGCTGTATCTTTTTGCGGAACGGACGAATGCAGACCCATTCAAGTTGAATGGGTCTGGATTCATCCCAGCGGCCGTACGGAGGTTGCTCGTGCATTGGGGACCGCAAATTGCAGTCCCCAATGCACGGAACGGCCCACCTACAGCCGTGTGAATGAGCCCTAATGGGTTTTAGGGGCCCAATTTGTGTACCCCCCTCTACATCATCCCTGTGTTGAGCTGATGATGTTCCAGCAAATATCACTAGTATCAAGCCTCGGACCGCCGGCGGGTCTACTGAATACATCATAGACCCTGGCCCCATCTTACCCCTTGTCTGAACAATTAGGAGTGCAGCACAGTGCTAGTTATACAGGAACTTTTAAGTTTGTTGAATTGAAAGGGTGTGTACACTTATGCAGCTGACTTTTTGTTGCTGTAATTGATTGGTCTTAAAATTTTTACCGTTTTGTGTATACAGCTCCTATGGATACCTATGTGTCTCCATGTGCGGTCTGATCCCGCAGTCCTGCCTCCTGCACTCCTTTGTCCTCTCCTTTTTGCCAGTAGATGGAACACGTCTGTACGCATGGGACATGTATACACAAAGCATTAACAGGTTGTAAAGTAAGGGGGGGAGGTTTTTGCAAATAATTAGCAAATCTGTTTTTTTATCTTGATGCATTGAAGCAGCAGAAAAACCCTGCACAAACCTGATGAAGGCCAAATAAAGCTTCCCTCACAAGGGGTTAATCTTGTGGACGTGGTTCTCCTGTGGACACATGTATCTCTGTATAGACTGGTAGGTGTAATATGATCAACAGTGGAAGGCTATGTTCACACGTGGCGTAACCACTAAGGATGCATGTGGCAAATCCGCTGAGTTGTACAGTACTAGTAAAGTGGATGAGAGCTTAGGAAATCTTATCCATATGCTAGAAAAAAAAAAAATCGGCACAGTAAGAGCCAGTTCACTTGGAGTTTTTTGGCGCCGATTTTGCCTCAAAACAGCCTCCTATTCATGTAAATGGGAGGCAGCACTTGCCTTTTTTTCCATGTGGAAAAAAAGAAGCAGTGCACCCTATCTTGGGGCAGGATCTGTGCTGAATCTTCCATTGAAATGAATGGGAAGCATAAAAAAACAGCTCTATGTAAATCCATGCATTTTTTGTGCGCTTTCTGCCTGTTTTTGACACAGATCTGTGCATAGAACCTTGAGCTGAAAATGCAGCTTTGTACTGAACACCCATTGGTTAAAGCGGGTATAGTACAAATACCCCCCACAATGCCTGAGCTCCTCCTATAGACGATGCCTAACCACGTCCCTCTGGATCTCTGCACGGCCACCGCTGCATCTTTTTATCCACGTGCTGGGCAGTTGGGAGTAGCAGTCAATAGCAGGCTGCGACGGTGACCAACCAACCAATATCAGGCTGCGACAGTGACCAACCAATATCAGGCTGCGACAGTGACCAACCAACCAATATCAGGCTGCGACAGTGACCAACCAATATCAGGCTGCGACAGTGACCAACCAACCAATATCAGGCTGCGACAGTGACCAACCAACCAATATCAGGCTGCGACAGTGACCAACCAATATCAGGCTGCGACAGTGACCAACCAACCAATATCAGGCTGCGACAGTGACCAACCAACCAATATCAGGCTGCGACAGTGACCAACCAACCAATAGCAGGCTGCGACAGTGACCAACCAACCAATAGCAGGCTGCGACAGTGACCAACCAACCAATAGCAGGCTGCGACAGTGACCAACCAACCAATATCAGGCTGCGACAGTGACCAACCAATATCAGGCTGCGACGGTGACCAACCAACCAATATCAGGCTGCGACAGTGACCAACCAATATCAGGCTGCGACAGTGACCAACCAACCAATATCAGGCTGCGACAGTGACCAACCAACCAATATCAGGCTGCGACAGTGACCAACCAACCAATAGCAGGCTGCGACAGTGACCAACCAACCAATAGCAAGCTGCGACGGTGACCAACCAACCAATAGCAGGCTGCGACGGTGACCAACCAACCAATATCATGCTGCGACGGTGACCAACCAACCAATATCAGGCTGCGACAGTGACCAACCAACCAATATCAGGTTGCGCCGGTGACCAACCAACCAATAGCAGGCTGCGACGGGGACCAACCAACCAATAGCAGGCTGCACGGTGACCAACCAACCAGCCAATAGCAGGCTGCGACGGTGACCAACCAACCAGCCAATAGCAGGCTGCGACGGTGACCAACCAACCAGCCAATAGCAGGCTGCCAGTGACCAACCAACCAGCCAATAGAAGGCTGCCACAGTGACCAACCAACCAGCCAATAGAAGGCTGCCACAGTGACCAACCAACCAGCCAATAGAAGGCTGCCACAGTGACCAACCAACCAGCCAATAGCAGGCTGCCACAGTGACCAACCAGCCAATAGCAGGCTGCCACAGTGACCAACCAGCCAATAGCAGGCTGCCAGTGACCAACCAACCAGCCAATAGAAGGCTGCCACAGTGACCAGCCAATAGCAGGCTGCCAGTGACCAACCAACCAGCCAATAGAAGGCTGCCACAGTGACCAACCAACCAATAGCAGGCCGTCGACAGTGACCAACCAACGGCAGGCTGCAACGGTGACCGACCAACCAACCAATGGCAGGCTGCGATGGTGACTAACCAATAGAAGGCTGCCCGGCCGTGTGACATGGTAATGCAGCGGTGGCCGTGCAGTGATCCGGAAGGATGCCAGTACCGCATAAGTATCATCTATAGGAGGGGCCAGGCATTGTGGTGGGGTATTTGTACAATTTAACTCCTTAAAAAAAAATTAAAAAAATCTAAAAATGTGCTGAAAATAAATAAGTGGATTCTGTTTTTTTTTTTTTAATCAGCCATTTGGACTGGTCCTAAGGGTGCCTTCACTCACTGCAGATTGGGTTTGCAGAAAATTTCTGCATCTGAAAAATCTGTTCCATTAACCTCAATGTTTTTTTTTTTTTTTGACAGGAAGCAGATAGGTTTCTGAGAGTCCCATTCAGATGAATGAACTGATTTTCAGTCTCATAAATTTTCTGTATCAAAATCTGCCATGTGTGAATGCATCCTAAACTGCCCTGCAGTGCAGACTTTAAATCCACAGCACGTCCGTTAATACGGAAGCCTTCCATCCTTTGCAACGTAGAGGGCAATGTCCACATGTAATTAGTTTTCCACCCTGTGTGGACGCACTACCCTGCGCTGTAAGAAACGTCTTGGTGCTCCTGTCACATGTAGATCTCAGGATGAGGAACGTTGGCTGGACACAGAACGTGAAGAAACATGAATCCTCACACGCAGCAAACCACAGGGCGTTGTGCAGGATCCGGTCATTGGAGAGGGATCGGTGGCACCGACCAGAAGTTCCCTTTTCCTCTGTACTCTACTAGTATTTGTCAAAACTTTCCAACCCGGTTGGAATTTTACTAAGATCCAGTATAATGAAAGTTGACTCATGCCGGGGATTTTCCTAAAGGAACCATATGTTTTTTTTTTTTGTTTTTTGTTTTTACTGAAATACATATATTTTGGCTAAGAATTTTTTTGTAATTAGGATGTTTTCGTTTCTGTGTATCACAGAGAAGGCTTTTCATGACAAAATCTGTCACAGAGCTCCTCTGACGATCTGCCAGATCTAAGCTAGAATAATGACATTGAAAAAACCTCCACAGCCTTTAAGCTGGCTGTGCGTTAGACACTTCAGGCAACTGTTTTCTGAGCGACTCTTAGGGCCCTTTCACACGAGCGGATGCCGTGCGGGTAATCCACTGCGTGAAAGAGAGCTAAGCCCTGTTCCGGACAGCAGAGACGCAGAGCTGTAACATGATTGATAATGCTCTGCGCCTCTGTGACCTTTTTACTACAAAATCACGGTGACAACTTTATCTCACTGTGATGTTGTAGTAAAAAGATCAGAGAGGCACGGAGCATTATCAGTCATGTTACTGCTCCGTGTCTCTGCTGTCCAGAACGGGGCTTAGCTCTCTTTCATGCAGCGGATTAACCACACGGGATCCGCTTGTGTGAAAGAGCTCTTACGTAGCTGGTCAGGAAAGTTCATCACCTTAGTGTTGAATCTCTTTTTATTATATAGAAAAACAAAGCAATTAAACATAGCAGCAATGACAATGTAGGCAGTAGATATCTCCAATTCCAGATCCACATAAAACATAAAGTACAGTGTAAAGACGGACTTAGAGAACAACATATCTCCTTGGGTCACACACAATGCGGTCCAAAGGAAACAGTTACCACATAATACATACATATCAAGTGGTTCAGCAATGAGAGATACAAAAAGTGTAACTCATAGAGCCATGACTGCTGAAAGGAAAGGTAATAAGAACTCAGGTCAAATTCCTGGATTACTCAGTAATAGCAAGTCAAACAAAGGGCTACTAATATGTAGCTCACGGTGAAACAGACCAAAGCGGTAAACTAGCATAGACAGGGGGACAGACAAAAACACGACAACGACAAACAAAAGACAGGGGAGGAAAGGAAAGGGGGCTGGGTGGGAATAGGGAGAATGACTAGAAAACATATCAAGGAGGCCAGGTGAATTCACCTGTGCCCAGCCAGGTTTGGAAACGAGAAGAGCTCCTAAATTGCTGCCAAGGTTCCCAGGTCAGTGCAAACGTTTGGGTTCGGTTAAAGGCCTCGGCCTCCATCTCTTCCATCCTGAATAAGGCATCTAGGGCACTTATCCACGTGATTCTCTGTAAATTGTCCGAAGATCTCCACTGGCGTGGAATGATCTGCCTCATAGAAAGAACAAATGTTCTAAGTACTCCTTTTTTGACATGTTGGATCCTGCCCGGGAATATAGAGAGCAAAGCAATCAAAGGGGATGGAGATATAGTAGACCGGTAAAGAGCATTATACAGAGCAAAAACGTCTTGCCATAATGGGGCAACCCCAGGGCAATCCCTCCAAATGTGGAGCATGGAACCAACCTCTGTTTGGCAGCGCCAGCAGGTGTTGGGGACCGATGGATAAAAATGGTGCAACTTAACCGGAGTCCTATACCAACGTGTAAGAATCTTATAATTCAACTCCTGTAAGCGACATGACATGCATGATTTATGAGTAAATAAGAGGGAGCGACTCCATTGCTCAGAGGACAGGGAAAACGTCAGTTCGTTCTCCCAACCAGAGGCAAACCCAACACTTCTCATCTGTTCAACGAGTGACAAGTCCTCCACCCCGCCGGCACCCAGCAAGCCATATATCAGAGAAATACCATGATCCGGACCTGTGTTGGCAACACAGAGCTTTTCAAAATTTGTCAGAGGGGCAGACAGCTGCGATCCGGGAGCCAGGGATCCCAAGAAGCTACGGAGTTGAAGGTAGTGGAACCAGCGACTCGGGGAATTTAGGAATATATGTGATAGATCCCTGAGAGGTAAGAGACCCGAGCTATTAAAAATATCTCTAATTAGAATCCGGGGAGGGGGGACCATACGGAAAGATGGTAACTTCCTGATCTGGGAAGGAAGGTCAGGATGAGCCACAATGTGTGTCAGAGGACCCGGAGCGGATATTAACTTAATTTTGGAGGCAAATCTACCCCATAATTTAGTCAGGGTCTGAAGTAAAAGGAGAGCGAAGGGTATGTAAGAGGCTATTTTGTGCAGCTGCAGGAAGCCAAAATATCCCAGGTACCAGATGCGGTTCAAGGGTGTGTTCTATGTCTACCCAAAGTTTCAGAGAACGTTTGTGTACAAGATCTAGAACACAGTTTGAAATGGAAGCCCTAAAATATGCCTGGAAGTCGGGTAGGCCAGCTCCCCCCAAACTCTTCGCTCTGGACAAAACTTTGTAGCTCACCCTGGCCCTTGTGCCATTCCAGATAAACCTAGAGGCTAGTGACCGCAATTGGGCAAAAAATCTATTAGGTATATTACATGGGGCAGTCTGGAACAGGTAGAGGAGTTTGGGTAAGATGTCCATCTTTAGGGCATTAATCCTACCAAACCAAGATATCTGCAGGGGGGACCACTTCTGGAGAGAGGCCTCTACCCTCCTAAGTAATGGTTTGTAGTTCAATTGGAAGAGATGACTAGGATTTGCAGGGAGACTAATGCCTAGATGGCGAATAGAGTCAGAGGCCACTTTAAACGAGAACCCTTCTTTGATGTGGGTAATTTCCCTATGCGTTAATGAGATATTCAAAATTTCGGATTTCTGGATATTTACTTTGAAGTTACTGAGTCTACCAAATCTCTCAAATTCCCGAAGGACCGAAGGTAGGCCTATTCTGGGGTCTGAAAGGTAGAGAAGTAAGTCATCAGCAAAAAGGGACAATTTGTGTTCCTTTGTTCCAATTCCCACCCCTTTTATAGACTGATTATTACGCAGAGCATTGGCCAAAGATTCCATGGTCAGGATATATAGGAAGGGGGATAAGGGACAACCCTGACGTGTTCCATTATTAATAGCAAAAGGCGTAGATAAAAGGCCATTGGCCCGTACCTGGGCTGAGGGAGAAGAATATAGAGCCATAATACGCTTAATCATTTTAGAACCGAGACCTATACGCTCCAGGGTTAAGGCTAGGAAGCCCCAGTTGACCCTGTCAAAGGCCTTCTCTGCGTCCACTGAAAGCAGGCACAGAAGAGACCTAGTAGACCTAGCTCTAGCTATAATGCCCAAGGTCTTCAGGGTACTGTCACGTGCTTCTCTGCCCGGGATGAAACCCACCTGTTCCTGGTGTATACACTTCGGGATGAGGGGATGTAACCGCAAGGCTAGTAATTTCACATAAATTTTTAGGTCCACGTTTATAAGAGAAATAGGCCTATAATTGGAGCAATAAGAGGGATCTTTATCAGGTTTGGGTATAACCGTTATATGGGCCTGTAAAGTTTGGGGAGGAAAAGGGGTTCCAGATGCAATGGAGTTAAAAGATTCGAGTAATAAGGGGGATAGCTCCTCCATAAGAAGCTTATAGAAGATTGGGGTTAGGCCATCCGGGCCTGGACTTTTCCCATTTTTGAGTTCCCTTATAACTCCCACTAGTTCCGGGGACGAGAAGTCATCCTCCAGCGCCAGAGAGTCTTCGCTGGGGATCCGTTCAGGGCCGAATTGGTCCAAATAATCTTTAGCATCTCGTGCAAAGGAAACTGACGTTGGGTCCCTCCCTGTGTTCAGGTCATAAAGTGAGCTATAATAAGTGCGGAATTCTGATGAAATTTCGGAAGGGGCATATACTGTTCCCTTGTTGGGAAAGTTCATCACCTTAGGCATCAATGCCTTAAAGGTGTATTCCGGTTACCATAAATATAACTTATGTTTTAGACTGATTCATCATCAATAATTACCTAATATAATGCAAACAGATATTTACCGTTCAGTAGTTATAAAAGTAGTTTTCTTCCTCAGCCACCCACAGTTTTTTCTCAAACTACCATGGCATCGACCTGTAGTTCTGAGCCTCTGTCAGGTCAAGCATGCTCAGTGCGTTGCCATCTATTCTCTAGCCAAATGTCTTGTGAAACAAAGGGCGTGTCAGTGTGCCACTTATTACAGGGGGCGTGACCGGCCTGATCAGGTAGCCAATCAATAAGCGTCAACACTCACAGCTGGAAAGCTAGGGATGGTGGGGATTGTAGTCTTTGACGTTTTGTGAGGGAAGATTCGGCGCCATGATACTCACTCACACAGGAGGTAGACAAATGGATTGCAAGATAAAATGAAACTCTGGTTATATATATAGGTTCTGGTTGGGTCACAGCTTGCAGCCATAAAGGGGTTATCCGAAGCTTTCTCACGAGCGATACGGATTGTAAGTTTTTCCCATCTAGAATGCTTGTTTTTATTTTTCCAAGCACATGAAGGTGAACAATCTATATCTAACCACCATCCATGAAAAACACATTGCAACCAGATGCCCCGTTTTTCACACAGCCCCATTTACTTCTATGGAGTCAGATCTGTGCGAAAGACAATATAGAACTGGCTGTGATTTTTCCTGAACACAAATGATAAAAAAAAAAAACAAACAAAAAAAAAACAAACAAAAAAAAAACACTCCAGTTCACAACCCCTTAAGGACACAGCCTTATTACACCTTAGGACCAGGCCATTTTTTGCAAATCTGACCAGTGTCACTTTAAGTGCTGATAACTTTAAAACGCTTTGACTTATCCAGGCCGTTCTGAGATTGTTTTTTCGTCACATATTGTACTTCATGACACTGGTAAAATGAAGTCAAAAAAGTTATTTTTTTTGCACCAAAAAATACCTAATTTAACAAAAATGTTGAAAAATTAGCAAATTTCAAAGTTTCAGTTTCTCCACTTCTGTAATACATAGTAATACCCCCAAAAATTGTGATGACTTTACATTCCCCATATGTTTACTTCATGTTTGAATTATTTTGGGAATGATATTTTATTTTTTGGGGATGTTATAAGGCTTAGAAGTTTAGAAGCAAATCTTGAAATTTTTCAGAAATTTACAAAAACTAAATTTTTAGGGACCAGTTCAGGTCTGAAGTCACTTTGCGAGGCTTACATAATAGAAACCACCCAAAAATGACCCCATCTAAGAAACTACACCCCTCAAGGTATTCAAAACTGATTTTACATACGTTGTTAACCCTTTAGGTGTTGCACAAGAGTTATTGGCAAATGGGGATGAAATTTGAGAATTTCATTTTTTTTGTCAAATTTTTCATTTTAACCCATTTTTCCACTAACAAAGCAAGGGTTAACAGCCAAACAAGACTGTATCTTTATTGCCCTGACTCTGCCGTTTACAGAAACACCCAATATGTGGCCGTACACTACTGTACGGCCACACAGCGGGGCGTAGAGTGAAAGGTGCGCCGTTTGGTTTTTGGAGGGCTGATTTTTATGGACCGGTTTATTTACACCGTGTCCTGTTTCAACCCCCCTGATGCACCTCTGGAGTAGAAACTCCCTAAAAGTGACCCCATCTAAGAAACTACACCCCTCAAGGTATTCAAAACTGATTTTACATACGTCATTAACCCTTTAGGTGTTGCACAAGAGTTATTGGCAAATGGGGATGAAATTTGAAAATTAAATTTTTTTGCCTTATTTTCCATTTTAACCCATTTTTTCCACTAACAAAGCAAGGGTTAACAGCCAAACAAGACTATCTTTATTGCCCTGACTCTACCGTTTACAGAAACACCCAATATGTGGTTGTACACTACTGTACAGCCACACAGCGGGGCGTAGAGGGAAAGGTGCGCCGTTTGGTTTTTGGAGGGCTGATTTTTATGGATCGGTTTATTTACACCGCGTCCTGTTTCAACCCCTCTGATGCACCTCTAGAGTAGAAACTCCATAAAAGTGACCCCATTTTGGAAACTACGGGATAAGGTGGCTTTTTTTGTGGACTATTCTTAGGGTAAATATGATTTTTGGTTGCTCTATATTACATTTTTGTGAGGCAAGGTTACCAAAAATTGAAATTCTGAAATTTCATCTCCATTTGCCATTAACTGTTGAGGAACACCTAAAGGGTTGATAAAGTTTGTATAATCAGTTTTGAATACCTTGAGGGGTGTAGTTTCTTAGATGGGGTCACTTTTAGGGAATTTTTACTCTAGGGGGGCTTCAAAAGGGACATGGTGTCAATAAAAAAAAAAGGCCATCAAAATCGGCCTTCCAGAAACCATGTCGGTCCTTTCCTTTTGCGGCCTCCCTTTTACTGATACAGCAGTTTACGACCACAAATGTGGCGTTTCTGTAAACTGCAGTATCAGGGTAATAAATATTAAGTTTTGTTTGGTTGTTAAACAGATTGAAATGGAAAAGTGCCAAAAATAGCGGTTTTGGCACGTGTTTTTTTTGTTTTTTTTAACCGTGTTAATCTGGGGGGTTAGGTCATGGGATATTTTTATAGAGGAGATTCTTACAGACGCGGCAATACCTAATAAGTCTACTTTTTTTACAATTAGGTTTTAGACTATATTATCCTTTTTGATACCAAAAAATTTTTGGTGTATCTCTAAAGTCTAAGAGTCATTTTTTATTTTTTTTTATTTTATCCGATTATCTTATGTCATTTTCTGCGGGATGAGACAACGGTTTTATTGGCACTATTTTGGGGGCTATATGACTTTTTGATCGCTTGCTATTAAACTTTTTATTATGTAAGGTGACAAAAAAAAACTTTTTTTGCACCTTTTTTTTTTCTGGACCATGTTAATCTGGGGGGTTATGTCATGGGGTATTTTTATAGAGGAGATTATTACCGACGCGGCGATACCCAATATGTCTAATTTTAATAAATTATTTTAGTTTTTTTGGGTGTCAAGTCTGAGAACCAGTTTTTTTTTTCCGATGTCAGTGCTAAATTGGGATATAAATTTAGTACCTAATGGAAGTGTGATACTCCCTGAAGAAACCATCAATGCAGAGGCCCGGATGATCGGGGCACGTGTTGCATTGAGTAGTCGTGTCCTTCCGTATCCCCCTCCTGCGACACACACTGCACTTTTTTGGGGTTCGTCCCTTCTTTCCAGTATGGGGGACCACACCTGGAAAGTGTTGGCCAGGGACGATCCGGGCACCTACAGTTCCAGAGGTACTCCGGCCTGCTCTTTCCCGGTCCGAAAAGATCAGGGCCATGAGGACTGCCTCATAGAACTGGAGGAATGTCCCTGTGCTGCCAGCGCTTCAGGATAGTACAAAAGAGTTGTACATGGCAACCTGTACCAAGTAGACCGCAACTTTTTTGTACCATGCCCGGGTTTTGCACATGGCGCTATATGGCTTGAGGACTTGATCCGAGAGATCAACTCCTCCCATATACCGATTGTAGTCGACGATACAATCGGGCTTGAGGGCCGTTGCCGTGGTACCTCGCACAGAGACTGGGGTGATGCCGTTACCATGAATAGTGGACAGTACAAGGACATCCCTCTTGTCCTTATACCTGACCAGCAACAGGTTTCCAGTGGTAAGGGCACGGGTCTCACCCCTGGGGGTAGGTACCTGGAGGGGGTGGGCAGGGAGGACGCGTTGATTTTTCCACGCGGTCCCACAAGCGGACGTGGATCTGGCAGCAAGGGACTGGAACAAGGGGATACTGGTATAAAAGTTATCCACGTAAAGGTGGTAACCCTTATCCAGCAGTGGGTGCATAAGGTCCCACACAAGTTTCCCAGTAACACCCAGAGTGGGGGGACATTCTGGGGGTTGAATCCAGGAATCTCGCCCCTCGTACACACGAAATTTGTAAGTGTACCCTGAGGTACTCACAAATTTTGTATAGCTTCACACCATACCTCGCCCGCTTGGAGGGCACATACTGGTGGAAAATGAGTCTCCCCTTGAACGCAATGAGAGACTCATCAACCACGACCTCCCTTCCAGGTACATAGGCCTCCATGAATTTGGCCCCAAAGTGATCGATGACCGGCCGTATCTTTTACAGACGGTCATGGGCAGGATCACCTCGGGGGGGGGGGACGACGACGACATGCTGCATTATCAGAATAATGCAGACATTTCCGGATGCCCTCAAACCGGGAGCGTGTCATAGCCGTACTGTAAAGTGGGGTCTGGTAGAGGACGTCCCCACTCCAGTAATGCCTGACACTGGGTTTCTTGACCAGGCCCATATGCAGCACGAGGCCCCAAAATGTCCTCATTTCGGCTGCACCGGGCCTGGCCAAAAAGGAGCCCGGGTGTTGAGCGACGAACTGTTGGGCGTACAGATTCGTCTGCTCCACCATCAGATTTACCAGTGGGTCACTGAAAAAAAATGACAAAAAAAAGTCATATTCAGTGTAGCCCACTGTGGAAATCTGGATTCCTGATACAAAATCAGGAATCACGGGCTCGTATCGCTCTGGGCTACACCAGACTAGTTCACCGGCAGGGTGCTCCGGTGGATTTAACTGGTGGGCCAGGAAACCAGTACAAGCCCCAGAGCTGCTCGTACTAGTGTGGGCCACAGGGTCCCTAACATGGCGGTCCCCTTGCTCCGCCGCCTTGGGGGCTCATCATCATCGCTAGATGATGAGGAGGATGCGGATGACAACAGGAATGTGGGGTCATCCTCATCGGGACTCTGAGTCGGAGGCAAGCTGGGCGTATGCCTCCTCGGCCGAGAACGTCCGGCGGGCCATAGGGGAGTGTGTGTCTGCGTCTATATGTGAGTGTGTGTAACTCTTTATTTGGTGTGTGTGTGTGTGGGGGCACGGGTGTTCACAAACTCACCCTAACACGAGGTTCACACCTGAGCGTTCTGAAAGGAGCGCTCTGTATGCGCGATTGTACGGGCGTTTCCAATCGCGCATACAGAGACAAGCGAACACACATTGTCGCGCGTTCCCGAAAGTCTATGTACGGGAACGCGCGACAAAACGCCCCAAAGAAGCTCAAGTACTTGTTTGAGCGTCGGGCGTTTTACAGCGCGATCGTACGCGCTGTAAAACGCCCAGGTGAGAACCATTCCCATAGGGAAGCATTGGTTTCTCCTTGTTGAGCGTTTTACAGCACGTAGGAACGCGCTGTAAAACGCTCAGGTGTGAACTTAGTTTTACCCTAACAGAAAAAAAAAAAAAAGGGCAAAAACGTGGGAAAAAAAATAATTTCAAAACAGCTGATCAACCGTCCGAAGTTGATCAGCGGTGGGGTGTGCGATGCGCCAACAGTGGCCAGACAAAGTGCCGGCCAGTGTCAGCGTACACCAAAAAAAAATGCACCCCAAAAAAGGTGGGGGGGGCAGGGGAGGGGGCAAGTGGCAGCACCCCTGGGGGGGGGGGTCTAGGGTCACACAGCTGTGCTGTGGACCCCAGACACCCTAACTTAGGGTGATGCAATCAAAGTTCAGAAACTAACTTTCCCTTTTTTTCCCCTGCCTAAACCAAACTTTCCCTATGCTGTCCCTATGTACCTGATGGGGGGTGCTGGGGCACAAAAGGAGGAGAGGAGCGCCTGCCTCTTTTGAATCTGCCGCCGGACCGCCCACAGACCAATCAGAAAGCGATCCTGAGTAGTGATGTCACCATCACCACTCAGGATCGCTGGATGGTGATTGGTGGAGTGAAATCACACCACCATCACGTTCCGGGTTATCGGGTCTTCAGAGACCCGAATAACCCGGAAACGCAGAAAACCGCAGGTCTGAATTGACCTGCGGTTTTCTGCGATTGCATACATGGGGGGGACCCCCCGGCGAATTTGCCCCAAGTGCCTGCTCAATGATTTGAGCAGGCACGGGGTCCCGATCACCGCCCGCCGATCGAAAATACACAGGGCGTACCTGTACGCCCTGTGTCCTTAAGGCGTTAAAGTGAATGGTTCAGCATTCTTTCCACATGCTATGCATTCATCTAGTCAGAAGACTCGCTCCTGTGAAAGCAGCCTAATGGCCATCACACATTTTATTTTTGTGTCTGGTATTAAGACTGTGTTTATTAGCCAGCCCAGTTTTGACATCTCCTGTATGACATAGTCAGTCTGGATGTTGTCAGCGAAGACTCTCCTACAATGAGGAAGTCGTCTAAATAAGGGAAAATTTTTAGACCCTCTAGTCTGAAGTATGCTGTCATTTCTATTATAATTTTCTCAAAAACCCTTGGGGCAGATCAAATGCCAAAGGGCAACGCTGTGAATTGGAAATGATTACGCCTTTCTGATCTTTTAGTGTGAACCTGAGGTAGGTTTGCGATTTTTGATGTATAGGGACGTGATAGTTTGCGTCCTTGAGGTTGATGGAAGTCATGTAAGCCCCTTTTTTGATTAGGGGAATTATGGATGCGATCGACTCCATCTTGAATTTACGATCGGTTATGTGCTTGTTTAATTCTTTGAGATTTATGATTGTACGAGAGGATCTGTCAGGTGTTTGGACCAGGAATAGTCTTCAGTAAAACCCCCTCCCCCTTTCTGGCTTGGGGACCTCTGTTATGACGGCTGACATTAAGTCTAAGGGCTCTTTCACACTTGCGTTGTCCGAATCCGGCGTGTACTCCATTTGCTGGAATTACACGCCAGATCCGGAAAAACGCAAGTGAACTGAAAGCATTTGAAGACGGAGCGCCCATTGAAGTCCTGGTTGCCATAGTAGTAGCGGGGGAGCAGTATACCTAGTCCGTGCGGCTCCCGGGGCGCTCCAGAATGACGTCAGAGCGCCCCATGCGCATGGATCACATGATCCATGCGATCACGTCAGCCATGCGAGTGGGGCGCCGTGACGTCACTCTGGAGCGCCCGGGGAGCCGCACGGACGGTAAGTATACTGCTCCCCCGCTCCCCACTACACTTTACCATGGCTGCCAGAACTTTAGCGTCCCGGCAGCCATGGTAACCATTCAGAAAAAGCTAAACGTCGGATCCGGCAATGCGCCGAAACTAAGTTTAGCTTAAGGCCGGATCCGGATTAATGCCTTTCAATGGGCATTAATTCCGGATCCGGCCTTGCGGCAAGTGTTCAGGATTTTTGGCCGGAGCAAAAAGCGCAGCATGCTGTGGTATTTTCTCCGGCCAAAAAACGTTCCGGTCCGGAACTGAAGGCATCCTGAACGGATTTCTCTCCATTCAGAATGCATTAGGATAAAACTGATCAGGATTCTTCCGGCATAGAGCCCCGACGATGGAACTCTATGCCGGAAGAAAAGAACGCAAGTGTGAAAGGGCCCTAAGACTTCCTGCCAGATCTTTTTTAACACGCTTTGGCTGTGGGATGTCACCTGAAATCTTTTTGGGGGTTTTGAGGAAAATTCTATGCTTTATCCGCTTTGGATTATATTTAGGGCCCAAGGATTTTGGGTCACTTTCTGCCATGGCGATAGAAAATTCCTCTATCTTCCCCCGATGCTGGCATCATTTCTTATCGGACTGTTTATTCTGGGGATTAAGGAGGAAACCCCTGCCTTTGCCTCCTTTTGGATAACTCCATCATCCCCCTTACCTCTATAGGATTTTGACTGGGAAGAGTAGGGACGAAAAGGTTTTCTCTCTCTTCTGGGAACCCCTTTTTTGTGTCCGCTGCCTTTTCCAATATTGTGTCGAACAGGCCTGAACACATACTCTCCAGAGAAGGCAATGGAGCACCGTTTGGCTTTTGATGCTCTGTCGCCCCTCCCCCCCCCCCCCCCCCCAGGACTTAACCCATAGCGCCCTTATCGCATATTCCGCTGAGGCGTCAGTTAAAAGGCAGTGGCGGATCTAAGGGGGATGGAACCTAGGATTTCTTCCCTGGGAGTCTTGTTTTTTTAAGTGATTCTCAAGCCCAATAAGCCAGATATAGACTTTTAAACAAAACAAGCAATGCAACAGCTCACTGCAAACCAAATAAAGTACAAAATCGCAAATGCTGAACTAATAAAGTTAGAGATACTTGGCAAATAGTTTTGTACAAAATTATTTGAGCCCGTCTGCCGCACGTCAAGGCAATCTCTAGTTAGACAGGTTCCTAACACTAAATATACCTGTTATGTGCCATAGCGGCTATCATAATTCAGATAGTGCAGGTTCCACTTACATGCTGGATTCGCCTGAATTTCTGTCACTTTCTGTGCCAAAATGGCCTCCATTATATCCAGGGAAAGCAGTTACCAGCATGCACGCCGGGCCCACTCCACACCACCCCTGGCGCCACATGGTCACCAAGGACTGCAATGAGAGTCCACACACTATCTCTCTCCTGGTGCCAGATGGCTTCAGTGAGTGAGGGGGAGCGGGCCAAGCTATATACTAACACTAATTAAAATCAACCTGTGGGACAGACGAGCTGGTCAGGAGTGCACGACTGGGGAGGCAGCCACACCTCCAGCCAGATATACATAGTTCTGGTAACTGATGTCGCTGCTATGTTGGTCTTCATACCCAATATGGAGGTCTCCCAGCATTTACGTAGCAGAGAATCGGCTTCCCTCCCATTTGAGGACTCTTCAGTTATCTGACCCAATGGAGAGGAAAGTCTTTACCATCTTTGCAACCTTAACGTTAATTTTTGGTGTTTCGTTAAGATTTGTTTCGGCTGGGTCAAACAATCTTTGTTTAAATTCTCTAGAGACTACCAGCCCCTTTTCAGGATCACTCCATTAGTCTAGGATCATGTCCCTTATGTTTTCATTAATGGGAAAGAAAGACTTTAGATTTCTTTGTTCTTAGTCCCCCAAACATTTCGTCCTGAACCAATTTGGGTTTTTGGACATCCTCGATGCCCATAGCAGCCCGTACGGCTCCCAATAGGTCGTCAATGTCTTCAGATGAAATTTAAAATTTCCTTGCATCCTTGACAATTTTGCCCTCAGACAAGTTGTCGTCATCAATTAGGAAGCACCCAAGTCCATGTCCTCAGCATCAGAGGCGGATGGAATAGATACTGTTTTTTTTTGCTGGCGGTAACGAAACAGACTTAAGCGAGGCCAAGGAGGACTTCATTTCACTCTTTATCATGGACTTAACCTCCATGAGGATAGACGGCTGCTTCTTTTACCAGATTAATACAAGGCTGGCCGTTTTTTTTAGTATAACCTTCCTGTAGCCTTTTAGCACATCTTGTGTTTCTGGCCTTGATCTTAGCCTTTGCTCCCTATAAAAGAGAGGAGCAACTATGCATTAGGGAGACCCTCGTGTGCTACACCTCTGCCCAGCGTTGGAATCTACCACAGGAGGGCAATCGGAATGATACCTTCCATCCGAACCAGGTACCGAGCAATCCACTAAAAAAAAATAATGATACCTCCCACAGGAGGTGCGAGTGGGTGGTGGCCTTTTAAACTCTGTTCCTGCCCCGATAGAGGACAAGGGTCAATCTCTATGGTAGCGGTCATGGTGGATGATAAGGAAACTGACATTTTGTCCATCACAATCAGACCCCATACAATTGAAGGGCACCATTAATCTGCTCAGCTCCTCCTGCTCTATAACACTGCATGTCCATGGTGACAGGTTTCCTTTAAGGGCTGGAGATGTATAATCCTACAAATACAGCTAAAGACTATCTTTAGTTTGCCATTGTTTTGGCATTGCACCATTCTTAATTTCTTTAGAAAGCCACACACAATGGACCATATAAAAATGTTTATTCTGCAGTACAAAGCAAGTTACATTGCTGACATTTGATAGGTGACTGGTAACAGCATTAATCAAATCCATATCCATCATTAAGTGGGTTCTTCAATCTGATACCAACAAGAACTTGTCAGTGAAAATATTGTAATACACAAGTCTCAGAATGAACGATTTAGTACTTCAAGTAAGGCTACTTTCACACTAGCGGCAGAGTGATCCGGCAAGCAGTTCTGTCGCCGGAACTACCTGCCGGATCCAGCAAAATGCATTGAAATGCTGGATTTGCCCTTCCAGTGTCATCCGGCATTTATTTTCTTCACTTATTTTTCAGTCTGCACATGCGCAGACCGGAAGGACGGATCTGGCATTTTGAATGCAGGATCCTGCACGAAAAAAAATAAAAATTACGGATCCAGCATTCAGGCGAGTCTTCAGTTTTTTTTCGCCACGGAGATAACAGTGGCATGCTATGGTTCTCTTTTGCCTGATCAGTCAAAATGACTGAAGACATCCTGAACGGATTACTCTCCATTCAGAATGCATGGGGATATATACCTGATCAGTTCTTTGCCAGTATAGAGCCCCCAGGACGGAACTCTATGCTGAAAAAGAAAAACGCAAGTGTGAAGGTACCCTTACAATTCACCTTCAAGGCAGATGCGGGAATCTCCAGAGTGAAAAATAGAGCAGCTGAGAGTTTTGCAAAAGGATTACCATTTTAATGCATTGTAAGTATAGAATATTCTGCTGAAGAACCAACCACGGCATAAAGTGGCAAATCTGTATTGCAAAAGCTCTTCCCAGTAGCCAGGCCTAGAGAACTCAATACACCCGAGGCCTGCAGCCTACCAGCAACCCATGAGGACCACCTGCCAGAAGAAAGGAGTCGTTTTCTGGGAAATATACTTTATAGTATGAGCCAATGATCAGACACCTGAAATTGCAACAGGACGATGGGAAGTCATGAGGACATTTGATCTGAGGAAGAAGCCAAAAATCAAGACTCCTTCCCCAAGCAGGCCAGACGGAGCAATCAGCCCAACTGGGCTCAGTTCCTCAAAGTGGGACATACTGTCAGCTCTGCAGAGGTTCTGCTTCTCCAAATCATCTTACAGACCACTATTTACGGATGAGCTTTTCAGCCATACTGGTACAGTATTCTGTAGAGTAACCAGTGTCTTGTACCTCCAGTTTAGCAGTGACCCCTATGGGACATGCACATTGGATTGTTACTTTGCAAAATACGCTATACCCTTTATAAAAGGATGCTTTGTATGCCCATGTTCACCAGGTAAAATATTTGAAAGCTGTGCCAGGTCCAACAAGGCCTCAGCTACAGACCATGTTACAGCATCATTGACCAGAGCTCCTTTCACCAGACATACCACAAGTTACTGAAGAACGCTATGGAGATCTTGGATCAGTTTAGAAAACCCCACGTGATTTACCATGGAAGCTAGTCCAAGAGTGGCTTCACACAGCTATATTTTCAGCAAGCATTGCATAGATTGGAAATATGGCCAAGGTGAACAACAGCAACACATTCTGCTCCAGACACAGTAGGCTCCATTTTGGACCTAGCAGAGATTACCATTGCTACATTTTACCAGCCACCACCTGCAAGTTCAATCTAAAAATCAGTTTCCAGCTCAGTACATGCAGAACCTGCCTTTTAAAACATCTGGGCTTAGGCCAATTCTACAGAAATGCAATATGAACACATTTTCTGTCAACTGCAAGTCTAACAACCTGAACTGACAGTAATCGGATGCTGCCGTCAGTTTGGGTTATTAGTCCTGAGGTCAGCTTGAGACCATATTAGTCACGTGAAACTGGCCTTAAGCTTAAAAAAAAAATGATTAGTTGATGGCAAGCTTTAAGATTTCACAGATTAGTCCAAGGCCTAATGCTAAGTAATGCTCATCTCAGGTACAGAGAATAGTCAAAAATATAGAAGTAATTAAAAGTGCTAAAAACCTGCGATTTACCAGCATTCACAGGACCTAAAAATCTACTCTGGAATAGGCAAGTACTGCCGTTAGCCCTTCAGGACTAACCCAAGCTGCATCAAACATACCTCGACTACATTAAGTGACCCTGCTCCTTAGAGGCTGCAGAGACAAGCTCAACTTCTCTACAACTCCCAAAAGCATCAAGTTTCTATAGTTGGACGGCAATATCCTTGGCAAGACTTAAAACGTGTAAATTATGTCAAGGAGAATTCAAGACTAGACTTAGGGAAATCAGAGCAAGCCATTCATCTCCATTATAGACATTCCCCTAATTGTCTAGACCTTCTCAAGCTTAGTCTATTCTCAGAGCATTAAATTTTTTTTTAAATTAAACAGGGCTGTGCTATGACCAACATACTACAGAGCACAAAACCTTGTTAGCTCCCATTTCCTACTAGCAATACTCTAGTCTCCATGGCTCCTGTCTCATCCATTTCTGACCCAGTACAACATCTCATCTTCTCAGAGTCCATCACCTCAACCACTGGACTCCCAGCCCTTGGGGAAAAGTCAAAAGCTTCATCTGGTGCAGGTTCATCTTTATCAATGGCCTTTTCTCCAGAGGTTTCATCATCAGATGAGCTTTCAGAAGTGGACCCAACAGATGAAGGCCCCCCAGAGGAATAGTCTGACGTCTCCGTTCCTGTATAGTCAAGGACCGGCGCTGTTACCACAAAGTGCTCGAATGTGGCAATTGTGAAGTGATCCGTGTGTTCTCCAAACCTATGAGAACCGAATGAAGACATTGTCAACTGAAGTTCAGCGCAATAAAAGGTGTAAAGATAAAGGTAAACTCACCTTCCACAAACATCAAAGGGATCAATCCAGAGGGTAATCTCCTCCGGGAGGGGAAGCCTCGTGTACTCTATTCCACATCTTCCACAGGCTTGAAGCAGGGACTCATCAGCATATTGCCAGGCATTAATGCGGATACACCTGCAATGAGAATTGGTCAGACCATGTGGCAAGGGTTTGATAATTATCCAGATCTTTTTAGGAGTAAATGAATGTAATTAAATGCACCATAACATCCCTGAAACAGCCGACTAGCAGGATGCCAGGACTGACCCCCACTGATGTGATAAATCTGACCTATCCCGAGGCTAGGTCATCAATTCCTTTTCATATCAGAAAACCCATTTCTGTACATCACAATTGTGAATTCAGAGTTGGGGGTCCCTGTTTAGGATTCTCATCTTCTCACCCCATTGGCTCTCTGCAACAAGATCAAGGGGATGCTATAATAGGCATTGGACTAAGACATCTCCAGGCCAGTGAGGCCGG
This sequence comes from Bufo bufo, assembly GCF_905171765.1. NCBI lineage: Eukaryota > Metazoa > Chordata > Amphibia > Anura > Bufonidae > Bufo > Bufo bufo. The sequence goes on from NC_053389.1 coordinate 11,896,853, forward strand.
ACTAGGACGGAGTTAGGGGAGGCAGTCATGATAGGTTTTGGGTAGGAAGGGCAGGGTTGGAAGGAGTTAATGGCAGGCGGGGAGGGGGTTATAGAAAAGGGGTGTGTTAGGGTTAATAAGTGAGGGGGCGCCGTAGGAGCAGGCAGTTTTGCTGGTGAAGGAATTCCTGCCCTCCCTCTCTTAACCCCTTAGGGACACATCCTTATTTCACCTTAAGGACCAGGCCATTTTTTTCAAATCTGACCAGTGTCACTTTAAGTGGTGGTAACTTTAACGCTTTGACTTATCCAGGCCATTCTGAGATTGTTTTTTCGTCACATTGTACTTCATGACACTGGTAAAATTAAGGCAAAAAAATTATATTTTTTGCATAAAAAAAAAACCTAATTTAACAAAAACTTTGAAAAATTAGCAAATTTCAAAGTTTGTTTCTCTACTTCTGTAATAACCCTAAAAATTGTGATGAATTTACATTCCCCATATGTCTACTTCATGTTTGAATTATTTTGGGAATGATTTTATTTTTTGGGGATGTTACAAGGCTTAGAAGTTTAGAAGCAAATCTTGAAATTTTTCAGAAATTTACAAAAACCCAATTTTTAGGGACCACTACAGGTCTGAAGTCACTTTGCGAGGCTTACATAATAGAAACCACCCAAAAATGACCCCATCCTATAAACTACACCCCTCAAGGTAGTCAAAACTGATTTTACAAACTTTGTTAACCCTTTAGGTGTTGCACAAGAGTTATTGGCAAATGGGGATGAAATTTGAGAATCATTTTTTTGCCTAATTTTCCATTTTAATCCATTTTTTCCACTAACAAAGCAAGGGTTAACAGCCAAACAAGACTATCTTTGTTGCCCTGACTCTGCCGTTTACAGAAACACCCCATATGTGGCCGTAAACTACTGTACGGGCGCACAGTAGGGCGTAGAGGGAAAGGTGTGCCGTTTGGTTTTTGGAAGGCAGGTTTTGCTGGACTGGTTTTTGACACCATGTCCCATTTGAAGCCCCCCTGATGCACCCCTAGAGTAGAAACTCCATAAAAGTGACCCCATCTAAGAAACTACACCCTCAAGGTATTCAAAACGGATTTTACAAGCTTTGTTAACCCTTTAGGTGTTGCACAAGATTTAATGGAAAATAGAGATACAATGTCAAAATTTTACTTTTTTGGCAGATTTTCCATTTTAATATTTTTTTTTCCAGTTACAAAGCAAGGGTTAACAGCCAAATAAAACTCATTATTTATGGCCCCGATTCTGTAGTTTACAGAAACACCCCATATGTGGTCGTAAACTGCTGTACGGGCACACGGCAGGGCGCAGAAGGAAAGGAATGCCATACGGTTTTGGAAGGCAGATTTTGCTGGACTGGTTTTTTGACACCATGTCCCATTTGAAGCCCCCCTGATGCACCCCTAGAGTACAAACTCCAAAAAAGTGACCCCATTTTAGAAACTACGGGATAGGGTGGCAGTTTTGTTGGTACTAGTTTAGGGTACATATGATTTTTGGTTGCTCTATATTACACTTTTTGTGCGGCAAGGTAACAAGAAATAGCTTTTTTGGCACTTTTTTGTTAGTTATTTACAACATTCATCTGACAGGTTAGATCATGTGGTAATTTTATAGAGCAGGTTGTCACGGACGCGGCGATACCTAATATGTATAAAAATTTTTTTTATTTATGTAAGTTTTACACAATGATTTCATTTTTAAAACAAAAAAAAAGTTTGTGTCTCCATAGTCTAAGAGCCATAGTTTTTTCAGTTTTTGGGCGATTATCTTAAGTAGGGTCTTATTTTTTGCGGGATGAGATGGTTTGATTGGCCCCATTTTGGGGTGCATATGACTTTGCTCGCTTGCCATTACACTTTGATGCAAGATGGCAAAAAAAAATGGCTTTTTTACACCGTTTTTATTTTTATTTTTTACATTGGTCACTTGAGGGGTTAGGTCCATGTGATATTTTTATAGAGCCGGTCGATACGGACGCGGCAATACCTAATATGTATTTTTTTTTATTTATGTAAGTTTTACACAATTTCATTAAAAAAAAAAAAAAAAAAAAAAAAAAAGGCACAGCAGCCCTGAGCTGTTAACCTTTTCCATACAGCGGTCCGTACGGACCACGGTATGGAAAGGGTTAAACAGCTGACATCGCATCACAGATGTCAGCAATGTGCCGACACCCTGGTATACCCACTGTACACCAACGATTATTCAAGGGGAGGCGGGGGATCGCAATCCGCCTGCCTCCCTCCCCCAGCCAAAAAAAAATCATTCGTGGGTGCAGGGGGGTGGGGGGAAGTTGAATAAAACTATTTTAGGCATATAAAGTTTCTGATCCCCAAGCTGTCCCTCAAAAAGAACAAGAGTGGATGGAAAAAAAGATTTCCAGGTTCTTTAAATGCAGCAGCACAAAGTTTACTGTTCAGAAGTAGGAAGACAAGGCATTTACAGTCAGTCCTAAAGTTCCTTCATACAGCCACATAGGAAAAAACAACTAGTTCTTGCTTTTTAGACTCCGGAAGTGTCAATGTCCATCCCTGCAATTCTAGGCCCCATCCTTCCTTAAGAGGTAGATCTTTCAGCCGTATGCAGGATCACCAAGTGGCTCCAGTGTCACAAGTACATTGGTTGACGTGTGCAAAAAGGAAAGTTTACTTATGGCGTTTTTCCAGGCCTTAGATATTGATGGCTTATCCCCTGTATAGGCCATCAGTATCCGACTCTCCAAACCTCTACCGATCAGCCATGTTGGGCCGGAAGTGGAAGGATCCGTCCGCGGTGCAGTGGTCAGCATTCAAGTGAATGGAGTCGAGCTGCAGTCCGGGGCAGACTACACAGCACATGGAACCTTCTATTCATTGTATAGTTTCCAGCACCATCAGCTGCCTGAGATGTCTGATCAGTGGGGGTGCTGGGTGTCAGATCCCCACCCATCAGATTAGGGTTGTTGCGGGTATCGAAATTTCAATACTTTTTTCGATACTTGGCTGCGCAGTCTAGTATCTCTGAACATGAGCGCGCTGCTCTCAGCAGCACAGGGAGAAGGAAGCAGCCTCTCCCTCCTGTGCTGCTGCCACCAATGATAGTACTTTTCATGGGTTCGGACTTTGGGCGCTGCTCTGTGTAGTCTGCTGCTTAGAGATGTCCCAGCACTTATTACTCCTGGGCGTCGCTCCGTTCCATTACCATCTCCTGCAGTCCTCCATATGTTAATTACTATGGGAGCAATGGGGAGGAGACAGCAGCTTCTCTAGTGGGCATTCCTTCTCCCTGCACTGCGATTGGACAGCACTACAGCCAGGGGAGAAGTAACGCCCACTAGAGAAGCTGCTGTCTCCTCCTCATTGGTCCCATAGTAATTAGCATATGGAGGAGGACTGCAGGGAACGGTAATGGGGCACAGCGGGCAAACGGAGCAGCCCCCGGGAATAATAAGTGCTGGGACATCTCTGGGCGCCGCTCTGTGTAGTCTGCTGCTTAAAGTCGGAACCCATATAATGTCGTCTAACTTTTAATACAGGAGGCAGCAGAATCGCATTGCCGGCACCCTGCCTCTGACAGGGAGCTGCGATCAGCGGCAGTTAACCCCTCAGGTGTGGCACCTGAGGGGGTTAACTGCCGCAGATAATACAGGTACTAAGGGTTAATCATTGGTGGCGCAGTGCCCCCTCCCCCCCAGTATTATAATCATTGGTGGCAGTGACTACAGGGTCCCCTCCTCCTCATTGGTGACAGTGGCAGCTTCTGATCGGAGCCCTAGCAGTGTAATCCTGGGGCTCCGATCAGTTACCATGGCAGCCAGGATGCTACTGAAGCCCTGGCTGCCATGGTAATCTCTCTGCTGCTGTGTGTACTATGCACAGGGCAGCAGGGACAGTGAGATCCTATTCACCCTGATAGAGCTCTATTAGGGTGAATAGGACAAGGGATGAAAAGATCCCAGGATAGTTATTAAATTTGTGTTTTTTTGTTTTGTTTTTTTTTAAAGTATAAATCACCCCCTTTCCCAATTTTACATATAAAATATATAAACAATAAATATTGCCACGTCCGAAAAGTCCAAACTATTAAAATATAAAAAACCTGCGCGATTCGCCATTTTTTAAATGCAGAATGCACGTGGCTTTTTTGTTTTATTTTTATCGCTTGGTATCGAGTATCGCAATACTTTATGGTATCGAAACCGAATCAAAATTTGGGTATCGCAACAACTCTTCAGATATTGGTGCTCTATCCTGAGTGTACCAGAAAGGCTCTTGTACGCATTGTGTGTGCGTCATGTGCTGGATACAGGGACCAAGGCATGGTCTTCGCGGTCGGAGCCGTACCTGAAGGCTTGTCCTCTGGCCGGCATGTCTGGGTACCAGTGTCCCTGGTATTTGTCACACAGGATGCACACAAGGTGCTTGCCCAGAGCATCGAGTTCATGCGGCTTCATCGTCTTCTTCAGACCAAGTATCTTCACAAGGAAGTTGACAGCAGCCTTGATTTCTAGATGCATGTTCTGATGTAGGGGGAGCCTGAACCAAGCAGAAGCCTCATTAGAAACACAATTTAACATGAGTGCAGGTGTCCACGATAGCCCGGTCAGGGGTAGTCATCATATGGATTAGTGTCCAGCATGCCACATAGGACCCACTAGTTTGGCACCTTAGGTTACAGTCACACAATGTACAAGCTTCAGGTGGAAAATTCACAATGTTTCATGGCACCAACAAAAGGAGATTTAAACCCAATTTGTAACGTCTGTATGGAAATTGACCCACAGCGTGAATGTGCAGGCGCTGAGAAACTGCCTGCGCAATACAGCGCCAGCAAAGTGAGCGAGATGCGACAAGCCTCATGTACACCGCTTTCCCTGTAGAAGTTGACCTGCCATGTGGATTTTGAAATCTTCAGCATATCAAAGGTTTGTGCGATTCCACAACTTTTGTAGAACAAGTTCCCCACAGACTTCAGTGGGGTTAACAAAACCTGCGCCAAAAGTCACATTTCTGCTCACTTCGGTGCCCTGCGGTTATACAACTACATGGCGACACTTCAGCGGGTGGCCTTTATATATTAGAGACAGTTCATAGAAGCCGCTTACTACTGTATTCTGGCTGGATTCATTTGTCCATCACATTATGCACGTCTTGTTTCCGTGGTTACAACCACCCTGAAAGCCATCAGTGGTGGTCGTGCTTGCACAGTACAGGAAAAGCTGCAGCCTCTGGTGGACTGGAGTGTGGGAGCTCACATAGGCAAGTACTTCTTCCTATACGACCACCATTGATTGCAGGGTGGTCATAACCATGGAAACGAGCAGTGTATAATGTGATGGAAAGATGAATGCAGCCAGCAAAGGAGTCAATATGGAGAATCACCGTACATTAGTAAGGGCCTTGTATTAACTGCATCTACATGATAAATACCATTTGCTGAAGTGAGGACCCCTTTAAGGCCGAGTTCACGTCACCGTTTAGCTTTCCATTCATCTGATCCATCAGGAAAAAAACAAAAACACAGATCTTTTATTTTGCACATCACTTGTGATCAGTTTGTGTCACTTTCCTCAGATCAGTAATTTGAGTGGAGAAAGTCCTACATGCAGAACCGATCATAACTGCTGCTCAAAATAAGGGCTCGTTCACACGTCCGTATGCGTTTTGCGGATCTGCAAGACAGACACTGGGAGGAGTGTGCGTTCCGCACTCATAGAAAATGCCTTTTCTTGTCCAAAATTGCAGACAAGAATAGGACATGTTCTATTTTTTGCGGAACAGAAGTGCGGATCTGCAAATGTGGATAGCACATTCCGGCCCCATTAAAAGTGAATGGGTCCGCACCTGTTCTGCCAAACTGCGGAACGGATGTGGACCCATTTTGTGGACATGTGAATGGACCCTAAAGGATCTGTTTTGTTGTATTAAGTTGAACAAACTGGATCTGGCACCAACACCATTGTTAGTCAATGGGCGCCAAAGAAAACCGGATCCGGCTTTTTTGGTTTTGCAAAACGGGAGACAAAACCCACACGGTCACAGAACGAAAACTGGAACGGACTGTATTCTGGTGACTGTTCTGTTTTGTCCCCATTGACAACGAAAAGGAACAAAACTGAAGTGTTTGCCTCCGGTTTTAAGACCCTCAGTACGATCAGCGATACCACATTTATCGTTCTAAAAACGTTTTTCTTATCAACGCCATATTCTGAGACCCCAAAATGTTATTTATAGTCATGTTGGCAGAGCTATATTAGGGTTCATTGTTTGCGGGATGATGTGTAGTTTTCATTTATACCATTTTGGGGTGTGTGACCTTTTGATCTGTTTTTATCAAGTTTTTTTTGGAGGTGAAAAAAGGCGACCATTTTGTTTCACTATGGCATTCACCATATGGGATAAAGGCATTTATATACAATTGTTTTGGGACATTATACCCATGAGGTTTATTTTTAATATGAGGACCGAGTGATTTTTTTTTTTTAAACACATTAAGTTTCCTTAGACTTTCAAATGATCATGCGATTCTCCCACACACCGCTATGAATTACCATTGCAGTCCATGGAAGATTAGCCATGTTCCTACGGCGCCCTGCCACAGGATCGGCACAAGGCTGCCATAGCAACGGAATGGCTCTCCATCTTGGGGGGTGCAGTGCTCCCATGGTTAACCCCTCAAGTGCTGTGGTAAATGTCCAGGTGTCTGCAGTGTGATACAGAAACCCAGAGGCCATGTTGCCTGCTCAGCTTCTGAGTGGGGGAGGGAGACAGCATCGTACATATCCCCCTACGCGGAGGAGTCCGTCTTTAGTCATGACTTTGCTGTTATCTGTCCCGGTCTGAGAACTCAGACAAGTCCCTCTTTGACCTGAGGTATAGATTATTATTGCATTTACAATATTGAATCCGGAGAGCGTCTGGTCCCTCTTAGGGCTCATTCACACGACCACTGCCGTATTGCAGCCCGTATACGGAGAGTCCGCAATACACAGGGTGCCGGGCGTGTGCATTCTGCATCATGGATGCACGGAAAGGAACCCCACGGAGTGCCTCCTGGGGTTCCATGCCTCCACAAAAAGATAGAACTTGCCCTCTCCTTCAGGAACGGACAGATCGTGGATCTATTCAAGTGAACGGGTCCGCGATCCACATGCGGCTGGGCCATGGTCGGTGCCCGTGCATTGCGGACTGCAGTTCGCGGTCCACAGCATGGGCAACAGTTGTGTGTACAAGCCCTTATTTTGTAAGAGAAAACTATTGAAGTGTAACAATATGAATGTCCAGAAAGTTGGAGTTATGAAAGTGCTGCAGATACTGGCGCTGTGTGGGGGAGGGGCGCCAGGGATCTTCTGCTGGAGACAGCGGGGCCCCTGTTTGTGCCATGTTGGAATTGCCGAGGGGAGACCTGTTCAGACCATCACCACCAGTGAGAACGGAGGAAGTGAACCTCACGCAAGCTGGTAAGAGACAGAGCCCCCTTCGCTTTACAAGCATGCACCCGGTGCCCCCGCACAGTATGGCGGTGCAGCCACCAGCTTAGAAGACCTCCATCACGGTCAATCGCTGGCCACAACGCTCGCTTCCATGGACGTCCAGCTCTACAGCAGCACTGAAGCCAGGGGCCCCGGGGCAATCACCCAGTTTACCCCTCCCCAACACCAGCCCTTAATGCATCAGGTGTATGATAGACGGATACTTCTCCACCCGTCACACGTTTACAGCCTAACCACCCCACAAGGCGACCTGCAGACAGTGCAGAAGGTCCGCTAGGAGGCCACACCAATACCGCACAAAAAAAATAAATACAAAATAAAACCCCACACAGCTTATTGCCCACTCCTAACAACCCTAATAAAGTCTATGGAAAAGCCCCTCTACAGAAGGTCTGGAATCGCACAAACTACTGACACGCTGCAGATTGTAAAGCCCAAACAGGGCAAATTCCACCTGGATAGATAGATATATATAGTTTGTCCCATCTCATTCACACGTCAGTGATTCTGAGCCAAAACCAGGTTCAGCTCTAATCACAGAGCAGATCCTTCCCGTGTAGCTCCGGAGGCTCCAGTCCTGGTTTTGGCTCACAATCACCGATGTGAATGAAGCATTAGGCTGCAGTTTTTCTGCACAGAAATCCACATTGTGTGCAGATAGGGTTAAAGGTCTCATCCAGGAATTGATAGTGACCTGTCCTCAGACTACAGCAGAAGCCTCCGCCGCCCCATGGAGAGCCCAGTGCATCAATGGAACTAAAAAACAAACAAAAACACCTTTGTCCTACCCAATTTAGCACAGGGCAAAGGAGAGCATCGGAGCAGGAGCTGCTCACATCAGGGGGCTGGTGGGGTGAAGACAGGGTTATGTCCAGGTTAAGCTCTGTACCCAGACAACCCAGGGGTCCCAGGTGTCAGACCCCCACAGATCTGTTATTGGTAACCTGTCCAGAGAATAGGCCATCAATATAAATCCCAGCCCGGGCCCTATGTGTGGGCAAGACCATGAATCACACAGGGGCCCCAGGGCAGATTCTGCACCAGAACCTCAGACACAACAAAGAAAAAGCCCAATTCCCCCGCACATCTCTGCAGTAACCCAGTGCTTGGCCACCTCTCCTCTCACCTGCTCCTGTATAACACAATGCACACCATACAGCTGCACGGCCTGATGGGATTTTATATGTGTGCGGGTAACGAGTGATCGCCATCAATTGGCCAATTAGTAGACGATTCCTGCAGGACACCTGAGAGCGGCTCCTATCACCCGCCTCACTCAGGCGAGGTCTACACGGCGACATGTGACGATCGACTACTAGAATGGGGTCCGTTAGGTTTACAAAAGTCCTGCACGCACAACTTTCGTCTCCGCTCCAAAATCATCTTCTGAGCGTAAACCTAACGGACCCCATTACAGTCTATGGGGTCCATAGGCTCAGTTATGTGCCGAATCCGTCCTTTCCGTTCTCCTGCTCCTATAACGGAGAACAGAAAGGCTGAACGCTGATGTGAACTCGGCCTACACTTCAACATTTGTCGCGCATCATTTTGTTGCACCAATGTTGCGTGACTAGTCTATGGTGTGGCAATACAACATGCTGCAACTGCGACGCGACAGTCAAAGAAAAATCCATCTCAAATTGATTTTTTGCAACTGTCGCGTCGCAGCATGTTGCAGTGCGACACATGTCGTCGTGTAGACCTAGCCTTAGGGTACTTTCACACTAGTGTTATTCTTTTCCGGTATTGAAATCCTGTAAAAAGTCTCAATACCAGAAAAAAACGGATCAGTTTTGTCCTAATGCATTCTGAATGGTAAGCAATCAGTCCAGTATGCATCAGTTCCGTCCCTTGTCCGGTATTTGACCGGACAAAATTCTGCAGCATGCTGCGGTATTTTTTCCGGCCAAAATCCCAGAACAATACCGCACTTGCCGGATCCAGCATAAATTTCCATAAAGATGTATTAATGCCGGAAACGGTACCAAGTGTTCCGGAAATTGCTGCATTGCCGGATTCGGCTTTCCGGTTTGCGCATGCGTTGGGATATAGGAGGAGCGGGTTTCCCTTTTGATCTTTAAAAAAATGTAAATACTGGATCCGTTATTCCAGATGAGAATGATTCGGTATTTCACTGGATCCATCTAACGGATTCAGAAAAAATTGCTTTCCAGATGTATACGGATGTGGTAACTGCCTGCCGGATTCTAAAAACGCTAGTGTGAAAGTACCCTTAAGGCCTCTTGCACACAAATGTTTTTTTTTCCGTTTCCATTCCGTTTTTTGCGTTCCGTATACAGACCGTATACGTAACCATTCATTTCAATAGATCTGCAAAAAAAACGGAAGGTACTCCGTATGCCTTCCGTTTCCGTATTTCAGTTTTTCCGTTCTATTCAAAGATAGAACATGTCCGATTATTGTCCACATAACGGACAAGGACAGGACTGTTCTATCAGGGGCCAGCTGTTCCGTTCCGCAAAAACCAGAATGCACACGCACGTCTTCTGTATTTTTTGCAGATCCGTTTTTTGCGGACCACAAAATACAGAAAAAGTCATACGGTCGTGTGCAAGAGGCCTAAGCCTCATTCACACATCAGTGTTCGGTCAGTGATTTCCATCAGTCATTTTTAGCCAAAACCAGGTGCGGCTCTAAACACGGAACGGGATCCGATCTTCCCCTTATACCCGATGTCTGTGGAGGCTCCGCTCCTGGTTTTGGCCACAATCACTGCTGGAAATCCCTGACCAAACACTGACGTGTGAATGAGGCTTTAGACCTGACCTTTCAGGATGTGTTCACATGTTACAGGTTTGCTGCAGATTTGCATATGAGTAATTTGCTCCGTTTTACCAGGCCAGCAAAGCGGGTGAGACTTTTCAAATTGCGGATCCGCAAAACGCGGATACCAGCCACGTGGAATGGAATATCCTGGCCTGTAATAGAACAGTTCTATCCTTGTCAGTAAAATGGACTGTTCTATTTTTTTGCGGACGCCACGGAGCGGACAGCGCTGTCCACATCTTTTGCAGCCCCGTTGAAGTGAATGGGACCGCTTCTGGTCCTCAAAAAATGCGGATCGGATGCAGAAAAAAATAACCTTTCTGTGCATAAGCCCCGTCTCTGTGTATGTGAGATGTGGAGTAGGTCGCCACCTAGTGGTCAACTTCTATAATGCCTTGATAAATGAAAACCATTCAGGTCCCACTATGTCGGTGAGGACATGCTGGGGTTTGTAGTGAACCAGGGGTTGTAGACCAGGTATGTTCACATGTGCGGTGCTTTATATTTATCCTAAAAGGGGTTTTCCCATCTCAGACAATGGAGGCATATCGCTGGGATATGCCTCCACTGTGTGATAGGTGCGCGTCCCACCTCTGGGTCCCGCACCTACTCTGCGAACAGAGCCCCGAAGGTTGTGCATGTGGAGCCGCCATACATAAATTTTTTTTTGGCTGCCGAAAATTGCTGTCTGCCCCATAGAAATGAATCTGAGCAGTGGCTGCGCAAGCACGCTGCATTCCCATTCACTACTACGGGGGGAGGGCTTGGCGGTAAGCCTGAGGTCCTCCAGACACCACCTTCCCCGCTCCGTTCTCAGCGTAGGTGCGGGGCCCGGAGGTGGTACCTATCAGACAATAGGGGCATATCCTAGCGATATGCCCCCATTGTCTCAGATGGGAATACCCCTTAAAGCCTCTCCACTATGGGACACATTTCCTGAAGGGTTTGCGTCTGTTTTTAGTCTAAAAAAATGCTGTTTTAGACAGTCTTATTTTTTTTTTTCGCATTTACTACTGAAATTGCTCCTGTTTTGGAGGCTCGATAAATGTGCCTCAGTCTTTCAGTCTCAGCCTTAGGCCTCATGCACACAAACAGATTTTCTTTCTGGAACCATTTATTTCAATGGGTCCGCAAAAAAAAAAAAAAACGGAAGTTCCTTTGTGTGCATTCCGTTTCCGTATTTCCGTTCCGCAAAAAAATAGAACATTTCCTGTTATTGTCCACATCACGGATAAGGATAGGACTGATCTATTAGGGGCCAGCTGCTCTGTTCCGCAAAATATGGAATGTACACGGACGTCATCTGTATTTTTTGCGGACCAAATATACATACAGTCGTGTGCATGAGCCCTTACTGTGACCACAAACAAGTCATACAACACTGGGGGGATTCATCAAAACTGGTGTAAAGGAAACCTGGGTTAGGGTCTATTCCCATGACCGTATTTCCAGGTCCAATTTTGCGGAACAGGTGCGTATCTATTCATTTCAATGGGGCCGCAAAAGGTGCGGACAGCGCACTATGTGCTGTTCTGCGGCCCTGCAAAAAAGATAGAGCATGTCCTAGGCATTTCTATCATAGGGCCGGCAATGTGCATTCCACAAAATGTGGAATGCACACGGTCGGTACCCGTGTTTTGCGGTTCCGCAATTCGCGGACAGCAAAACACTTACTGTTGTGTGAATGGACTCATAGTTGCTTATAGCATCCAATCAGGTTCCACCTTTCATTTTCCAAAGGAGCTCTGAAAAATGAAAGGTGGAATCTGATTGGTTGCAATGGGTAAATATGCCGGTTCTACTTTACACCATTTGATAAATCTCTCCCAGTATCAAGAAGTGCGATGTCGGGGAGATTTACTGGGGCACATTTCTCAATTTTGCCTGTTTTTAGGCGTATATTAGGGCGGTGTATGTCATTCGTCTGTCTGTCTTTAGCTGAGTATTTATTACAAGTCGCACAGCCCTTGATGAGTTAGACTCCACATACTGGTGTTAGTCTGCCCTCTGCTGGTTGTTGTTTTCGGTTAGACTGGTTTATAGTCACTAAGGCTAGGGCTACTCAGCGACACCATAGACCAGGGATGGCCAACTTGCGGCTCTCCAGCTGTTGCAAAACTACAACTCCCAGCATGCCCAGTCTGCCTACAGCTATCAGCCGACAGCAGGGCTTGGTGGGAGTTGTAGTTTTACAACAGCTGGAGAGCCGCAGGTTGGCCAGCCCTGCCATAGACTATCATTATAAAGATTGTCGCGCGACTTTTGAGCCTCATCAATGTCACATGTTGCAGTGTAGTTGTACCCTATGTGTCGCCATGTAGCCCTAGCCTAAGAATGAAAAAAGTTGAACCTTTGCTGAGAAAAGTCGTATGACTTTTAATCCAAAAAACATCGCACTTCACCCCTGAAAACGTACGAAGAAACGTCCGCCAGCCTTGGAGTGGAGTAGAAATTAGACTGTCCAAAAATTCAGGCGCAAAAAAAGGCGCAGCTACATAAGTAGGTCCGAAAAAAGTCGCAAAAGTTAGAAAAATTTCCGAATTAGTCAAAAAAATCTAAATGAGCAAAACAGTCGCAATTTCAGTAGTAAATGCAACAAAAAAATTTTTTTAACGTCACATGTCAGTGTTCTCCACAGACATCGGGTATAAGGGAAATATCGGCTCCTGTTCCGTGTTTAGAGCCGCACTTTGGTTTGGGCTCAAAATCTCTGATGGAAATCACTGACCGAACACTGACGTGTGACTGAGGCCTCATGCACACGACCGTTGTGTGCATCCGCGGCCGTTGTTCCGTTTTTTTTCACGGACCCATTGACTTTCAATGGGTCCGTGGAAAAATCGGAAAATGCACCGTTTGGCTTCCGCGTCCGTGATCCGTTTTTCCAGTCCGTGAAAAAAATAAGACCTGTCCTATTTTTTTCACGGACAACGGTTCACGGACCCATTCAAGTCAATGGGTCCGTGAAAAATCACGGATGCACACAAGATAGTCATCCGCGTCCGTGATCCGTGTCCGTTTTTCCTATCATTTTCAATGCAAACTTGACTTAGTTTTTTTTTTCACTTTTCATGTCCGTGGATCCTCCAAAAATCAAGGAAGACCCACGGAAGAAAAAACTTTCACGGAACAACGGAAATCCGTTTTGCGGACCGCAAAAAAAACCGGTCGTGTGCATGAGGCCTAAGGCTTAAAACAGGATTTTTTAGACTGGACTCAACAGCCACAAACACTTTAGTGAATGTCCCCACTATTCAAGATGCGTTTGTGAGGCGTCTAGAATATGGGGGCTTGGCTAGGTGGAATCAAAATACCCGCCGGATGGAGGGCGCCAATTTTTTGGCACATATTAATGCTACAGTTTGGTTTAGGGGATCTGTATTTTTAAGGGTCTGGGGCCTAGATTTGTTTCTGGGTCTGGGGTCTTTATTGGTTTACAGGGGTTTGGTCTGAGGTCTGTTGATTAAGGCGTCTTTCACACGAGCGTGACGGATTGCGTTCAGGATGCGTTCAGTGAAACTCGCACCATTTTGAAAGCAATTTCAGTCAGTTTTGTCTGTGATTGTGTTCAGTTGTTCCGTTTTTTCTGTCGGGTGCGATGCATTTTTATGTGTTTTTCACGCATGTGATAAAAAACTGAAGGTTTACAAACAACATCTCTTAGCAACCATCAGTGAAAAACGCACTTGCTTGCGGATGCAATGCGTTTTTCACTGAAGCCCTATTCACTTCTATGGGGCCAGGGCTGCGTGAAAAACGTAGGATATAGAACCTGCTGCATTTTTCACGCAACGCAGAACTGATGCGTGAAAAAAAACGCTCATGTACACAGACCCATTAAACTGAATGGGTCCGGATTCAGTGCGGGTGCTGTGCGTTCACGTCACACATTGCACCCGCACGGAAAACTTGCTCGTGTGAAAGGGGCCTAAGAATAGGAAATGCTCTTTATTTTTGCGGACATACAAAAATTGTGGATCGGATGCGGACCAAAAATACGTTTGTGTGCATGAGCCCTAAAATAGCTGTTTCAGACTGTCTTTTTTCTTTACAGTCTAATTTACCAAGAGATTTTGCGCCTTGTTCATCTAATTCTCATTTTGGGACTAATTTTGGAGTTGTCTTTGTTTTGCGCCTGAATTAGACGCATAAACAGTATTATTTCTACTCCACTCCTGACCAGGCTTACTTTTCTCGTCTGTTTTGAGGGAGAACTTGCACACTTTTTTGCATTGAAAGAGATAGAGATGCAACTTTTATTAGTCATTTGCGCAAGTTTTTCATGTGCAAACCAATGAGACAAGTCTTAGCGAATATGAACCGGTCTTACACGATAACAACCACTAGAGGTCAGGCTTAGCCCAAATAGGATTAAGCTGATTTATTAAGGGCTCATACCTTTGAAGCAATTTAAAGACTGGGGTTTCAAATGTGCCGTCTTATTTTTACTCCTAAAAAAGGCGGTCTTAGTAATTGTGTTTAGGGGTCTGGTCTAGGGTCTCTATTTTTAAGGGTCTGGCGTCTGTATTGATTTAGTCGGTCTGATCTGGGGTCTTTATTGATTTAGGGGGTCTGGTCTGTATTTGTTCAGGGGGCTGATCTGAGATATGTGCTTATTGAGGACGGCTTGTCTGGGGTCTATCTTGTTTAGAGGTCTAATCTGGGGTCTTTATTGATTTAAGGGGTCTAGTGTCTGTTAGGCTTGATGCACACCACCGTGTGCTGGTCATGCCCATGCTGCAGACTGCAAATCACTTGAATGGGGTCCATGATCTGCACTACTTTCTGGGCATTTGCAGAAGCAGAATCTGTCAGAATAAAACTTCATATTCACACTACTCCTGATGATAAAAGCCACACAAATGTTGTGTTTGATGTGCTCGCCCCTACTTAGTGCTGTCAGCAGTTTAACATGGTCAGAATTGCTGGCAGCTTACCTTTAGGCATTGGTAATGCCTCACCCACTTATATAGAGCAAACCCCCCAACTTTCAGCAACTGGGTCACAAGTGATGTGTATGAGACCCTTTATCACACCCCAAAATGTTTAAAAAAGGTTTGTTTATCCTGCTGTCCCCAGCCCTTACCTAGTGCTGTCAGCGGCTCAGGCTACTTTCACACTAGCGTTTTTCTTTTCCGGCATAGAGTTCCGTCCTAGGGGCTCAAATCCGGAAAAGAACTGATCAGTTTTATCCTCATGCATTCTGAATGGAGAGCGATCCGTTCAGGATGTCTTCAGTTCAGTCTTTTTTTGACTTTTTAGGACGGAGATAATACCGCAGCATGCTACGGTTTTTATCTCCGGCCAAAAATCCGGAAGACTTGCTGTGTATTAGTGCTGGATCCGGCATTCAAAATACCGCAATGCCGGATCCGTCCTTCCGAAAAAAATAAATTCCAGATCCGTTTTTCTGGATGACACCGGAAAGACGGATCCGGCCTTTCAATGCATTTGTAAGACTGATCAGGATCCTGATCAGTCTTACCAATGCCATCAGTTGGCATACGTTTTGACGGATCTGGCAGGCAGTTCCGGTGACAGAACTGCTTGCCGGATCACTCTGCCGCAAGTGTGAAAGTAGCCTTACCCCGGTCAGAACTGCTGATAGACTCCCTTTAATACATTGCTTCTTTTAGTCGCCCTGGTGTTGTCTCTCAGAGGTTGTCCAGTCTGCCTCCACTCAGGTGCTGTCACCTGTGTAGACGAGCCGTGGTTAGGCCGAGTTCACACTTTAGTTATTTTATCAGTCATTGTGAGCTAAAACCAGTAGTGAAGTGGACTCAGATATCAGGTATAAGGGCTCATGCACACCACTGTAGGCTGTTTTGTGGTCCAAAAATTGCGGACCACCAGCGGAATAGTGAGTGCAGCTCTGGAGTATAATACAGGATGTAACTCAGGATCAGTACAGGATAAGTAATGTATGTACACAGTGACTGCACCAGCAGAATAGTGAGTGCAGCTCTGGAGTATAATACAGGATGTAACTCAGGATCAGTACAGGATAAGTAATGTATGTACACAGTGACTGCACCAGCAGAATAGTGAGTGCAGCTCTGGAGTATAATACAGGATGTAACTCAGGATCAGTACAGGATAAGTAATGTATGTACACAGTGACTGCACCAGCAGAATAGTGAGTGCAGCTCTGGAGTATAATACAGGATGTAACTCAGGATCAGTACAGGATAAGTAATGTATGTACACAGTGACTGCATCAGCAGAATAGTGAGTGCAGCTCTGGAGTATAATACAGGATGTAACTCAGGATCCATACAGGATAAGTAATGTATGTACACAGTGACTGCACCAGCAGAATAGTGAGTGCAGCTCTGGAGTATAATACAGGATGTAACTCTCAGGATCAGTACAGGATAAGTAATGTAATGTATGTACACAGTGACTGCACCAGCAGAATAGTGAGTGCAGCTCTGGAGTATAATACAGGATGTAACTCTCAGGATCAGTACAGGATAAGTAATGTAATGTATGTACACAGTGACTGCACCAGCAGAATAGTGAGTGCAGCTCTGGAGTATAATACAGGATGTAACTCAGGATCAGTACAGGATAAGTAATGTATGTACACAGTGACTGCACCAGCAGAATAGTGAGTGCAGCTCTGGAGTATAATACAGGATGTAACTCAGGATCAGTACAGGATAAGTAATGTATGTACACAGTGACTGCATCAGCAGAATAGTGAGTGCAGCTCTGGAGTATAATACAGGATGTAACTCAGGATCCATACAGGATAAGTAATGTATGTACACAGTGACTGCACCAGCAGAATAGTGAGTGCAGCTCTGGAGTATAATACAGGATGTAACTCAGGATCAGTACAGGATAAGTAATGTATGTACACAGTGACTGCATCAGCAGAATAGTGAGTGCAGCTCTGGAGTATAATACAGGATGTAACTCAGGATCCATACAGGATAAGTAATGTATGTACACAGTGACTGCACCAGCAGAATAGTGAGTGCAGCTCTGGAGTATAATACAGGATGTAACTCTCAGGATCAGTACAGGATAAGTAATGTAATGTATGTACACAGTGACTGCACCAGCAGAATAGTGAGTGCAGCTCTGGAGTATAATACAGGATGTAACTCTCAGGATCAGTACAGGATAAGTAATGTAATGTATGTACACAGTGACTCCACCAGCAGAATAGTGAGTGCAGCTCTGGAGTATAATACAGGATGTAACTCAGGATCAGTACAGGATAAGTAATGTAATGTATGTACACAGTGACTGCACCAGCAGAATAGTGAGTGCAGCTCTGGAGTATAATACAGGATGTAACCCAGGATCAGTACAGGATAAGTAATGTATGTACACAGTGACTCCACCAGCAGAATAGTAAGTGCAGCTCTGGAGTATAATACAGGATGTAACTCAGGATCAGTACAGGATAAGTAATGTATGCACACAGTGACTGCACCAGCAGAATAGTGAGTGCAGCTCTGGAGTATAATACAGGATGTAACTCAGGATCAGTACAGGATAAGTAATGTATGTACACAGTGACTGCACCAGCAGAATAGTGAGTGCAGCTCTGGAGTATAATACAGGATGTAAGTCAGGATCAGTACAGGGTAAGTAATGTATGTACACAGTGACTGCACCAGCAGAATAGTGAGTGCAGCTCTGGAGTATAATACAGGATGTAACTCAGGATCAGTACAGGATCAGTAATGTATGTACACAGTGACTGCACCAGCAGAATAGTGAGTGCAGCTCTGGAGTATAATACCGGATGTAACTCAGGATTAGTACAGGATAAGTAATGTCTGTACACAGTGACTGCACCAGCAGAATAGTGAGTGCAGCTCTGGAGTATAATACAGGATGTAACTCAGGATCAGTACAGGATAAGTAATGTATGTACACAGTGACTGCACCAGCAGAATAGTGAGTGCAGCTCTGGTGTATAATACAGGATGAACTCAGGATCAGTACAGGATAAGTAATGTATGTACACAGTGACTGCACCAGCAGAATAGTGAGTGCAGCTCTGGAGTATAATACAGGATGTAACTCAGGATCAGTACAGGATAAGTAATGTATGTACACAGTGACTGCACCAGCAGAATAGTGAGTGCAGCTCTGGAGTATAATACAGGATGTAACTCGGGATCAGTACAGGATAAGTAATGTATGTACACAGTGACTGCACCAGCAGAATAGTGAGTGCAGCTCTGGAGTATAATACAGGATGTAACTCAGGATCAGTACAGGATAAGTAATGTATGTACACAGTGACTGCACCAGCAGAATAGTGAGTGCAGCTCTGGTGTATAATACAGGATGAACTCAGGATCAGTACAGGATAAGTAATGTATGTACACAGTGACTGCACCAGCAGAATAGTGAGTGCAGCTCTGAAGTATAATACAGGATGTAACTGAGGATCAGTACAGGATAAGTAATGTCTGTACACAGTGACTGCACCAGCAGAATAGTGAGTGCAGCTCTGGAGTATAATACAGGATATAACTCAGGATCAGTACAGGATAAGTAATGTATGTACACAGTGACTGCACCAGCAGAATAATGAGTGCAGCTCTGGAGTATAATACAGGATGTAACTCAGGATCAGTACAGGATAAGTAATGTATGTGCACAGTGACTGCACCAGCAGAATAGTGAGTGCAGCTCTGGAGTATAATACAGGATGTAACTCAGGATCAGTACAGGATAAGTAATGTAATGTATGTAGACAGTGACTGCACCAGCAGAATAGTGAGTGCAGCTGTGGAGTATAATACAGGATGAACTCAGGATCAGTACAGGATAAGTAATGTATGTACACAGTGACTGCACCAGCAGAATAGTGAGTGCAGCTCTGGAGAATAATACAGGATGTAACTCAGGATCAGTACAGGATAAGTAATGTATGTACACAGTGACTGCACCAGCAGAATAGTGAGTGCAGCTCTGGAGTATAATACAGGATGTAACTCAGGATCAGTACAGGATAAGTAATGTATGTACACAGTGACTGCACCAGCAGAATAGTGAGTGCAGCTCTGGAGTATAATACAGGATGTAACTCAGGATCAGTACAGGATAAGTAATGTCTGTACACAGTGACTCCGCCAGCAGAATAGTGAGTGCAGCTCTGGAGTATAATACAGGATGTAACTCAGGAGAAGTACAGGATAAGTAATGTATGTACACAGTGACTGCACCAGCAGAATAGTGAGTGCAGCTCTGGAGTATAATACAGGATGTAACTCAGGATCAGTACAGGATAAGTAATGTATGTACACAGTGACTGCACCAGCAGAATAGTGAGTGCAGCTCTGAGGTATAATACAGGATGGCACATCCACGTTCACATGTGATAACACATTGATTGAATACAGAGTCTTCTGGGGACGTTGCACAATTTTTACTTTTGTCTTCGCCCTTTTCCCTTTCACATATTCTGTTAAAGGTGTTTTCTGAGACATTATAACTGATAGGTCATCAGTATCTGATTGGTGAGGGTCCGACACCCGGGACCCCCGCTGATAAGGTGTTTGAGAAGGGGTGCTCGTAGCTTTTCCTAGTCCAGTGACAACACGTTTATTGGTCACATGACTGAGGAGCAGCTCAGCCTAATTGAAGTGAATGGGACTGAGTGCGATACCAAGCACGGCCACTATACAATGTACGGCGCTGTGTAGAAGGCTGCAGCGCTCACAGGAGCTCCGACACCTTCTCAGACAGCTGGTTGGGGGGCGTCCCGGGTGTCAGACCGCACCGATCAGATACTGATGACCTATTAATGTCCTCAGATGTCGTATACAGTATACAGATGGCAGGCACCCTTCATAATATCTCATGTCTGTGACCAGCTTAAAGGCATATTTACACTTTTTTAACATTTAGGGCTCATGCAGACGGCCATTGCTGTTTTTGTGATTCGCAAATTGCAGATCCGCAAAACAAAGATCCTGACCGTGTGCGTTCCGCATTTTCATTCCGGTCCGTAAAACGGACCAGATTAGGACATGTTCTATTTTTTTGCGGGGCCGCGGAATGGACATACGAATGTAGGTACTCGACTGGTGTGCTGTCCGCATCTTTTGCAGCCCTGTTAAAGTGAATGGGTCCGCATCCGACCTGCAAAAAATTCGGATCAGATCCGACCAAAAATACGTTTGTGTGCATGAGGCCTTATTTAGTTATATGGCCCACAGCCGGAGGATGTTCAGGCGGCCCAGCACTGACCAGTAGAGTATGATACTGGTCTCCTTCTCCAGTTTCCTCTAACATCCCCTTGTAGCAGGCCAGCGAGGGAGGGACATGAGATGGGACGCGGTCGATGACCTGGTGTCCCCGTCTAGGTACTGCTTCACACTCGGCAGCTGCCCCATCAACCTGAACGAGGCTAGCCGAAATCCCTGCTTCTAGAACAGGTGCAGAAATGTCTGGAACCAATTATCCATGTGTGAACATAGCCATATAAAGTCCTGCCCCGTGCGGAGCCGGATCCATCCTGGTCACATCCTGGTCACGTTACTGGTGGTCAATAAATGAGGACAATCTCCTTCATTGCAGTTTATTCAGATGAAAACCAAATCTACATGAAACAAACCTAAAAAGACAATACAATCTGTAGGAGGGCAAGTGGCATCCACCGGAGCGGGCGAGACCCAGGTGTGTGTCGTGGGAATCGCTGGTCCTAATCCATAGTCGCCATTCATACTGGTCCTAATCCATAGTCGCCATTCATACTGGTTCTAATCCATAGTCATCATTCATACTGGTCCTAATCCATAGTCGCCATTCATACTGGTCCTAATCCATAGTCATCATTCATACTGGTTCTAATCCATAATCTTCATTTATACTGGTCCTAATCCATAGTCGCCATTCATACTGGTCCTAATCCATAGTCGCCATTCATACTGGTCCTAATCAATAGTCGCCATTCATACTGGTCCTAATCCATAGTCGCCATTCATACTGGTCCTAATCCATAGTCGCCATTTATACTGGTTCTAATCTATAGTCTTCATTCATACTGGTCCTAATCCATAGTCGCCATTCATACTGGTCCTAATCCATAGTCTTCATTCATACTGGTCCTAATCCATCGTCGCCATTTATACTGGTCCTAATCCATAGTCGCCATTTATACTGGTCCTAATCCATTGTCGCCATTTATACTGGTCCTAATCCATTGTCGCCATTTATACTGGTCCTAATCCATAGTCGCCATTTATACTGGTCCTAATCCATAGTCATCATTCATACTGGTCCTAATCCATAGTCATCATTCATACTGGTCCTAATCCATAGTCGCCATTCATACTGGTCCTAATCCATAGTCGCCATTCATACTGGTCCTAATCCATAGTCGCCATTCATACTGGTCCTAATCCATAGTCGCCATTCATACTGGTTCTAATCCATAGTCGTCATTTATACTGGTCCTAATCCATAGTCATCATTCATACTGGTCCTAATCCATAGTCATCATTCATACTGGTCCTAATCCATAGTCGCCATTCATACTGGTCCTAATCCATAGTCATCATTCATACTGGTCCTAATCCATAGTCGCCATTCATACTGGTCCTAATCCATAGTCGCCATTCATACTGGTTCTAATCCATAGTCGTCATTTATACTGGTCCTAATCCATAGTCATCATTCATACTGGTCCCATCTATAGTCATCATTCATACTGGTCCCATCTATAGTCATCATTCATACTGGTCCCATCTATAGTCATCATACATACTGGTCGCTATCCATAGTCATCAGTCATACTGGTCCCATACATAGTCATCATTCATACTGGTTCTAATCCATAGTCGTCATTTATACTGGTCCTAATCCATAGTCATCATTCATACTGGTCCCATCTATAGTCATCATTCATACTGGTCCCATCTATAGTCATCATACATACTGGTCGCTATCCATAGTCATCAGTCATACTGGTCCCATACATAGTCATCATTCATACTGGTCCCTGTCTATAGTCATCATTCATACTGGTCCCATCCATAGTCATCAGTCATACTGGTCCCATACATAGCCATCATTCATACTGGTCCCTGTCTATAGTCATCATTTATACTGGTCCCATCCATAGTCATCATTCATACTGGTCCCATCCATAGTCATCATTCATACTGGTCCCTGTCTATAGTCATCATTCATACTGGTCGCTATCCATAGTCATCATTCATACTGGTCCCATCCATAGTCATCAGTCATACTGGTCCCATACATAGTCATCATTCATACTGGTCCCATCCATAGTCATCATTCATACTGGTCCCATCTATAGTCATCATACATACTGGTCGCTATCCATAGTCATCAGTCATACTGGTCCCATCCATAGTCATCATTCATACTGGTCCCTGTCTATAGTCATCATTCATACTGGTCGCTATCCATAGTCATCATTCATACTGGTCTCTGTCTTTAGTCATCATTCATACTGGTCCCATCCATAGTCATCATTCATACTGGTCGCTATCCATAGTCATCATTCATACTGGTCCCATCCATAGTCATCAGTCATACTGGTCCCATACATAGCCATCATTCATACTGGTCCCTGTCTATAGTCATCATTCATACTGGTCCCATCCATAGTCATCATTCATACTGGTCCCATCCATAGTCATCATTCATACTGGTCCCTGTCTATAGTCATCATTCATACTGGTCGCTATCCATAGTCATCATTCATACTGGTCCCATCCATAGTCATCAGTCATACTGGTCCCATACATAGTCATCATTCATACTGGTCCCATCCATAGTCATCATTCATACTGGTCCCATCTATAGTCATCATACATACTGGTCGCTATCCATAGTCATCAGTCATACTTGTCCCATCCATAGTCATCATTCATACTGGTCCCTGTCTATAGTCATCATTCATACTGGTCCCATCCATAGTCATCAGTCATACTGGTCCCATACATAGCCATCATTCATACTGGTCCCTGTCTATAGTCATCATTCATACTGGTCCCATCCATAGTCATCATTCATACTGGTCCCATCCATAGTCATCATTCATACTGGTCCCTGTCTATAGTCATCATTCATACTGGTCCCATTCTATAGTCATCATTCATACTGGTCCCATCCATAGTAATCATTCATACTGGTCCCATCTATAGTCATTATTCATACTGGTCCCATCCATAGTCATCATTCATACTGGTCCCTGTCTATAGTCATCATTCATACTGGTCCCATCCATAGTCATCATTCATACTGGTCCCTGTCTATAGTCATCATTCATACTGGTCCCTGTCTATAGTCATCATTCATACTGGTCGCTATCCATAGTCATTATTCATACTGGTCTCTGTCTTTAGTCATCATTCATACTGGTCCCATCCATAGTCATCATTCATACTGGTCGCTATCCATAGTCATCATTCATACTGGTCCCATCCATAGTCATCATTCATACTGGTCCCATCTATAGTCATCATTCATACTGGTCGCTATCCATAGTCATCATTCATACTGGTCCCTGTCTATAGTCATCATTCATACTGGTCCCATCCATAGTCATCATTCATACTGGTCGCTATCCATAGTCATCATTCATACTGGTCGCTATCCATAGTCATCATTCATACTGGTCGCTATCCATAGTCATCATTCATACTGGTCGCTATCCATAGTCATCATTCATACTGGTCCCTGTCTATAGTCATCATTCATACTGGTCCTAATCCATAGTCATCATTCATACTGGTCGCTGTCCATAGTCATCATTCATACTGGTCCTAATCCATAGTCATCATTCATACTGGTCGCTATCCATAGTCATCATTCATACTGGTCCCATCCATAGTCATCATTCATACTGGTCGCTGTCCATAGTCATCATTCATACTGGTCCCATCCATAGTCATCATTCATACTGGTCGCTATCCATAGTCATCATTCATACTGGTCGCTGTCCATAGTCATCATTCATACTGGTCCCATCCATAGTCATCATTCATACTGGTCGCTATCCATAGTCATCATTCATACTGGTCCCATCCATAGTCATCATTCATACTGGTCGCTGTCTATAGTCATCATTCATACTGGTCCCATCCATAGTCATCATTCATACTGGTCCCTGTCTATGGTCATCATTCATACTGGTCCCTGTCTATAGTCATCATTCATACTGGTCGCTATCCATAGTCATCATTCATACTGGTCTCTGTCTTTAGTCATCATTCATACTGGTCCCATCCATAGTCATCATTCATACTGGTCGCTATCCATAGTCATCATTCATACTGGTCCCATCCATAGTCATCATTCATACTGGTCCCTGTCTATAGTCATCATTCATACTGGTCGCTATCCATAGTCATCATTCATACTGGTCCCATCCATAGTCATCATTCATACTGGTCCCATCTATAGTCATCATTCATACTGGTCGCTATCCATAGTCATCATTCATACTGGTCCCATCCATAGTCATCATTCATACTGGTCGCTATCCATAGTCATCATTCATACTGGTCCCATCCATAGTCATCATACATACTGGTCCCTGTCTATAGTCATCATTCATACTGGTCCCTGTCTATAGTCATCATTCATACTGGTCCTAATCCATAGTCATCATTCATACTGGTCCCATCCATAGTCATCATTCATACTGGTCCCATCCATAGTCATCATTCATACTGGTCGCTATCCATAGTCATCATTCATACTGGTCCCATCCATAGTCATCATACATACTGGTCGCTATCCATAGTCATCATTCATACTGGTCCCATCTATAGTCATCATTCATACTGGTCCCATCCATAGTCATCATTCATACTGGTCGCTATCCATAGTCATCATTCATACTGGTCCCATCCATAGTCATCATACATACTGGTCGCTATCCATAGTCATCATTCATACTGGTCCCATCCATAGTCCTCATTCATACTGGTCCCTGTCTATAGTCATCATTCATACTGGTCGCTGTCCATAGCTGGAGTATTAGTTCTAGGAGACTGAATACAGAGAGAGCACAGACCCTCCAGATGTCCCTCCTTGTGGTGCATGTCTCCAGTGTTCCCCCATATACCGCCATACTGTCCTCAGGATATGATGGGTTGTGGGATTTCGTCCATCCGGCTCTTCCCGCGGTGCTGCGGTACGACACGACACCCGGCTCCTCAGAACCTCACCTGTGACATATTTTTTCCTCACAGGTTAAGGGTCTCAGGGACAGAGGGATGTGCTGACAAGACGAGCGGCCGATAAGACCCCCCCCTACCTGGACGCCATGGAGGAGCCTGGAGGAAAATATAAAGAAGAGACGTATATCAAGATGGCATCATGAAGGACAAGAGGTGACACTGACAGTGACCTGTATTGACATGAGGGAGCGGTCATCAATGGCCCAGACAGGGTTAGATCAGCAGACACTAAGGGCCGTATTAGGGTCCATTCACACCTCCATGAATGTGGCCGCATCAGTTCCGCAAATTGCGGAACCGGTGCGGACCCATTCCTTCTCTATGGGGCAGGAATGGATGCGGACAGCACACTGTGTGCTGTCCGCATTTCCGGAGCGCCCCCCCGATCTTCCGGTCCATGTCTCCATTAGACCCTTAGGCTGGGTTCACACTTGAGCGTTTTACAGCGCGTTCAAACGCGCTGTAAAACGCTCAACACATGAAAACCAATGCTTCCCTATGGCCCTGGTTCTCACTTGAGCGTTTTACAGCGCGTTTGAACGCGCTGAAAAACGCCCTACGCTCAAACAAGTTCTTGAGCTTCTTTGGGGCGTTTTACAGCGCGTTTGTGGCCATAGGACATTGCAGTCAATCACACAAACGCTCGTCAAACGCGCGTTTACTATTGCAAAAAACGCGCGTCAAAAACGCGCGTCAAAAACGCGCGTTAAACGCGCATATCAAAGACGCTCAGGTCTGAACCCAGCCTTAGACTGGCAGATGAGGCTGACGATCGTCTGGAAGGAAACAATCACCTGCTCGTCAGTGCAATTACATGCAGCGGTCTCCTCCACAGTATGGGGAGCAGTGATCACTAATGCCATCACTCATCTCCATACAGAAGCCTTCCTTCCTGACAATTGTCTGATCTCCTCCACAGTATGGGGAGCAGTGATCACTAACGCCATCACTCATCTCCATACAGAAGCCTTCCTTCCTGACAATTGTCTGATCTCCTCCACAGTATGGGGAGCAGTGATCACTAACGCCATCACTCATCTCCATACAGAAGCCTTCCTTCCTGACAATTGTCTGCTCGTCAGTGGAGGAGACACAATTACATGCAGCGATCTCCTCCACAGTATGGGGAGCAGTGATCACTAATGCCATCGCTCATCTCCATACAGAAGCCTTCCTTCCTGACAATCGCCTGCTCGTCAGTGGAGGAGACACAATTACATGCAGCGATCTCCTCCACAGTATGGGGAGCAGTGATCACTAATGCCATCGCTCATCTCCATACAGAAGCCTTCCTTCCTGACAATTGTCTGCTCGTCAGTGGAGGAGACACAATTACATGCAGCGATCTCCTCCACAGTATGGGGAGCAGTGATCACTAATGCCATCGCTCATCTCCATACAGAAGCCTTCCTTCCTGACAATCGCCTGCTCGTCAGTGGAGGAGACACAATTACATGCAGCGATCTCCTCCACAGTACAGGGAGCAGTGATCACTAACGCCATCACCCATCCCCATACAGAATCATTATTTGCCAGCAGCAGAGCACGATTAGACGGCACAATCTGCTGCTGGCAAACAATGATTTTTCTGACTGCATAGAAGATGCGATCACCCAATGACCGAGCCGTCAGTGCACTTTTACACCGGCAGATCATTGCTAACGAGTGTTCCTACAAGCGCTTGTTAGCGATGATGTGCCCGACCCTCGCCCAGTCTAATACCGTTAGGGCGCTTCATACACCTTCACTCTGCATTATTTAGACAAAATAGTAAGCCTGGAGGCCGGTCATAGCTGCTTTCAGCACAGTGAGAGCGCCATTAGCGCCCCCTGTATGAAGAACTCCGACATGGTGGCACATATCATGGGTCAGAGAAGGACGGTCTATAGGAATCCGGAGGTTTGTGTACGAGGATAATTGATATTCCATCTCTTCTCCTAAATACTTGCAGTAATAATTCTGGAGCATATATTCTTAGAACTCTGCATTGTGTTCCTCTGTTATTCCTCCTGGAAATGTATAAATAGACAAGTGGGTGCTACAGTCCCTTTGCCAAAAGGTTGGGTTCCCGGACAGTTTGTCCCTGTCAGCACTGATTGAGCAATGCGACAGTGTGTAGGGACACATGGCCCCAACTGGTAACACCCGGTTCCAGGAGGGATAACAGAGGAACGGCACAATCCACAGCTCTAAGAAAAGGCTGCTGGCCCTGCTGTGTTTCTTACCGAGGCAACCACCCTCCTGAATTGGAAAACTCCTATATAATTTAGTTATAATGTGACTTTTCCACTCACCATTGGGTAGCAGTGAGGAGTTTGTCACAACTAGTGGGGTGTTTTTTGTGATTTATAGTTATGGTAAATGACACATTCAGCTCTGTTATATGTGTATGTAATATACCGCTGGACATGAAATCACAAGGAAGATGTTTAGCTCAGGCTCAGAAGATAAGTGCAAGATACATGAGTCCCCGTGTAGTCCACCAAACACTGACAAACTCAGCCCTGCTATATCTGTTAGTTTCCACAAACTGTTTCATATGAGGCCTAAACAGATTTCCCTGCAGGACCAGAAAAAACAAAGACCAATAAGATAGATAATAGATAATAGATAGATAATAGATAGATAATAGATAGATAATAGATAGATAGATAATAGATAATAGATAGATAATAGATAGATAATAGATGGATAATAGATAGATAATAGATAGATAATAGATAGATAATAGATAGATAATAGATAGATAATAGATAGATAGATAGATAATAGATAGATAATAGATAATAGATAGATAATAGATAGATAATAGATAATAGATAGATAATAGATAGATAATAGATAGATAATAGATAATAGATAGATAATAGATAATAGATAGATAGATAATAGATAATAGATAGATAATAGATAGATAGATAATAGATAGATAATAGATAGAGAGATAATAGATAATAGATAGATAATAGATAATGGATAGATAATAGATAGATAGATAATAGATAATAGATAATAGATAGATAATAGATAGATGATAGATAATAGATAATAGATAATAGATTATAGATAATAGATAGATAATAGATAATAGATAGATAATAGATAGATAATAGATAATAGATAGATAATAGATAATAGATAGATAATAGATAATAGATAGATGATAGATAGATAATAGATAATAGATAGATAATAGATAGATGATAGATAATAGATAGATAATAGATAATAGATAGATAATAGATAGATAATAGATAGATAGATAATAGATAGATAGATAATAGATAGATAATAGATAATAGATAGATAATAGATAGATAATAGATAATAGATAGATAATAGATAGATGATAGATAATAGATAGATAATAGATAATAGATAGATAATAGATAGATAATAGATAATAGATAATAGATAAGATAGATAATAGATAGATAATAGATAATAGATAGATAATAGATAGATAATAGATAATAGATAGATAGATAATAGATAGATAATAGATAGATAATAGATAGATAATAGATAGATAGATAATAGATAGATAATAGATAGATAATAGATAGATAGATAATAGATAGATAGATAATAGATAGATAGATAGATAGATAATAGATAATAGATAGATAGATAGATAATAGATAATAGATAGATAATAGATAGATAATAGATAGATAATAGATAGATAATAGATAGATAGATAATAGATAGATAATAGATAGATAATAGATAGATAATAGATAGATAATAGATAATAGATAGATAATAAATAGATAATAGATAATAGATAGATAATAGATAGATAATAGATAGATAATAGATAGATAATAGATAATAGATAGATAGATAATAGATAGATAATAGATAATAGATAATAGATAGATAATAGATAATAGATAGATAGATAATAGATAGATAATAGATAATAGATAATAGATAGATAATAAATAGATAATAGATAGATAATAGATAGATAATAGATAGATAATAGATAGATAGATAATAGATAATAGATAGATAATAGATAGATAATAGATAGATAATAGATAATAGATAGATAATAGATAGATAATAGATAGATAATAGATAATAGATAGATAATAGATAATAGATAGATAATAGATAGATAATAGATAGATAATAGATAATAGATAGATAATAGATAGATAATAGATAGATAATAGATAGATAGATAATAAATAATAGATAATAGATAATAGATAGATAATAGATAGATAATAGATAATAGATAGATAATAGATAGATAATAGATAGATAATAGATAATAGATAGATAATAGATAGATAATAGATAGATAATAGATAATAGATAGATAATAGATAATAGATAGATAATAGATAGATAATAGATAGATAATAGATAATAGATAGATAATAGATAGATAATAGATAGATAATAGATAGATAGATAATAAATAATAGATAATAGATAATAGATAGATAATAGATAGATAATAGATAGATAGATAGATAATAGATAATAGATAGATAATAAATAATAGATAATAGATAATAGATAATAGATAGATAATAGATAATAGATTATAGACAGACATACAGATAACAGACAGATGGATGTTAGGTCAGGAGGTCAGTAGATGTATCTAGAAGGTTTGGTGCACTACATGGATGTATAGAACGTTTATGGCCTCGGGGTATTAGAATTGTTGGAACGACTTCGGACTATAAATTCAGTTGCGGCACAGACGACGCGGTTGCAGACCATTGCGCCCCAGACAACAATGGAGCGGACATCTTGTCTATTGTCTGGCGCAGGACTGTGGCGTTTGAGCTGCGGGGACACCGGACTCAGACAGACGTCCTCTTACCTCTCGCATCTATTCTCCACACTCCTCCTTTTTCCAAAATTTTCACAAAGAAGCGAATCCTCCGGAGTCTTGGACTAAGACACAGGATGAAATGCGTTAAGGATAATCCAGGGTTATAGGAAGAAACTGTTGAGAAATTACAGGTTAAAATGGTTTCTAAAAACAAGCCCCTGCCCCTGCTGCCCCTGCTCCTCCGTCTGATGTAGCAGAGCTGCCCGGGCGGAGGACTCACGCTCTGCATTATCCAGGAGTAGCCGTTTAGCCGCAGAACAAGTGTCATAAAATGGCACTTAACGGACGGTAGAAGCCGCGACGCCTCGCTAATGTGTGTCCTGGTTTTGCCCGCTCTGTGTTAGCAGTTTAGGGAGTGGTTGCAGGAAGCGCAGGCTATAATTGGATGGCCTGGTGCCATGATACTTCACCTATGATGTTCCTGGGCATGAGGAGGCACAAGCCTCGGGCGACCAGGTCTGTTAATGGACACCAGACGTCCCTGCAGTCAGCGAGCCCCCTCATGCCTGTATCGTCCTCTGCGCCTGGCACATGAGGGGCACAGACAGCAGTCTGCTGCGGGCAATCACTGGCTGACTACAAGAATGCAACTGGTAAATTCACCTAAACCCCCGACACCTCGTCCGACACCTGTCCGTGAGGCGACAGACTGGCACCTGCACAGGGAGAGATGGGCGGCGTAGCAGGGCACATGCAGACAGCGTAACAGGCGCTTAGAGACTGGCGAGAAATCGCCCAGACAGACCGAGACAATGCGCAAAATGGCGACTGGACCGCCGCAGAATATTAATCAGCGACTGACCCAAAACTGAGATGCAGATTTAGACGGCGAACCCCTCTCAGCCTGCCCTCTCCACAGAAAGCGAAACCCAGCAGAGAACAGAAGACGGCACCGCGCAGGCAGACTGAGCCCTACGGACGGGCGTCACACCTAAATGAGCAGGCGGGGGGCAACAAAAGAGCATAAAAGCATCAAATCTCTGCAAACAGCACATGCAACACCGGCAGGAAAAGCTGCCAAAACCCCGTCCAGGAGAGATGCCGAGCCTGCACCTGACCTCTCCCCGCCGCTGTCTGTCTCCATCCTCAGTCTGAGAGCGTCATGAGCCAGTCTCTGCCGCCCCCTCCTCCTCCTCTGCCCTCACATACACTCTCACCCCTCTGCATGCAAAACCTGACAAGCGCCACGGGCGCATCGCCTGCTGCGTACAGCTAATCCGTGCCGCCTGTAACAGGTAGCTGTGCCCACGGTACCACGGCAGGCCTCTGGGGCACCTGTCTGCTCGTCAGTGCATGCCTCCATCCCCTTCAGTGGCTGCGGGTTTCCCTTTGTGTCTGTGCATTCCTCTGTACCTTGCTCTGTCATACACCTGCCGCTGCTCTTTGTTTGCTCTCTGTCTGCCACCTCTTGCCATGCTGACTTGCCACTGCGCTGCCGCCTCGCTCCTTCTCGACTCCATATTTTTAGGGATTTTTGCTTTTCCCCCTTTACACCTGTCTCTGCATTCCAACCCTGATGGATTTTTTTCCCGCCCCATAATTTGCTGCGTCCCCCCTTCCAGCGCCCCCGTGGCTTTGCTCCTGCTGCCGGTTGAATGGCATTGTGCGGCGCTGGTCTCCCCCCGGTACCTGTTAGCCGTCTTCATTTCCTTGTCTGACCATTCTCTCTCTCTTCTTCCTCTCTGCTCTCTTTCACCATTCTCCCCCCTCCTTTTGCCGTCGCTCTCGCTCCATTCTCCGCTCGCTCCATCCCTCCCCTCCCTCCCCGGCGCTCTCTCCGCCTCCTGGGCTGCCTTTCATTTCCAGACAGGCAGAAAGCGCAATGCGGTTCTAGTCAGGATGGGGGGGATTTATTAAACTTGTCTGGCTCAAGACACAGAGGGAGGGTCTGTCTCCATGTGTGGGGTGATGGGGCCGAGGAGACTCTCATAGAAACAGGGGGGGGGGGGCAGAGTAGTAAAGGTGGGTAGAGATCCCCAATCGTTTGGGTCTTCGGTATATCTAAATAGATTAACTCTTTGCTGTCAGGTGACGGTGGCGCATTGCAGACCGCGCTCGGTTCAGGAGTTAATGCTTTGTACAGCACGTCGTGTGAACTAATGCTAGAGCCGATGCCGCCATCTATCGCCACCTGTATGGGTATTGTGTCTGCACATGTCGGCTGTGTGAGCTGCCAGCCGTGCGCCCAGTTTGTCCGTGCCGCCCTCCCCTATGGGATATTTAATTGTAGCTGCAAATAAAAAGCACCAAATGTGCTTTCGAAGGTAAGAACGTGCGCCGCGCGGTCATGCGTCCGAGCGGCCATAAATCTTATATTTTTTTTCCGTCCTCTTTCCCATCTTCAGTCAGGACAGAGACGTGTTGGCTTATTTTTGCAGCTCTGAGATTGCGTCTGTCAATTCCGATGAAGAAATAAATTGACCGCACGTATTTGCGCTCGTGAACTACACCATGGGATTGGAGGCCGATGACGTAAACCCCCCCAGTAGCGTAATTTGGGGGTTCCTCATATGGTACACATAATGATATGGTAGGGTGCGGGGCAAAAAAAAAGGAAACCGGCTGGCGTGATCTTCCTTCTGGTCGGCATCCCATTAAATTTGATTACTAAGTAATGTCCTAGGAAACCCTGCCTGTGCAGAACTACAATAACCAGCATACTAACACTGTGGAGCCTATGTCCGTGCGCATTATACCATGCAAAGTTATGATGGCACCCGGTATTTCATTCAATGCCAGTCTGTCTATGGAAGTGATGAATCCAGCAGTCTGCAGACTTACAATGCAGCTTCCTCCAGGGGGCGCTGTTAGCTTATCCACTTGCAAGGTGCAGCAGAGGTCGCTAGGTTGGGTAGCATCCCCGTGCAGTGCTGCTGTGGGAACAGCAGGTGACGCTGCGACACTGAAGAGACCATTCTCGGGGCTGCGTACAGACTGAAAAAGCACGCAGCCGCCCACTGCATGGCAATACAGACACAAAAGACAAAAAAAAGAACCTGCAGCCTTTGACTCTGCAAACCAGATACCGCCAGACGTAGCCACCGATCAGAGAAATCAGAGATACTGGAGAAAACGCAGGGCAGAATACGTAATATCGCACTCCTCACACGTGGATTCAGCATTCTGATCCCATATTTGTTCACTCAACATAATGTGAATTTTTTAGATTTCTAGACAATACACCCTGGTGGTTGTGGTGGTTTTCGAAATCACTGCCATTGTCCATTCAAGCTGTCAGCAGCCACAGGACTGTGGTCGGAGTCTGCTGCCCGCTCCGTTGCATGGCTTGCTGACAAATTCATATGGCAATGGCAGAAGATTGGAAATGTTCCGCGACCCCTTCGCGGTTGGATTCCAATATTGGGGGTTTGTTGGGTAAACAAGTGCCTAATGCGCCCTGTGGGGATCACTCAAGATGGGCCAACATCTGGGTGAAGTATTGGATGGCACATGGGTCACACATTGTTGGCATCCTCTGCCTCGAGTCCTCCTTCCGTACTTGCCTGTAGAGTCCCATATCCGAGCGATTGATTGAGTTGCGATGTCATGGTGAAGCCCCAGGGAAAGATAGGAGGCTGTACAGTTATCTCCTGTGGTGTTATCCTCAACTATACAACCTACTACCTCATCCTGGAGATCACTGAGCAGATGTCCCCTATAGGCCGCTCGATTAGGTGTTCATGGGTCCCTACTGAGAGGAGCACGATAAAAAAGAGAACATAGAAATCCACAGAGGAGAAGAACGAGCATTCAACATACTCTATACCAGCCAGAACTTACCAAGGACGCACCGGAGTAATCCATGGTAATCCAAACTACCCTTGAGCAACAGCCTGAATGTCTACAAAGAACATGGGGACATCACTCGCTGCAGTAGCCAAGCCGACACAGACCCGCACACTCGAGCTTGTGAGAGGGGCACAGCACAAGTTCGGATCTACGGGTTTATGGCAACTGGCAGAAGGTCTACACTACATTAAACTCAATGTATGTTTTTGAGATACATCAACAGTCAAGAAAACTTGGGCCTTCTACGTCCGTGTGTTAAAAAAATAAATAAATATATATATAGGTAGAAATGTTCTGTGGTCTGTTTAAGTCATTTGCAGGATATAATGAAATGGGACACATTGATTCAGGATTGGCACCAAACCATGGCAGATCTTAGAGTGAAGAACATCTACTGCATTGTATCGAGGAGCATGATATCAACACGTGGACAAAAAGTAGTAATCTGAACCGAAGGAGATATCAGAGTAACTACCCGGCACTGCTTTAATGTCCACCTTACCTTGTTGGTGGCTTCCCATCACCCCTAAGTGTCCTCGCCCCATGCACAGTCGAGAAGTAACGGCCATCTTACATGCTGCTTGCTGTGGGCGGATGTACTGGGCCCCGTGCCATGACACTGAAGGCGGTGTTGCATTTTTCGTGGCCTCTCTTTCCTTCCTCCCCCTCCCCGCGGACAGTCTCCGTCGCAACTAAAAGGAACAAAGGAGAGAAATGAACACATAAATGCAGGT
This sequence comes from Bufo bufo, assembly GCF_905171765.1. Taxonomy (NCBI): domain Eukaryota; kingdom Metazoa; phylum Chordata; class Amphibia; order Anura; family Bufonidae; genus Bufo; species Bufo bufo. The sequence continues at coordinate 11,931,712 of NC_053389.1, forward strand.
TGCACGTTGGCGCAGACTGGTAGATTTGCTTGGCAGCCACTGGCCTCCAGGGAAGGATTCCCTTCCTGCTTTACGCCTCTGCTTGCCGGGTGTCTGTCCGCTCTACGTGTTTGGAGCAGGATCTACTAAACCTTCGCTGTGCTCTGTCTACCTTCCTGCTTGTTGTCATGCCTCGTCTTTCTAGTTACATTTCACCCGTTTTGACTTTTGTCCCATTACCTACCGACGACTTTTTATTTTTTCTCCATCGTCAAAATAACAGTTAACAGAGCCGTCCTGGTCTCGAGGCTACGGTCTTACCGTTTTTTCCCCATCCTTCCATGGTCACTTTGCCGATTCTTTGTTAATTATCGATCCCTGGCTCCATTCCTCTCCCGCCCTGATTCTCTCCATTCATTACGCTCCTCCTTTACTGTCTCCTTCCTCCACTCCACCCAGATGTCTCACAGCTCATTCCTACACTTCCTCTCTTCTCGCCCATGCCTCCCTAGACTTTTCTTCACTGCATTCTCTTGAGTGCTCGTGTCCCTTTCCCCACCCGTCTCACTTTTACCTCCCTCCCTGCTCCCACCCATCTTTCTCTCATCCAAATTTACCCTCTATTTTATTTTATGGATTCCCCACCTCTGCACAATACAAACTTTTTTTCCGGAATCAGCATTGAGATGCCAACGACTTGAGTGACCCTTGCGTTTTTTTGCCATTCTATGTAACAATTAAGTACCACGTCTTCAAATATCCTTTTTATATCTCTATGGTATCCTAAATTGCCAAAAATTATATTAAGACGAGAAGACAAGACCGTAACGTTGCCTGTGAAAGCCAACAGCGTTCTGCCGTCTGTTCTGGTAACGTACATGTTAAAATATGAGGCATTCTCCAACCAGGGAGCCTGTGCCAGACGTCTCAGCATGTGCGAGTCACAGCAGAGCCCAACAGCATTTGCAAGGCTGAAGATCAAATGAATGTAATGAAGGGAAAGAAATCGGATTATTATTTATGTATCCCACACAGAATTTACTGGAGGACGCTTTCCGGTTTGCTTTCTAGCTTATAGTCTCAGTGTATCTCCAGCCTCCAGTTATACTTATCGCAAATAGATACTGATCTTCGTGGACCCTTTGGGGTCATTTATTAAACACAAAATAGGCTTATATTTCTTTGCGCCGCAATCTGCGACTTCTCACCGCTCACGCCAGGTCTAAAAAAGTGGGCAAGGGTGGGTGAGTAAGGGAACTGGCCGGCCCTTCTCATTTACCATTTTCTACGCCTGGTAGCTGTATTAGATTTAGAAGCGGAGGCCGGCGACTCTTCATAACTCCAGCGGATCCACCGCCAGGTATAGGGGTATGCCAGTCTTAATAAATGTGCCCCTTTGTTCCTAAACATTGGTGGTGGTGGTGCAACCTGAAGGACCCCCCCCCCCCCCAATATGATAAACATTGACATATGAAAAGAATTATGAGCATGGAAAATCCCTGTAAGTGTCACATTTTGTAATAAATTACCACCATTTCCGGAAATTTCCTTTCGACTCTAATATCTGACAATACGCTCGATACAACATGCTGGCATAACCCTTGACAACTTGCAGTTCTCATCACAACCACCGGGTGGCCACACATAGACACGTACAGCATAAACAACTCCTGACAGAGTATCCAGAATTAGTGTATTTTCTCAATGCTGTTCTTCAGGCCACTAATCTTGGGATATGGTGATCCAGGAGGAACGGTAAGGAAGCTCAGACCTGTAGAAATGCTACCTTTCATTGTAGAATTGGACTGGCGTGGGGAACCCTTGGTATGTCTAGGAACACTGAACCTAAAAGACGTCATTTAGGACTGCCGACACTTAGCAGATGGTCTCTGACACCACCAGAGCATCTCCATGTCGTGTGAGATCTGCAGCAGAGCAGGTTTTAGTGTAATATCAGTAACGCTCAGCCCATTATTACTTGTGGGTGCACCAGCTCTACGAGTCAATGCCGGATTTGCCAGATAGCGTCTGGACCTGTAAGGACATGTCCTAGTCCATAATGTACTTGTACCCGGTTTCAGTCTGTCTTTGTAATATTTTTCCCTCTCAGGACATGTGCATGCATGCTGCTAAGGCTTCCATCCATTTCAGGAGGATGCGGGTGAATTACTGGCTAATGTTCAGAACCTGTACACATTGGTGAATTCCTGACATTTCACATGATCTCAGTCTTGTGCTAAATGCACTGTGTAGGGAGCAAAGAAAATAGGTGTGGATGGAATAGCAAGCCGGGCAGGCAGGGCACGGCACCAATGTTTTTGCATCTATTGTAATATATCTGAGTGTTTGACAAGAAGCAGCACTCAGTGTCAGGTAGCTGCTGCAAAAGCCATAAAGAATTTTTAAACACAAGAGGAAGGAAGTACATCCAACAAGCCGTCATATTTTACTATGGTGTGAGTTATTGAGATGAGGAACTATGATCAAACCTAAAGCTTATTTGTCACGCTCCAAATAATCAAAGCTTAAAGGTCCCTTAAATGTCTGCACTATCGTTGGTTGCATTGGCTGAAATATCTGGGCATTACTGGCCTTGTTAAATTACTGCACAAAATGGTTTATTCTGGGGCCCTCGAAGTGGAGGAGAGCACGCTGCGCATGCTCAGTTTGGTCGCCATTCATTGCTATAGGATTTGCTAAAATAGCAGTGAATGGAGGGTGGGGAGCACGTGCGCGGCTGCTGTCTGTTCACGTTGGGGGTCCTGGTGGAACCCACATCTATCTGACATTGATGGCATATCCTAGCGATCCAGATGTGACTACCCCTTTAAGCTGTAGTGTATTTCACCATCTTGTGGTAGAGCACCGCAGGGACACGGGTAAATCCAGATGTACCTGGCGCAATGGGTTCACCTTTCCTTTACAGTTTTACAAATCTCGCCCAGTTGTGCCCACTCAGTGCCAGAGCAGGGGCCACATGTGCCCCCGCTGCTGTAAGTATATCCTGCCCAAAATAACTTTTTTGAAACTTAAAAAAAAAAAAATTCCGGAGAATAAACAACATTCAAGAAAACTTTTTTTTTATTGTTTCTTGCGTAAAGTGTGCGGTGGTCTAGAGCGACATAAAAGAGGGGAAGCCGAGTTTAATAGGGTGTAAAGTTCCAGGTTGTGAACTGCGAAGGGTCTGGGCGGTAACGGTTATTAAAAACACATGTTACTGGGAGTGTTCGGCTTTCTAGTTATTTCCACTACAATCTATAGCCTGTAGTTTGTCAGGAAGCTCTCTGCCTGTAGTTTATCTGGAAGCTCTCTGCCTGTAGTTTGTCAGGAAGCTCTCTGCCTGTAGTTTGTCAGGAAGTTCTCTGCCTGTAGTTTGTCAGGAAGTTCTCTGCCTGTAGTTTGTCAGGAAGCTCTCTGCCTGTAGTTTGTCAGGAAGCTCTCTGCCTGTAGTTTATCTGGAAGCTCTCTGCCTGTAGTTTATCTGGAAGCTCTCTGCCTGTAGTTTATCATGAAGCTCTCTGCCTGTAGTTTATCGGGAAGCTCTCTGCCTGTAGTTTATCGGGAAGCTCTCTGCCTGTAGTTTATCAGGAAGCTCTCTGCCTGTAGTTTATCGGGAAGCTCTCTGCCTGTAGTTTGTCAGGAAGTTCTCTGCCTGTAGTTTGTCAGGAAGCTCTCTGCCTGTAGTTTATCAGGAAGCTCTCTGCCTGTAGTTTATCAGGAAGTTCTCTGCCTGTAGTTTATCATGAAGCTCTCTGCCTGTAGTTTGTCAGGAAGCTCTCTGCCTGTAGTTTGTCAGGAAACTCTCTGCCTGTAGTTTATCAGGAAGCTCTCTGCCTGTAGTTTATCAGGAAGCTCTCTGCCTGTAGTTTGTCAGGAAGCTCTCTGCCTGTAGTTTATCAGGAAACTCTCTGCCTGTAGTTTATTAGGAAGCTCTCTGCCTGTAGTTTGTCAGGAAGCTCTCTGCCTGTAGCTTGTCAGGAAGCTCTCTGCCTATAGTTTATCTGGAAGCTCTCTGCCTGTAGTTTATCAGGAAGCTCTCTGCCGGTAGTTTGTCAGGATGCTCTGCCTGTAGTTTATCATGAAGCTCTCTGCCTGTAGTTTATCGGGAAGCTCTCTGCCTGTAGTTTATCGGGAAGCTCTCTGCCTGTAGTTTATCAGGAAACTCTCTGCCTGTAGTTTATCAGGAAGCTCTCTGCCTGTAGTTTGTCAGGAAGCTCTCTGCCTGTAGTTTATCGGGAAGCTCTCTGCCTGTAGCTTGTCAGGAAGCTCTCTGCCTATAGTTTATCTGGAAGCTCTCTGCCTGTAGTTTGTCAGGAAGCTCTCTGCCTGTAGTTTATCGGGAAGCTCTCTGCCTATAGTTTGTCAGGAAGTTCTCTGCCTGTAGTTTATCAGGAAGCTCTCTGCCTGTAGTTTATCAGGAAGCTCTCTGCCTGTAGTTTATCAGGAAGCTCTCTGCCTGTAGTTTATCAGGAAGCTCTCTGCCTGTAGTTTGTCAGGAAGCTCTCTGCCTGTAGTTTATCAGGAAGCTCTCTGCCTGTAGTTTATCAGGAAGCTCTCTGCCTGTAGTTTATCAGGAAGCTCTCTGCCTGTAGTTTATCAGGAAGCTCTCTGCCTGTAGTTTATCAGGAAGCTCTCTGCCTGTAGTTTATCAGGAAGCTCTCTGCCTGTAGTTTATCAGGAAGCTCTCTGCCTGTAGTTTGTCAGGAAGCTCTCTGCCTGTAGTTTATCAGGAAGCTTTCTGTCTGTAGTTTGTCAGGAAGCTCTCTGCCTGTAGTTTGTCAGGAAGCTCTCTGCCTGTAGTTTATCAGGAAGCTCTCTGCCTGTAGTTTATCAGGAAGCTCTCTGCCTGTAGTTTATCAGGAAGCTCTCTGCCGGTAGTTTGTCAGGAAGCTCTCTGCCTGTAGTTTATCAGGAAGCTCTCTGCCTGTAGTTTGTCAGGAAGCTCTCTGCCTGTAGTTTATCAGGAAGCTCTCTGCCTGTAGTTTATCAGGAAGCTCTCTGCCTGTAGTTTATCAGGAAGCTCTCTGCCTGTAGTTTGTCAGGAAGCTTTCTGCCTGTAGTTTATCAGGAAGCTCTCTGCCTGTAGTTTATCAGGAAGCTCTCTGCCTGTAGTTTGTCAGGAAGCTCTCTGCCGGTAGTTTGTCAGGAAGCTCTCTGCCTGTAGTTTATCAGGAAGCTCTCTGCCTGTAGTTTATCAGGAAGCTCTCTGCCTGTAGTTTGTCAGGAAGCTCTCTGCCTGTAGTTTATCAGGAAGCTCTCTGCCTGTAGTTTGTCAGGAAGCTCTCTGCCTGTAGTTTATCAGGAAGCTTTCTGCCTGTAGTTTGTCAGGAAGCTCTCTGCCTGTAGTTTATCAGGAAGCTCTGCCTGTAGTTTATCAGGAAGCTCTCTGCCTGTAGTTTATCAGGAAGCTCTCTGCCGGTAGTTTATCAGGAAGCTCTCTGCCTGTAGTTTGTCAGGAAGCTCTCTGCTTGTAGTTTGTCAGGAAGCTCTCTGCCTGTAGTTTGTCAGGAAGCTTTCTGCCTGTAGTTTATCGGGAAGCTCTCTGCCTGTAGTTTATCAGGAAGCTCTGCCTGTAGTTTATCAGGAAGCTCTCTGCCTGTAGTTTATCAGGAAGCTCTCTGCCTGTAGTTTATCAGGAAGCTCTCTGCCCGTAGTTTGTCAGGAAGCTCTCTGCCTGTAGTTTATCAGGAAGCTCTCTGCCCGTAGTTTGTCAGGAAGCTCTCTGCCTGTAGTTTATCAGGAAGCTCTCTGCCTGTAGTTTATCAGGAAGCTCTCTGCCCGTAGTTTGTCAGGAAGCTTTCTGCCTGTAGTTTATCAGGAAGCTCTGCCTGTAGTTTATCAGGAAGCTCTCTGCCTGTAGTTTATCAGGAAGCTCTCTGCCTGTAGTTTATCAGGAAGCTCTCTGCCTGTAGTTTATCAGGAAGCTCTCTGCCCGTAGTTTGTCAGGAAGCTTTCTGCCTGTAGTTTATCAGGAAGCTCTGCCTGTAGTTTATCAGGAAGCTCTCTGCCCGTAGTTTGTCAGGAAGCTTTCTGCCTGTAGTTTATCAGGAAGCTCTGCCTGTAGTTTGTCAGGAAGCTTTCTGTCTGTAGTTTATCAGGAAGCTCTGCCTGTAGTTTGTCAGGAAGCTCTCTGCCTGTAGTTTATCAGGAAGCTCTCTGCCTGTACTTTATCTGGAAGCTTTCTGCCTGTAGGAACACTAATGTTCTTATGATGTTAGGTGTCCAGCAGGCTACACACCATAGGGAATCAGGACCTGTAGGGTCAGAAGTGCCCTCTTGTCACCCACCGCTCTGGCAAACTGTTAGAATTCAAGGACAGGAAGATACTCCGTCCATTGTTGATGCCAGTGATGTATCTGCTTGCCTGTGGTTGCCTCAGGGGCCTTGTAGTCCAGAAGAGCCAACCACCACCATAAACAAACATGTCCGACTTTCTACCGTGCACAGCGCCTATAAAGAACTACATTCCTGTTACTCACAAATAGAGAAACTGGAAAGTCAGAGAGAACAGTGCTCCATGACAAGACCTCTCACCCTCAGATGTTGGTCAGCAGTGACCCCTATGTAGCGGCAAAGTAGATTTCAAGGAGGCCCCATAGTGAGGAATGAGCCCCTACTGTACGTGGTGTCATGTAGCAGGAAGGAGAAATCGCATAGTAGTTCTAGAACGCAGAAGCCATTACCAGTTAAAAAAAAATACATTCCTCCAGTGGAGCGGGCCCCTCATCCTCTGGGCTCCGTAGCAGATACTAAAAGTGTTCCAGCTGTAGTAATGCTCATGACAGCATGCTGTTACCGTTTTCCATCCCTTTGCCATCTTTGACTATTGTAATTGAAAACAAAAACTAGACAGTCATTAATTATTTGGGTTATTAAAGTGAAGTCTTACCATCATCGTGGACAGGATTCTTTACTATAAGAGCAGTAAGACAATGGACTCTTGACTGTAAGAACAGTGAGACTATAGGACTCTTGACTGTAAGAGCAGTGAGACTATGGACTCTTTACTGTAAGAGCAGTGAGACTATGGACTCTTTACTGTAAGAGCAGTGAGACTATGGACTCTATACTGTAAGAGCAGTGAGACTATGGACTCTTTACGGTAAGAGCAGTGAGACTATGGACTCTTTACTGTAAGAGCAGTGAGACTATGGACTCTTTACTGTAAGAGCAGTGAGACTATGGATTCTTTACTGTAAGAGAAGTGAGACTATGGACTCTTTACTGTAAGAGCAGTGAGACTATGGACTCTTTACTGTAAGAGCAGTGAGACTATGGATTATTTACGGTAAGAGCAGTGAGACTATGGATTCTTTACTGTAAGAGCAGTGAGACTATGGATTATTTACGGTAAGAGCAGTGAGACTATGGACTCTTTACGGTAAAAGCAGTGAGACTATAGATTCTTTACTGTAAGAGCAGTGAGACTATGGATTCTTTACGGTAAGAGCAGTGAGACTATGGACTCTTTACGGTAAGAGCAGTGAGACTATGGACTCTTTACTGTAAGAGCAGTGAGACTATGGATTCTTTACGGTAAGAGCAGTGGGACTATGGATTCTTTACGGTAAGAGCAGTGAGACTATGGATTCTTTACGGTAAGAGCAGTGAGACTATGGACTCTTTACTGTAAGAGCAGTGAGACTATGGACTCTTTACGGTAAGAGCAGTGAGACTATGGACTCTACTGTAAGAGCAGTGAGACTATGGACTCTTTATGGTAAGAGCAGTATGACTATGGACTCTACGGTAAGAGCAGTGAGACTATGGACTCTTTACTGTAAGAGCAGTGAGACTATGGACTCTTTACTGTAAGAGCAGTGAGACTATGGACTCTTTACTGTAAGAGCAGTGAGACTATGGACTCTTTACTGTAAGAGCAGTGAGACTGTGGACTCTACTGTAAGAGCAGTGAGACTGTGGACTCATTACTGTAAGAGCAGTGAGACTATGGACTCATTACTGTAAGAGCAGTGAGACTATGGACTCTACTGTAAAAGCAGTGAGACTATGGACTCTTTACGGTAAGAGCAGTGAGACTATGGACTCTATACTGTAAGAGCAGTGAGACTATGGACTCTTTACTGTAAGAGCAGTGAGACTATGGACTCTTTACTGTAAGAGCAGTGAGACTATGGACTCTTTACTGTAAGAGCAGTGAGACTATGGACTCTATACTGTAAGAGCAGTGAGACTATGGACTCTATACTGTAAGAGCAGTGAGACTATGGACTCTTTACTGTAAGAGCAGTGAGACTATGGACTCTATACTGTAAGATCAGTGAGACTATGGACTCTACGGTAAGAGCAGTGAGACTATGGACTCTTTACTGTAAGAGCAGTGAGACTATGGACTCTATACTGTAAGAGCAGTGAGACTATGGACTCTTTACTGTAAGAGCAGTGAGACTATGGACTCTTTACTGTAAGAGCAGTGAGACTATGGACTCTTTACTGTAAGAGCAGTGAGACTATGGACTCTATACTGTAAGAGTAGTGAGACTATGGACTCCTTACTGTAAGAGCAGTGAGACTATGGACTCTTTACTGTAAGAGTAGTGAGACAGTGGACTCTTTACTGTAAAAGTAGTGAGACTATGGACTCTTTACTGTAAGAGTAGTGAGACAGTGGACTCTTTACTGTAAGAGTAGTGAGACTATGGACTCCTTACTGTAAAAGTAGTGAGACTATGGACTCTTTACTGTAAGAGCAGTGAGACTATGAACTCTTTACTGTAAGAGCAGTGAGACTATAGACTCTTTACTGTAAGAGCAGTGAGACTATGGACTCTTTACTGTAAGAGCAGTGAGACTATGGACTCTTTACTGTAAGAGCAGTGAGACTATGGACTCTTTACTGTAAGAGCAGTGAGACTATGGACTCTTTACTGTAAGAGCAGTGAGACTATGGACTCTACTGTAAGAACAGTGAGACTATGGACTCTGTACTGTAAGAGCAGTGAGACTATGGACTCTTTACTGTAAGAGCAGTGAGACTATGGACTCTTTACTGTAAGAGCAGTGAGACTATGGACTCTTTACTGTAAGAGTAGTGAGACTATGGACTCTGTACTGTAAGAGCGGTGAGACTATGGACTCTTTACTGTAAGAGCAGTGAGACTATGGACTCTTTACTGTAAGAACAGTGAGACTATGGACTCTTTACTGTAAGAGCAGTGAGACTATGGACTATTTACTGTAAGAGCAGTAAGACTATGGACTCTTTACTGTAAGAGCAGTGAGACTATGGACTCTTTACGGTAAGATCAGTGAGACTATGGACTCTTTACAGTAAGATCAGTGAGACTATGGACTCTTTACGGTAAGAGCAGTGATACTATGGACTCTTTACTGTAAGAGCAGTGAGACTATGGACTCTATACTGTAAGAGCAGTGAGACTATGGACTCTTTACAGTAAGAACAGTGAGACTATGGACTCTACAGTAAGAACAGTGAGACTATGGACTCTTTACTGTAAGAGCAGTGAGACTATGGACTCTTTACGGTAAGAGCAGTGAGACTATGGACTCTTTACTGTAAGAGCAGTGAGACTATGGACTCTTTACTGTAAGAGCAGTGAGACTATGGACTCTTTACTGTAAGAGCAGTGAGACTATGGACTCTATACTGTAAGAGCAGTGAGGCTATGGACTCTTTACTGTAAGAGCAGTGAGACTATGGACTCTTTACTGTAAGAGCGGTGAGACTATGGACTCTTTACTGTAAGAGCAGTGAGACTATGGACTCTTTACTGTAAGAGCAGTGAGACTATGGACTCTATACTGTAAGAGCAGTGAGACTATGGACTCTATACTGTAAGAGCAGTGAGACTATGGACTCTTTACAGTAAGAGCAGTGAGACTATGGACTCTTTACTGTAAGAGCAGTGAGACTATGGACTCTTTACTGTAAGAGCAGTGAGACTATGGACTCTTTACTGTAAGAGCAGTGAGACTATGGACTCTTTACGGTAAGAGCAGTGAGACTATGGACTCTTTACTGTAAGAGCAGTGAGACTATGGACTCTTTACTGTAAGAGCAGTGAGACTATGGACTCTTTACGGTAAGAGCAGTGAGACTATGGACTCTTTACGGTAAGAGCAGTGAGACTATGGACTCTTTACGGTAAGAGCAGTGAGACTATGGACTCTTTACTGTAAGAGCAGTGAGACTATGGACTCTTTACTGTAAGAGCAGTGAGACTATGGACTCTTTACGGTAAGAGCAGTGAGACTATGGACTCTATACTGTAAGAGCAGTGAGACTATGGACTCTATACTGTAAGAGCAGTGAGACTATGGACTCTTTACTGTAAGAGCAGTGAGACTATGGACTCTTTACTGTAAGAGCAGTGAGACTATGGACTCTTTACTGTAAGAGCAGTGAGACTATGGACTCTTTACTGTAAGAGCAGTGAGACTATGGACTCTTTACGGTAAGAGCAGTGAGACTATGGACTCTTTACTGTAAGAGCAGTGAGACTATGGACTCTTTACTGTAAGAGCAGTGAGACTATGGACTCTTTACTGTAAGAGCAGTGAGACTATGGACTCTTTACTGTAAGAGCAGTGAGACTATGGACTCTTTACTGTAAGAGCAGTGAGACTATGGACTCTTTACTGTAAGAGCAGTGAGACTATGGACTCTACTGTAAGAACAGTGAGACTATGGACTCTGTACTGTAAGAGCAGTGAGACTATGGACTCTTTACTGTAAGAGCAGTGAGACTATGGACTCTTTACTGTAAGAGCAGTGAGACTATGGACTCTTTACTGTAAGAGTAGTGAGACTATGGACTCTGTACTGTAAGAGCGGTGAGACTATGGACTCTTTACTGTAAGAGCAGTGAGACTATGGACTCTTTACTGTAAGAACAGTGAGACTATGGACTCTTTACTGTAAGAGCAGTGAGACTATGGACTATTTACTGTAAGAGCAGTAAGACTATGGACTCTTTACTGTAAGAGCAGTGAGACTATGGACTCTTTACTGTAAGAGCAGTGAGACTATGGACTCTTTACGGTAAGATCAGTGAGACTATGGACTCTTTACAGTAAGATCAGTGAGACTATGGACTCTTTACGGTAAGAGCAGTGATACTATGGACTCTTTACTGTAAGAGCAGTGAGACTATGGACTCTATACTGTAAGAGCAGTGAGACTATGGACTCTTTACAGTAAGAACAGTGAGACTATGGACTCTTTACAGTAAGAACAGTGAGACTATGGACTCTTTACTGTAAGAGCAGTGAGACTATGGACTCTTTACGGTAAGAGCAGTGAGACTATGGACTCTTTACTGTAAGAGCAGTGAGACTATGGACTCTTTACTGTAAGAGCAGTGAGACTATGGACTCTTTACTGTAAGAGCAGTGAGACTATGGACTCTTTACTGTAAGAGCAGTGAGACTATGGACTCTTTACTGTAAGAGCAGTGAGACTATGGACTCTTTACGGTAAGATCAGTGAGACTATGGACTCTTTACAGTAAGATCAGTGAGACTATGGACTCTTTACGGTAAGAGCAGTGATACTATGGACTCTTTACTGTAAGAGCAGTGAGACTATGGACTCTATACTGTAAGAGCAGTGAGACTATGGACTCTTTACAGTAAGAACAGTGAGACTATGGACTCTTTACAGTAAGAACAGTGAGACTATGGACTCTTTACTGTAAGAGCAGTGAGACTATGGACTCTTTACGGTAAGAGCAGTGAGACTATGGACTCTTTACTGTAAGAGCAGTGAGACTATGGACTCTTTACTGTAAGAGCAGTGAGACTATGGACTCTATACTGTAAGAGCAGTGAGACTATGGACTCTATACTGTAAGAGCAGTGAGACTATGGACTCTTTACTGTAAGAGCAGTGAGACTATGGACTCTTTACTGTAAGAGCAGTGAGACTATAGACTCTATACTGTAAGAGCAGTGAGACTATGGACTCTATACTGTAAGAGCAGTGAGACTATGGACTCTTTACTGTAAGAGCAGTGAGACTATGGACTCTATACTGTAAGAGCAGTGAGACTATGGACTCTTTACTGTAAGAGCAGTGAGACTATGGACTCTTTACTGTAAGAGCAGTGAGACTATGGACTCTTTACTGTAAGAGCAGTGAGACTATGGACTCTTTACTGTAAGAGCAGTGAGACTATGGACTCTATACTGTAAGAGCAGTGAGACTATGGACTCTATACTGTAAGAGCAGTGAGACTATGGACTCTTTACTGTAAGAGCAGTGAGACTATGGACTCTTTACTGTAAGAGCAGTGAGACTATAGACTCTATACTGTAAGAGCAGTGAGACTATGGACTCTTTACTGTAAGAGCAGTGAGACTATGGACTCTTTACTGTAAGAGCAGTGAGACTATGGACTCTATACTGTAAGAGCAGTGAGGCTATGGACTCTTTACTGTAAGAGCAGTGAGACTATGGACTCTTTACGGTAAGAGCAGTGAGACTATGGACTCTTTACGGTAAGAGCAGTGAGACTATGGACTCTTTACTGTAAGAGCAGTGAGACTATGGACTCTTTACTGTAAGAGCAGTGAGACTATGGACTCTTTACTGTAAGAGCAGTGAGACTATGGACTCTATACTGTAAGAGCAGTGAGGCTATGGACTCTTTACTGTAAGAGCAGTGAGACTATGGACTCTTTACGGTAAGAGCAGTGAGACTATGGACTCTTTACTGTAAGAGCAGTGAGACTATGGACTCTTTACTGTAAGAGCAGTGAGACTATGGACTCTATACTGTAAGAGCAGTGAGACTATGGACTCTATACTGTAAGAGCAGTGAGACTATGGACTCTTTACTGTAAGAGCAGTGAGACTATGGACTCTTTACTGTAAGAGCAGTGAGACTATAGACTCTATACTGTAAGAGCAGTGAGACTATGGACTCTATACTGTAAGAGCAGTGAGACTATGGACTCTTTACTGTAAGAGCAGTGAGACTATGGACTCTATACTGTAAGAGCAGTGAGACTATGGACTCTTTACTGTAAGAGCAGTGAGACTATGGACTCTTTACTGTAAGAGCAGTGAGACTATGGACTCTTTACTGTAAGAGCAGTGAGACTATGGACTCTTTACTGTAAGAGCAGTGAGACTATGGACTCTTTACGGTAAGAGCAGTGAGACTATGGACTCTTTACTGTAAGAGCAGTGAGACTATGGACTCTATACTGTAAGAGCAGTGAGACTATGGACTCTATACTGTAAGAGCAGTGAGACTATGGACTCTTTACTGTAAGAGCAGTGAGACTATGGAACTCTATACTGTAAGAGCGGTGAGACTATGGACTCTTTACTGTAAGAGCAGTGAGACTATGGACTCTATACTGTAAGAGCAGTGAGACTATGGAACTCTATACTGTAAGAGCGGTGAGACTATGGACTCTCTGCCTGAGGAGGTGGTGATGGTGAGTTCACTAAAAGAGTTCAGGAGGGGCCTGGATGTATTTCTGGAGCGTAATAATATTACAGGTTATTAGATTTCTGGAGATGATCCAGGGACATATTCTGATTGTCAGATGTGAAGTTAAAAAGGAACTTTTCCCTAATATGAGGCAATTAGCATCTGCCTCATAGAGATTTTTGTTTCTTCTAGATCTATTTCTATTGAATCGTTGCTTTTCTCTGGATCAATGATTCCATGTTGGACTTGAAGGACCTTTGCCTTTTTTTCAGCTTCATGAACCATGGGAGTAACTTTGACGATATAGAATATGTTGTATTATACATGACATTGCATAGAACTTGCTACTAACCCAGGTACGTACATAGATCTTAAAGGGCTCCTTAGCAAATCTTAGTATGGACCCCTCTTTCCCTCCCAGTTTTCCATGCATTAAAGACATCCAGGCAATGCAAAACGCAACGCCTCAGATTCCTCATGTGAAAAACTGAGATTCCCTACTAGTTGATATTTTTATGAAGTGGAAGTAATTCTAATAAAAAAAAAATCTTTATCTGGCTTCTGGAATAGGAGCTTCATCAATATGGTGCTCATCCTGAACACAGTATTTCTCACTGCATTTACACTGATAAATCTCCCCATACAGCTCTATGTCTGCGGTTTCCCTCATACAGTGCGCCATAAAACTGTCTGCATGAAGCCACCACTAGGGGGAGCTCAGTGCATAGGATTTTATACAATTACCATTGACTTCAAAGGAAGCTGCAAAAACCTCTCTGCAATGAGCTCCCTTATATTGGAGGCTGCATGAAAATGGAGTGTTTGGGAACAAAAGAAAGAGTTGAGCGCCGTCCCTGGAAGGTACGCCACTGTACTCATAATAGTTATTACAGGTGATCTGTAAATCCAAACCCAATATCATGTGAAGTTTTGCTTATTGGATTATTTTATGAGTATTTGTAAAGAAAAACTTGGGGGCTCCTATGGATCTGGAGACGTCAGAAGGATTTGACTTGGCCAAGATCATTTGGTGTTCTCACATTGCAGCACGTCGGGCGGCTGCTTGGTGGTAACGAGCGCTGGTTATGGGGGAGATGTGCTGCCGACATGGCTGCTGTGTTTACACGAAAGGTCTCAATCATTGCAGAAAGTCCACAGACTACACGGCCATTTGTGGGGCTGTCATGCCCACTACCAACCTCTTGCTGCTGCGTTCCATCACACTCAGTAGAATTAGTGCTTAAACTCGGAGGCACAAAGCGCCGTTGGGAATGTAAAGCTTCTATCCAGGAGGACAGGCTCTCTAGTGCCGCCTATTGGATTGGCTATCCTATACGTTAATGCGCGACCCTTTATACAGGCCTTGGAACAATGACTAGTTCTGAAGCCAAGACCAGAATCTTACTGTAGGGTTACTGCACGAGGCGAGAGACCGCTGCAACATGGAGGTGATGTGAAGACCATGCATAAAACAACGCGTTTCAGGGACTCATTCCAGGTCATCCTCCTGAGAAGTTGGACACTTCTTTTGAAGGAAGGCACCTTTACTGAGGCTGCATGGCCGGCGACTCTACATCCTATACTACAGGCCTACAAGGTTACTATTACTAACTCCAGAAGGTTAGCCTCCAATTGGGGGGTTTTGTTTCTGATCGGCTGCCTAAGACATACTCGCCCTATGTTGCACCTTTATCCGAAAAAACGGAATATTTTCAGTTAAAAAAGCACTTTTGTTAGGTTCTCCCACTGGATCCTACAAAGTGTCCCCGGCCTTGACATGCCCAGGAGTTCAGATTCCCTACCAGTGCCAGCCAGGACCCCATCCTTCTCAGTATCGGTGTGGTTTACAGGTGCTGGATCAGTCATTTGCTTTGCCGAACCTAGAACATTTCAGTAGAACGTGGTAAACTATGGAGTGTCTATGGGCTCCTTGGAGATACATCGGCCCAGCTTAGGTCGGCTCCTTTCCCTTACCTACGCCTGCCTACGACTCGTCTCCCCACAATCACAGCAGCTTTAACAACCAAGGAATTAGGAAGACGGTCCGAAGCTCACGGAAAGGATGTGGGCTGCGAACAAGAAGCACGCCCTCCTGTGGAGGCCATTTCTGGCGGTGTTTTAATTTTACCGTCTTTGAGACCGCCTTTCTGCTCCCTTCATGGACCGTGCTGATTATGTACGACCACAAGAGGATGAAGCAAATACAAAACAAAATGTGCGTGGTGTTGGCTGTGTGGGAGGGCACCCCGTCAGGGATTAACAAAGCTTTTGCAAAAGTTTACAAGGACAGTTTTGTTTTTCGATGATGGAAGGAGAAGATGCAGAGACAAGGTCGAACGGATCATCCATAACCTGCTGAGCGGTATGAGATTTCCTCGGCACGGAGAAGGAAGAAGATGGCAGAAGTGACGGAAAGCTCGTAACGTTAGTTCTGATCCCTGTTGCTATGGGAGCTGAATCATACTCAGTATATTGGGCACATGCCCAGCTATCTCTCCTCCTTTGTCTCTCCCTCCTTCCTTTGCTCCCCCCTCTCGAGACAGGGTCTGCCTGTTTCTTGTTCCTCGCACCTCTCCTGCTTCAGAATATCACACCTTTGTGTCTTGCACGTATTTTCCTTATTTCTAAATTTGCTTTCTTGCAGTTTCTCCCCAAACACGTTGTCATTTTTCTCGTTGCCCTTTGGCCACCCCCCACCTCGCACCCGTCTCAGCACATCGCCCGCGATTTGCCAATTTTTGCCGATTTGTGTCTTTTACAGTGTGTTCCCTTTAATATATCTTTCTTCCTTTTTCGTCTCTCGCCTAGCCCCCCATTGCATCTCCTCGTCTTCCTCTCCCTCCCCCTATTCTCATTAATTCATAGCACGCAGCACTGCGTCTGATGCCAGTATACCAGGCTGGCACCCGCCATGATGCTCTCCGCAGTGCCTCCATGAAATCCGCCGCCCGATAATCTAAGCCGTGATTCTTTAAAAAATACGTTTTTGCTATTTTTCATACGTCTAAAATAGTCGCCCAGAGAAGTTTATGCCCAAAAAAGAGGTAACGCTTTGTGGGTGGCATAGACCAGCACTGCGGGAGTTAACTGCATCATGATGACTGGGTCTTGTAGGGATTAGTTGGCAATCTCATACTTTGTCGCACACCGTTAGTCCTTTTTGAATTATTGAGTCTGCTGTGATTGCCACCGCCAATTCCAGGGTGCTTCCGCCCCCACACCGAGACTCTCTCCCTCTCCGACCTGCTTTATCTATTCCTTCTATGACATACTATCTATACATCGTGTCCTTGTGAATTCGGGAAGGTCCGAACTTGGAACAAGATGCCCTTGGGTCATAATTAAGGCCTTTATATAATGATATGTTACTGCAAAGTTACATGTCCAGCTTAAACGTATGTGAGAGAGAAAGATAGATTAGATGGATAGATAGAAGAGAGAGAGATATGAGATAGATAGAAGAGAGAGATATAAGATAGATAGAAGTAGATACATATACAGATAGATATTAGATGGTTATTAGATAGATATTAGATACATAGATACGTATTAGATAGACGGGGATAGATATTAGACAGCTGGTTCTTAGATGAATAGATATTAGATGGACAGATAATGTTATTTGGGGGGCTCTGGATGACAGGAGGTGGTAATGCCGTCAGTTGGCCTTCGGGTGGCACCGATTGTCTCCCCGTACATTAGGACATACGTACAGTCTATATATCTAGTCTTTCCCCGGGGGTCAGCCTGTCCCCTCCAGACGTCTAGCTCTTCCGTGACCGCTCCTTATTCTCTTTACTCCTCCCTCCAGAATAAAATAATGATCTCACAACTTGAACACAATCCAAAATTTGCAAAAATTTTTTTTTTTTTTTAGCTCAGAAGTAAAACAGATGAAGTCGTATCGCAATATTGTGCTGACCTTTTATGCTGCATCAGGGCGAGGACAAGAGATTTAGCGATTCCCCGATGCGCCAAATGGAGCGGCTTTTTATTTTTGGTTATTCCGGTCCATCTGAACCTCTCACCACCCCCCCCCCCCCCCCCCCCATCCCTTTTTTATTTTCAGCCACCAAATACCTAAGTGCCCTGCTTTTGTCCTTGTTCTTCTGGGCATCTGCCAGGAGCCAAGTCCCCGGTGTGGTCTGCCCCTTATTACATCGACTCTTCCTCGCTGTATCTGAGCGCTGCAGCCCTATCGCTTTAAATGGCGTCTTTTCATGGACGCAGTTCATATGCAGTTTACACGTCATACATATATGGGGTTACTAAAGGAAAATAAGGAAATAAAAATACCTTTACGCCATCATTACGGTGTCATGACAACGGGCGAAATGGCTGACGATCCCTTGTTTCATTGTCCACTTAACGTTTTTCGTCTTTTTTGCGACGGCCCCTCCCACTGAGCCTGATTTCCCGTCTTACCCGGGCACAAAAACTTCTTTCTTTGTCTATGACAGGGAATTATGAGAAAATCTGGGGAAAATCGGATGGAAAAACATACGCTATAATGGTGGCGAGTATCACCCAGTGCCATAATTACTAGGGCTCTTCCTCCTGGTTTCCCTCGCTCTTCGTCTCGTTTTCTTTCTCACCTCCCCCCCTCTGCATGCCACCGGCTGGCGTGTCAGACTGCCAGGGGAGCCAGCTCCCTGGCAACGCTGAACCCTGGCACATCTCCCAACACTCTCTGTCTCAAGCTGCGTTTAACACCTTCAAGCCTGAGCTCGCTCTGCCGCCCCGCCGCTGAAGCAACTGGGTGTTTACAGGAGAGGCTGGTGCTACGTAGGAAAATAACAAAAAGGACAGAATAATAGGTTTTCTAAAAAAACAAACAATGCTATTCTCTGCACTGCCCAGTAGCGAAAATCCAGACACTTCCAGTGATGGCGATTGCTCGTCGTATCTATTAACTCATATAGAGTCCTAGCCAAATAAAAACTTCACCCGCTAAGTTCATTTTTTATAGGACTTCGACCCATCCATACAAAAAACACCTGACAATACTGGATTTCTCCGGGGGTGACAACCACTAATGACCACCATTATCATGCCCTTGGTGGTTGACCCAACATGGGATGTAATCTGGATATTATCTGTACAGAAAGGCGACACCTCACAGCGATGCTTCAGGGCCCAGAAAACATGGGTGACAACCCTACAAGAGCCACGATTTGTGGTTGTCACCTCTAGGAATTATAGCGTCTCTTAGACCACGATAATTCAAAAAGAGCCAACGATTCACATAAGAGGATGACTCGGGGACTCCAGGACAATATATTATTTTTAGTGAGAATTGGTTTGAGCTGATATTTTTGAGTGGAATTATCCTTTAATTTACCATCAAGATTGTAAAGGATTGTTGGCAAAACCGATGCCGACCCGGGACGTGTTCTCCGGCTGTGTGTTAGCCCGTGCACAGTAAATGAGGGATGGCTGAAGCCGCCAGATTGATTGGACCAGTTGATCAGGGCTGTGGAGATGGAAGGAGTACGTTGTGTGCCTCTTGTAGACGGCGGTACGTGGGACGCACCACTAATGCCAGTATTCGGAAACATTTATCCGATGCAAACAATGAAAAGGCATTGAATGCCTCTGCGGATTATCGACATTTATCTTCTTTTACCTTCCCCGTACAGAGGGGCGACCACAGGAAAAAGTTATTGGCAAGGGAAACCTTTAGGATTTTTATGCTTGAGACTAGAGTTCCAACAGGTTTAATAGGAGACGGGATGTTATTTATTATTATTGATGTTGGAAATGATACATTATATATTAATTTACCATCCTTATTTCTAGTATATTTTCAATGGTGTTGATAATGCATCCTGTGTGTGTCTGAACAGTGACTTGGTGACGCACACCCCTCCACAGACCCTGTTACTCTGGAGCTAACTCCAGGTTTACTCCATGACGTGGCTTCTCTTGATAGGTAAATCTAATTTCTAACATGTATTTTAACTCCAGTTTTTCATGATCATGCCATTCTTTTGACAAAGGGCCTGGGTGCCCGAAACACGTCAAGAAGGTTATATTTTTTTCTATTGCTTGAGTGTTTTTTCTTCCAATAAAGTGACCAGTTTGGAATACGGCAGTGCTGGTTTTGTACTCGCTGAGATGGAAGACATGTACTGACTCCCAACTCATTTCAAAATATAATATTACATCATGAAGGACACAAATGCCTGGAGTTATTACTTATTATAATGTATGAGCTGTTTATGAAGCTGTCAGATTTGGAGAATGGAAATAAGTAGGAGCTGGAAGGTTATCCTACTGACTCCACCGCTGTGTGGCCAGCCATCTAATGTGTATTGGGATGTCCTGACTCATCCCTGACGAAAGATCTTGATGAATGAATCATTGGGCATGTTGGCTTTTAACATGACTGATCTGTTGTTCTCAAAGGAGATACGCCACCAACAGAGATGTCTGGAGACCACAGAGGGGTCTGGAGGACAACAGAAGTTTCTGAAGTGGGTCAGATTAGTCTGGAGGAGACAGAGGAGTCAGGTGGAGTAGGACAGAGTGGTCTGGAGGAGCATAGAGGGGGTTCAGAGGAGGAAAGAAGTTTCTGAAGTGGGCCAAAGGGGGTCTGGAGAGACTAGATGAGTCTAGAGGAGCACAGAGAGGCATGGAGGAGGACAGACGTTTCTGAAATGGGACAGAGTAATCTGGAGAAGACAGAGGGGTCTGGAAGAGGACAGAAGTTTCTGAAGTGGGACATAGGGGTCTGGGGGTACTAGATGACTCTAGAGGGGACAGACGGGTCTGCAGAGGCTACATGAGTCTGGAGGAGCACAGAGGGGTCTAGAAGAGGACAGAAGCTTCTGAAGCGGGATAGAGGGGTCTGTACAGGCTAGAGTAATCTGGAAGAGGACAGAGGGGTCTGCACAGGCTAGAGTAATCTGGAAGAGGACAGAGGGGTCTGCGCAGGCTAGAGTAATCTGGAAGAGGACAGAGGGGTCTGCACAGGCTAGAGTAATCTGGAAGAGGACAGAGGGGTCTGCACAGGCTAGAGTAATCTGGAAGAGGACAGAGGGGTCTGCACAGGCTAGAGTAATCTGGAAGAGGACAGAGGGGTCTGCACAGGCTAGAGTAATCTGGAAGAGGACGGAGGGGTCTGCACAGGCTAGAGTAATCTGGAAGAGGACAGAGGGGTCTGCACAGGCTAGAGTAATCTGGAAGAGGACAGAGGGGTCTGCAGAGGCTAGAGTAATCTGGAAGAGGACAGAGGGGTCTGCACAGGCTAGAGTAATCTGGAAGAGGACAGGGGGGTCTGCACAGGCTAGAGTAATCTGGAAGAGGACGGAGGGGTCTGCACAGGCTAGAGTAATCTGGAAGAGGACGGAGGGGTCTGCACAGGCTAGAGTAATCTGGAAGAGGACAGAGGGGTCTGCACAGGCTAGAGTAATCTGGAAGAGGACAGAGGGGTCTGCACAGTCTAGAGTAATCTGGAAGAGGACAGAGGGGTCTGCACAGGCTAGAGTAATCTGGAAGAGGACAGAGGGGTCTGCACAGGCTAGAGTAATCTGGAAGAGGACGGAGGGGTCTGCACAGACTAGAGTAATCTGGAAGAGGACGGAGGGGTCTGCACAGGCTAGAGTAACCTGGAAGAGGACAGAGGGGTCTGCACAGACTAGAGTAATCTGGAAGAGGACAGAGGGGTCTGCACAGGCTAGAGTAATCTGGAAGAGGACAGAGGGGTCTACACAGGCTAGAGTAATCTGGAAGAGGACAGAGGGGTCTGCACAGGCTAGAGTAATCTGGAAGAGGACAGAGGGGTCTGCAGAGGCTAGAGTAATCTGGAAGAGGACAGAGGGGTCTGCACAGGCTAGAGTAATCTGGAAGAGGACAGAGGGGTCTGCACAGGCTAGAGTAATCTGGAAGAGGACAGAGGGGTCTGCACAGACTAGAGTAATCTGGAAGAGGACAGAGGGGTCTGCACAGGCTAGTGTAATCTGGAAGAGGACAGAGGGGTCTGCACAGGCTAGAGTAATCTGGAAGAGGACAGAGGGGTCTGCACAGACTAGAGTAATCTGGAAGAGGACAGAGGGGTCTGCACAGGCTAGAGTAATCTGGAAGAGGACAGGGGGGTCTGCACAGGCTAGAGTAATCTGGAAGAGGACAGAGGGGTCTGCAGAGGCTAGAGTAATCTGGAAGAGGACAGAGGGGTCTGCACAGGCTAGAGTAATCTGGAAGAGGACAGAGGGGTCTGCACAGGCTAGAGTAATTGGAAGAGGACAGAGGGGTCTGCACAGACTAGAGTAATCTGGAAGAGGACAGAGGGGTCTGCACAGGCTAGAGTAATCTGGAAGAGGACAGAGGGGTCTGCACAGGCTAGAGTAATTGGAAGAGGACAGAGGGGTCTGCACAGGCTAGAGTAATCTGGAAGAGGACAGAGGGTCTGCAGAGGCTAGAGTAATTGGAAGAGGACAGGGGGGTCTGCACAGGCTAGAGTAATCTGGAAGAGGACAGAGGGGTCTGCAGAGGCTAGAGTAATCTGGAAGAGGACAGAGGGGTCTGCACAGGCTAGAGTAATCTGGAAGAGGACAGAGGGGTCTGCACAGGCTAGAGTAATCTGGAAGAGGACAGAGGGGTCTGCACAGGCTAGAGTAATCTGGAAGAGGACGGAGGGGTCTGCACAGGCTAGAGTAACCTGGAAGAGGACAGAGGGGTCTGCACAGGCTAGAGTAATCTGGAAGAGGACAGAGGGGTCTGCACAGGCTAGAGTAATCTGGAAGAGGACAGAGGGGTCTGCACAGGCTAGAGTAATCTGGAAGAGGACAGAGGGGTCTGCACAGGCTAGAGTAATCTGGAAGAGGACAGAGGGGTCTGCACAGGCTAGAGTAATCTGGAAGAGGACAGAGGGGTCTTGAGTCCACAGAGGGATTTGGAGGAAAACATAAGTTTCTGAAGTGGGAGAGAGTGATTTGGTGGGGACAGAGGGGTCTGCAGAGGCTACATGAGTCTGGAGGGGCACAGAGGGGTCTCGAGGAGGACAGAGGTTTCTGAAGCGGCACAGAGGGGTCTGGACAGGCTACAGTAATCTAGAAAAGGACAGAGGGGTCTGGAGGGGCACAGAGGTGTTTGGTAGCAGTTTATTCCCCTCTCCACATTGAGAAGACATGCATACTATGCTCAGCTGCGGGAGGAGTAGCTCCGGACCTGTCTAATGTGTATGGCCGGCTTTAAAGACCCTCATCCTGATGCTGCCTGGCACAGATGCCCCATCACCAGCCATCACCTTTTACATCAGATTATGTCATGTATTATGCTAATAACGAGGGAAGAGCTTTGAACTTTTCCCTCTTTTGTGTTTTTTTATGTTTTCCGGCAGACTTTGTAGCTTGGTGTTCTTACAGTCACATAGTGACGTCATGGGCTCTGATCCGCCCTGTAGCCTCTGCACACATAATGGATGCAGTCAGGTCATCCGCTCTTCATGGTGACTGCCGTGCCATCACAGAAATAATAGCGGCGCCAAGTAATGAGGCGTGCCGCGCCTCATGGATGTCACTGCGTATGATCACCCTGCACATACACTACAATGAGCCCTCATGTCTTGAATGTGTTACTTGTTTCCCTCCATCAGCTTTTTCTTTTCTTGCTCAGTCAGTTTGACCTTTCTTTTTGACTCCAATAAAAAAATTAAAAAAAATGACAAATCCGGGGCGGGCGGCTGGCGTGCTATAATGACACTGTGCGGTGTGTGTGGTGTCACGTCGACGCTCCGCAAGATGGAAGCTGTGCGGTAGGAGGCAGCACATGACTCTCAGATGCCCCAGGGAGATAATGATTGGGCAGTTGGATTTCTACATGCCCAATCAAAACCACTGCCACTCTCTCTATGTAGAACACATGTGTACGGGAGGGTCGGAGGAAGAGCAGTTGGCTGTACGAGCGTTTGGATGACAGCCTTGTAAAATGTATGGCTTTTCGACCTAGTGGACCTCCATCAGGGCAGTGGACCAGACCACCCATCATCCTCTGTATGGGGCTCGGTGGCAGATTACTTTCTGCACACTATGTGGTCACCACCAATCACTCTCAGTTCACCCCCCCCCAGCTTTACACCATAGAATTAAGTGAAAGCTACAAAAAATAGGGGGTGCACTTAGCCGGAATCATTCATGAGCAGCAGGCTTACATTTTTTTTTTTGAGATTTTGATGACCTCTCCTCATGCGTCCGACACCCGGCAACACGGCCTTCCTGCAGCTCACCAAGCACAGTGCCACCCATTGGGTAGCGGCCGTGCTCATTATTGCACCTCAGCCTCACTGAGCTGCGCCTAGGCCACGTGACCGATGAGGATAAGTCATGAGAATCTCTGACAAACCCTTTAAATTATAATATTCTTTCTGCTGCCACTAGGAGGAGCTCACAGCGTATAGACGTATAGAGGTCAATGTCCGTCCCTCTGCGGTGAGTCCCCCTAGTGGTGGCTGCAGGAAGGAAAGGAGGAGATTTGGAGCTCGGTATCAGAGATATTATTTTGGACCTATTCGGAATAAATAGGATTGGCTTTCGTACTTTCATAACCTGTATTCTATCCTAGGGTGGCAACTGTCTATAAATTCCTGGAACCTGGTAAACCATATGGGCATTCTGTTGTCTCCTGTGGGTGCTATTGTGATTGGAAACTCCCATTAATAGTCTAGGTTTGTCCCTGAGACATATGGAAATTCTACAAAGATCTTGGTGCAGCAGATGTTGCATTCTGAGGTCCGATTCCTGGCCTCTCAGCCCCTGTCTAAAAATAAGTTACCATATTACAATAAACTTTTTCCACATAAATAAAATGGCCTACAACACTGGCAAGCATGGGGCGGACGGCTGCGGGCACACTAATGACACCCGTACCTCAGGATAGCTAACCAATATGAGATCGGTGAGGGTCAGACTCCCTGGCACCACCATCGATCTGCTCTGTGAAGAAGCTGTGGCGCTCCGTGAGGCCTTAGGCCTCTTCCTAAGCCGTGTGACCTCATGTTCATTGGCCCCATGGCCTAGATGCAGCTCGGTCCTATTCAAGTGAACTGCAATACCAAGTACAGCCACTATACAGTGGATGGTGTTATGCTGGGTAATCTGCAAGCACCTTGACTTACCCCGCCAATCCCCTCTTCTGAGGATACACCATCAATATGAAAATCCCAGAGAACCATTTTAATAAATTACTTGCCATTTACTTATTGTCTATAAAGTTTCAACTTAAAGGGGTATTCCTGTGCAGATGCCACGTTTAGGACCACTGTTTATGGGGAGAACGGCCTCTCCAGCGCTGGAGAGTGTGACCACTGTGAATTAGCAAGTAAGGGCCATTTATCAGACATTTGATGGTGTTAGAGGGACCCGCTCCTATGAGACGTTATATGGCATTATGTGTGGTATTACTGTGGTCAGGGATCTGGAGTAGCCGGGGGGCAGGCCTGTGGCATCGGCAGCCTCATTAGTATTTATTTCAGTGTACTAAATACTAATGAATACGGGATGGGTCCATCCCTCTCCAAGCACAAAGACATTGACTAAAGAAATGAATGTCCAGGCCTTTGTTGGGATTTGAACCTTCTGTACGGCAGGCAGTGCATTCACCAGTCGTCTATAGACCTGCCATAGTAAAGGATTAGATTTTCTTTGCTTAAAAAGCAACTAAATATTTCTGTTCTTCTTCAGAGGCATAATATTGAATACATAGTAAAAAAAATAGTATTACTGAAATAAAGGAAAAGTATTACTGAGTATTACTGAGTGTCAGACCCCCACCGATCAGATACTGATGACCTATCCAGAGGATAGATCATCTATTTATTAGTCTTTGACAAAACCCTTTTAACTTTTTTACCATAAAATATAAAAAATGGAAATGTAAATTTTTTTGTCATAACTTTTACTAAAGAACTGATTTGACCGGTGTCTGCTGTGAACTGCGCCCCAGACCTTCTTTATGGGGGGCAGCGGACTTACCACTACTCTATAAAAGCACTGTATCGTAAGGATGGAATTTTCTGTGCATGAAAAGATACTGCTAAATAGTATTCCTGTTTTCTTCAAAGCGGTTGTCTCACCTCAGACAATAGGATATGCCATCAGTGTGAGATGCGGGTCCCACCTCTGGGGCCTCCGAAGTGAAGAAGAGCTCCGCTATTTTCGGAGGTCCAGTAGCAGTGAATGGAGAGCATACCACGCATCCATCACTCCGTTCACCACTAGTGTTGAGCGAATCGAAGTATACGAAGTGGACTTCGATCCGAATTTCAGGGAAAATTTGATTCGCAGAGAAGCCGAATTTCCTCACGCTTCATGGTACCGAATCAATTTTCCCTGAAATGGCGGTAAAAATAAAACAAAACTATACTCACCCCATCGATGTGAGTGTGAAGAGACCACCACGGCCATCTTGCTTGAAGATCCCCGCAGAATGTCGTGGGCGGTGCGAGTTTTCACGCTGGATCTTCAAGCAAGATGGCTGAGGCGGCCTCTTCACACTGAAATGGATGAGGCGAGTATGGTTTAACATTCATCTCAGATGCCGCGATCAGCAATAAATGCGGCATCTGAGGGGTACAATGATGGGGGTCCGCTTTGTGATGAAGTAATTTGTCACAAAGCAAATTTTTGGGTAAAATTCGTCGAAGCAGCAGCTGAATCGAACTTTTAAAGAACTTGGCTCATCTCTATTCACCACTATACGACTGCTGGAGATAGCCGGGGGAAATACATAGACAGACGGACAGGAGATATTAGACAGATCTGACATCCCACAGTCCAGCAGGTCCATAGTCTAACACTAACAACACATTTGGAAGGTCTTCCACCTATTTCACTTTTTCACATTTTGTTGAGAAAAATTTAAGTTTTTCCCCATCATTCTGCACTCAATGCCCCATAATGAGAAAGCGAGAACGAAGGTGAGAAATATAATATTAGCCTATTTATTGAAAAGGAAAATCTAAAATAAGTCTTCAGCCCCTTTACCCAGGACATAAGTCTTCAGCCCCTTTACCCAGGACATAAGTCTTCAGCCCCTTTACTCAGGACATAAGTCTTCAGCCCCTTTACCCAGGACATAAGTCTTCAGCCCCTTTACCCAGGACATAAGTATTCAGCCCCTTTACTCAGGACATAAGTCTTCAGCCCCATTACCCAGGACATAAGTATTCAGCCCCTTTACCCAGGACATAAGTCTTCAGCCCCTTTACCCAGGACATAAGTCTTCAGCCCCTTTACCCAGGACATAAGTCTTCAGCCCCATTACCCAGGACATAAGTATTCAGCCCCTTTACTCAGGACATAAGTCTTCAGCCCCTTTACCCAGGACATAAGTCTTCAGCCCCATTACCCAGGACATAAGTATTCAGCCCCTTTACCCAGGACATAAGTCTTCAGCCCCTTTACCCAGGACATAAGTCTTCAGCCCCTTTACTCAGGACATAAGTCTTCAGCCCCTTTACCCAGGACATAAGTATTCAGCCCCTTTACCCAGGACATAAGTCTTCAGCCCCTTTACCCAGGACATAAGTCTTCAGCCCCTTTACCCAGGACATAAGTCTTCAGCCCCATTACCCAGGACATAAGTATTCAGCCCCTTTACTCAGGACATAAGTCTTCAGCCCCTTTACCCAGGACATAAGTCTTCAGCCCCATTACCCAGGACATAAGTATTCAGCCCCTTTACCCAGGACATAAGTCTTCAGCCCCTTTACCCAGGACATAAGACTTCAGCCCCTTTACTCAGGACATAAGACTTCAGCCCCTTTACTCAGGACATAAGTCTTCAGCCCCTTTACTCAGGACATAAGTCTTCAGCCCCTTTACCCAGGACATAAGTCTTCAGCCCCTTTACTCAGGACATAAGTCTTCAGCCCCTTTACCCAGGACATAAGTCTTCAGCCCCATTACCCAGGACATAAGTCTTCAGCCCCTTTACTCAGGACATAAGTCTTCAGCCCCTTTACCCAGGACATAAGTCTTCAGCCCCTTTACTCAGGACATAAGTCTTCAGCCCCTTTACCCAGGACATAAGTCTTCAGCCCCTTTACTCAGGACACAAGTATTCAGCCCCTTTACCCAGGACATAAGTCTTCAGCCCCTTTACCCGGGACATAAGTATTCAGCCCCTTTACTCGGGACATAAGTCTTCAGCCCCTTTACCCAGGACATAAGTCTTCAGCCCCTTTACCCAGGACATAAGTCTTCAGCCCCTTTACCCAGGACATAAGTCTTCAGCCCCTTTACCCAGGACATAAGTCTTCAGAACCTTTACCCAGGACATAAGTCTTCAGCCCCTTTACCCAGGACATAAGTCTTCAGCCCCTTTACCCAGGACATAAGTCTTCAGCCCCTTTACCCAGGACATAAGTCTTCAGCCCCTTTACCCAGGACATAAGTCTTCAGCCCCTTTACCCAGGACATAAGTCTTCAGCCCCTTTACCCAGGACATAAGTCTTCAGCCCCTTTACCCGGGACATAAGTCTTCAGCCCCTTTACCCGGGACATAAGTCTTCAGCCCCTTTACCCGGGACATAAGTCTTCAGCCCCTTTACCCAGGACTTCGTTGAGCTCTGGATGAGGTTTTCACTAAGAATATATCTCTCTACTTTGCTCCATTCAGCTTCCCCTTCTCCCTGACCAGTCTCCCTATGCCCCCACCATGATGCTGCCACCGCCATGCTTCACTGTAGGGATGGTCTTGGGCAGGTGATGAGCGGCGCCTGGTTTCCTCCAGACATGACGCTTAGAATCGAGGCAGAAAGTTCAGTCTTGGTTTCATCAGACCAGAGAGTCTTGTGTCTCACAGTCTGAGAGCCCATTAGGTGCTTTTTTACAAACTCCTGACGTCTTTCATGTGTCTTTTACCGAGGAGAGGCTTCTTTTTGGTCACTCTGCCATAAAGCCCAGATCGGTGGCTGCAGTGATGGTCGACCTTCTGGAAGTTTTTCTGTTCTGCACAAATGATCTTTGGAGCTCAGCCAGAATGACCATTAGGATCTTGGTCAACTAAGGCCCTTCTCACCGATTAATTAGTTTGGAAGAGTGCTGGTTGTTCCAAACTTCTGCCAATTATGGAGACCACTGTGCTCTGGGGAACTCTCAGTGCAGCAGAAATGTTTTTGTCCCCTTCTTCAGATCTGCGCCTCCACACAATCCTGTCTCTGAGCTCTACAGGCAGTTCTTTCTTCCTCCTCAGGGCTTGGTGTTTACTCTGATGCATTGTCAGCTGTGAGATCTTATGTAAACAGGGCTCTGTCATCCAAATCATGCCCAGTCCACTTAATTTACCACAGGTGACTCCAATCAAGGTGTAGAACATCTCAGAGATGATCAAGAGAAATGAGAGGAACCAGAACTAAATGTCAAGTGTCATAGCAAAGGATTTGAATACTTATGTCCATGCGGAATTTTAGTCTGTCTTTTTTTAATAAAAACGTTTCTATAAAAAAAATAAAAGAACTTTCTCATTATGGGGGACGGAGAGCAGATTGACGGGGAAATGGGATTTCTTTTTTTTTTTAGCTCAAGGAGCAACATAACAAAATCTGAGAAAAGTGAAAGGGCCTGAAGACTTCCTGAATGCATCGTAAATCTGACACAGAATGTCAACGTGATTATCATATTTATGTCCTGTGTTCCTGGAGGAGGTCTACCTTCTACAACATCAATAATCCAGAGTTTTTGATAATTGGTAAGCAATTTTCCATGGTATAAGATGGGACCTTCTATAGGGTCTTTTATTTGGAAGAGAAACAGTGAGGACCTCACGCCCTCTAGTGCCGAGATGGAAAAGTGCAGGCGACACATCAAAAAAGGAATTTGGACCATTTACCTGGCCTGTGTGATGGCGCTCTGCTGGCCGGTTACTCATGTGCCAAACACGTAACGCGGGATCTTCAATTCTGTAAAAAAGCAAGAGAATAGAATGAGCTCCACCGTTCTGGGTCATTGCACCATGGGAGATATTAGATCCTTCTTTCACTATAAGTGGTGACGGCTACGAGTCGTCTATGTCCTCTTCTTGTAGGGGGGGGGGGAGCTGCTGCCGCGGTCACAACAGGACACGGAGTTTGTTATCTTTTTTCCGCTGAAGAATTTCCATCGGAAAAAATGGGCATGTGATAAAAGCACATACATAGCCCCTGACCCTGCGCCCATCCCCTTCCTACGGGCTGTGTGAACCTGCAGGCTATCCTGTCCTCACAAACTAGCATAGGGCCACTTTAAACGTTTGCCATGGGGCCCCTACTGCTCTGTGCACGACTGTCGTCGAAAGCAACAACATGATATAGGTGAAGTATATATATATGTTACTGATAATTATCGGCAATGGCTCGTAATTAATTACTTTTATTTATCTAAAATAATTATTTTTTCCCTTTTAATTTTTTATTTTTTTTTAAAGACTGAGATGCAGTTCACCCCGATATCCACAAACTCCCCCATAGAGGTTGAGGACGCTGAGATGTAGGGAACTGTCTGTTGTCGCCTAGCTCTGATCTGTCAGGACTCACCAGTGCTCCCAGTGCACCCTCCATTTCACTGGCTGCACTCCAGTGTGAGGACCCCAACAAACATCTCCTCATATCTCAGCTTCCTGGACTGTGGGTGGAACATTTAGGACATTCTCGTCACAATTCATAATCATGATGCATTGATCGTTATATTCACAGATTTTCAACGATGCCTTTCATCTGCTAAAAATTTTCAAAAACAAATCCGGAATGTCAAAAACATCGTCTTACAGAAAATGAAGGTGCCCCAGTATGTGGGAGTTTTCAACACATCATCGATTGAACAAAAACCCCTAAATTTCAAGTGTGACTACAACCTAAGGCCTCATGCACACGACCGTTGTTTGGGTCCGCATCTGAGCCGCCATTTTGGCGGTTCGGATGCGGACCCATTCACTTCAATGGAGCCGCAAAAGATGCGGACAGCACTCTGAGTGCTGTCCGCATCCATGGCTCCGTTCCGCGGGCCCGCTAAAAAAATATAACATGTCCTATTCTTGTCCTCGCTAGGCATTTATATTGCCGGCGCGCGTTCCGCAAATTGCGGAAGGTAACACAGGCGGCTTCCGTTTTTTGCGGATCGCAAAAAACAGAACAGTCGTGTGCATGAGGCCTAAACCTAATGTCCACACTCCTAGGGCTTGAGGAAGCTGAGATAAGGGATGCTGTTTGATGCAGTCCTCACCACTGTAGAGCTTCTTCAGCTGTGTCTCCTGGCTCTACGGGGTGAAATTAAATAGAGGTTGAGGAGCTTCGATCTCAGGAGCTGTTTGACAGGGTCTCATTGTAATTGGGCTCTTGACATTAGCGGCAGCCTTCTGAACAGCATGCCGGATCCGTGCTGCCGCTAGTGCGCGCGTGCCGCCCCATGTCCTATAATGGGGGCAGGCCGGAGGTCCGGGCGCTGCACGGCAAACGTGCCGAGAGGCAGCCGGAATAAAACTATGGCATGTCTGTTTGCCCAGAATGCCGTCGTGCTTGAGCCAAGGCCTGCTTAGTTTTGCCCGGGGCACTATCTGTGGGCACTCTCGGGCCCTCCCTCCATTACAGTCTATATAGGCACGCCTCCACCATATGTAGAGGGCGTCCCACCGGTATAGACACCCACGCCCAGTCCACCATGGTCACATCAGATTCAGCCAACCAGACACATATATACCACTTTTTGGAGTATATCTGTCGCAGATTGCGGCGCGTAGGTTATACGTGCCGCAATCTGTGGCTTTTCCCGCTCACGCCAGGTGTCGGGGAAGGGGCCGGCCGTCCGTCTCATTCATCATTTTCTACACCTGTTTTAGGGGGTAGAAAATTGTCTAAATTTACGCCAGCAAGGGAGCTGACGCAGATTTAGACAGGCGGTGGATGCGCCGAAGTTAGGTAGAGGCCGGCGCTTGAACATAAATTTGGAGCAAACCACCACCAGCTAAAGGGGTAGGAGCGGCGTCCTAATAAATGACCCCCATAGTCCATATGATTACATGCGGTGGCAGGCGCTTCTTCTAATGTCTGGATGGTTTATTGGAAGTTCGTCCTCATCAGTGTGAATGTCATTAATTGGAAGACAGATTGTCTCATTACCGGCGAGCCGCACTCTGGCGAGATAATTAGCGATGCACATTCTACGTTTGGCATGATCGCAGCGTCTTTTCTCAGTCTCACTGTCAAATGGCTTTTCTATTTGTTCTCCTCGTTGGCTTCACTAATGGTAATTATGTCCAGGATGTTGTCTCTCTTAAAGGGAAGTTCTTTCTAGGAGCTACAGTGATTTCCCACCTCTTAAAGGGACTTTGTCAGCAGTTTTGACCGTGCAAAACTGCTGCCAGCATTAGCTAAGGGAGAACAGGACAAACATAGCTTTTGTGGAGCTTTTATTATCAGGATTAGTGTGAATATGAAGTTTAATTCTGCCAGGTTATGTCCAGGAGGCGGAGCTTCACTGTGAAGTGCTCTCTGCACTGAGCTCTTTGCACAGCCCCTCCCATCTGCCCGGAGTGACAGTTGTGGCATCCAACCAGGAGACCACTGCAGCAGAAGGGAGGGGCTGTGCAGAGAGCACTACACAGTGAAGCTCCACCTCCTCCTGGGCAGAACAAACCATGTTTACACTAATCCTTATAATAAAGGCTCCGCCTTCAGTGCATTTGGAGGAGCAGACACTGGCTTGTCCATGTACTACATGGTCGCTCAGTCATTTGTCTGGCCGCCATGTAATACTACATTTTCCCCTGCAGCGGCTCCTACAGCAGAATTATGTGACTGGCTGCAGCTTCCCTTGTACACTCTGTTTCTGAGATCAGACACATGGCGCTCGAGTAAAGACCCCACTGTAGGAGACCACTGATGACTGGGCCTAGTCATATGACTGCATGTATGCACATGATAATTACCATATATATATTGGTTATCACTGGAAACAGTAAGCAAGCATGTCATCAGGGACACTCTTGTAACAGCTTTTTTAGTTTCTTTGTGTAGTCTGACAGCCTGTTTTTCCAACATCCGATGACTGCTGTGGTGGGTGCCCCCTGGTACTGTGCGATTTATAACAAAGTCTGTGCAGACACTGAACAAGCAGGGTGAACTAAGAAATTACTACTGTAATCCTTGCAGACTTGTCAATGCAGCTCTGGAGTATAATACAGGATGTAACTGAGGATTAGTACAGGATAAGTAATGTATGTACACAGTGACTGTACCAGCAGAATAGTGAGTGCAGCTCTGGAGTATAATACAGGATGTAACTGAGGATTAGTACAGGATAAGTAATGTATGTACACAGTGACTGTACCAGCAGAATAGTGAGTGCAGCTCTGGAGTATAATACAGGATGTAACTCAGGATCAGTACAGGATAAGTAATGTATGTACACAGTGACTGCACCAGCAGAATAGTGAGTGCAGCTCTGGAGTATAATACAGGATGTAACTGAGGATTAGTACAGGATAAGTAATGTATGTACACAGTGACTGTACCAGCAGAATAGTGAGTGCAGCTCTGGAGTATAATACAGGATGTAACTCAGGATCAGTACAGGATAAGTAATGTATGTACACAGTGACTGCACCAGCAGAATAGTGAGTGCAGCTCTGGAGTATAATACAGGATGTAACTCAGGATCAGTACAGGATAAGTAATGTAATGTACACAGTGACTGCACCAGCAGAACAGTGAGTGCAGCTCTGGAGTATAATACAGGATGTAAATCAGGATCAGTACAGGATAAGTAATGTATGTACACAGTGACTGCACCAGCAGAATAGTGAGTGCAGCTCTGGAGTATAATACAGGATGTAAATCAGGATCAGTACAGGATAAGTAATGTATGTACACAGTGACTGCACCAGCAGAATAGTGAGTGCAGCTCTGGAGTATAATACAGGATGTAACTCAGGATCAGTACAGGATAAGTAATGTATGTACACAGTGACTGCACCGGCAGAATAGTGAGTGCAGCTCTGGAGTATAATACAGGATGTAACTCAGGATCAGTACAGGATAAGTAATGTATGTACCCAGTGACTGCACCAGCAGAATAGTGAGTGCAGCTCTGGAGTATAATACAGGATGTAAATCAGGATCAGTACAGGATAAGTAATGTATGTACACAGTGACTGCACCAGCAGAATAGTGAGTGCAGCTCTGGAGTATAATACAGGATGTAACTCAGGATCAGTACAGGATAAGTAATGTATGTACACAGTGACTGCACCAGCAGAATAGTGAGTGCAGCTCTGGAGTATAATACAGGATGTAACTCAGGGTCAGTACAGGATAAGTAATGTATGTACACAGTGACTGCACCAGCAGAATAGTGAGTGCAGCTCTGGAGTATAATACAGGATGTAACTCAGGATCAGTACAGGATAAGTAATGTATGTACACAGTGACTGCACCAGCAGAATAGTGAGTGCAGCTCTGGAGTATAATACAGGATGTAACTCAGGATCAGTACAGGATAAGTAATGTATGTACACAGTGACTGCACAAGCAGAATAGTGAGTGCAGCTCTGGAGTATAATACAGGATGTAACTCAGGATCAGTACAGGATAAGTAATGTATGTATACAGTGACTGCACCAGCAGAATAGTGAGTGCAGCTCTGGAGTATAATACAGGATGTAACTCAGGATCAGTACAGGATAAGTAATGTATGTACACAGTGACTGCACCAGCAGAATAGTGAGTGCAGCTCTGGAGTATAATACAGGATGTAACTCAGGATCAGTACAGGATAAGTAATGTATGTATACAGTGACTGCACCAGCAGAATAGTGAGTGCAGCTCTGGAGTATAATACAGGATGTAACTCAGGATCAGTACAGGATAAGTAATGTATGTACACAGTGACTGCACCAGCAGAATAGTGAGTGCAGCTCTGGAGTATATACTGATTCTGTATGTAACTTGGTGTTTAGTGTAGAATATACACTTTATCCTACAGTTTAGTAAATGGGCTTGTTTCTTTCTTTGTCCACATTAAAGTGTTTTCCAGGGTCAGAATATCAGCGGTCTGTCCTCAGGCCTTGAGTATCAGATGGGTGGTGGTCCAGCTCTCGGTAGCCCTGCCATTGAACAGGGGCCATGGCGTTCTTGCTATTGTTACTACTGGTCACTGTTTTAACGGCAGTGGTGCAGCATATTATACAGCCGTCCTATTCAGATGGAACTGGATGAAGCTGCGATAGTCTGCACCACCGCTCTTGAAGAAGACAGCGTGCCGATAGACGGGCCATGTAAACTGGCAGGAGTAGAGAGATATTGGAGAATACAAATGTGATCGCACTCTATATCCAGCACTCTGCCCTGCCTCCATGCTGGATGAGACATTGGTGTACATTTTGGCCAAAGCGTAATAAGCCACTCACCACGTCAAGGTCGCCTCCATTGAGTGGTCCCTATCACTAGTTCCTACCTGTTCATGGGCCATGACAGCCACACAAAGTCCAGGGAATGCAGGTCAGCGTGCACGCCAAGCATCTTGCATCCCTGGATCCGATGAAAGCTGTAATGGCACCGGATGGGGTTAAAAGCAGAGTGTGCTTGGCGTTCACGCTGACCTGCATTCCCTGGACTTTGTGTGGCTGTCATGGCCCATAAACAGGTAGGAACTAGTGATAGGGACCACTCAATGGAGGCGACCTTGACGCGGTGAGTGGCTTATTACCAATGTCTCATCCAGCATGGAGGCAGGGCAGAATGCTGGATATAGAGTGCGATCACATTTGTATTCTCCGTTTGTATATGTATTTCGCCATAGTGATCTGCACCTATATACAGGTTGTGCTGACTCAATTCCCAAAATTTTTTCTTTGTAGAGAGATATTGACCTGATATTGATGGCCTTTCCTGAGTATAGACCGACCGTCAATATTTTGATACTGGGAAACCCATGTAAGTTGTGGATTGCACCCCCTGCTTGTTCAGTTCCTGCACAGATATTATTGATGCCATATACACGTCTCTCCAGTAATTACACTTCATCTCACAAGCCACAGATGGCACAACGGGTCGTCCACAGTATTCCGACCTCATTTCACTTCTGGGTCAGTAGATCTTGTATCTACCAGCAGGTCACTGCAATTATTTAGCAAAGAGCGCAATCCTTGCGTTACCCAATGCCTGTGTTTTGCCGCTGTGGTTACTATAGCGACAACACGTAATTTCATTGCACGCTGGACAGATATGGAATGACAGATCGAATGAGCAACAGTGATTGTGCAAGTCATGATCCCCGCCGTTGCAGTGGGGTCTACGGAAATGGAGGGTCTCGTGTTGATCCTATTCACTTGGCTGGTGTGAACCTGAGTGTGCGAGGGGTGGAACAACCGGCCCAAGGGCCCAACTTCAGTGGGGATATGTTTAGGACTCAGACAGGAGTCCTGGTGTTTTCTCCGTGCTCCCAGGTTTTCTGTTTTAGGGCTCCACTAAACGACGACATTTGTCGCGTGACATTTTTTGTAATGATGGTCAATGGTGTTGCACTGCAGCGCGCTGTGACGCGACAGTCGCACAAAAATCCCTCCAGGCAGCGTGTCACGTCACAGATGAAGCTTGTGGCAGTGCGACACCATTGACTGTCATTATCGTCAAATATTGTTGTGTAGCCGAGCCCTTAACCAAGACTTTGTAGGCTCAGTGGTTAGCGGAGGCTCGGTGGGTAGCACTGGTGCCTTGCAGCGCTGGGGTCCTCGGTTCGAATCCGACCACGGACGAGATCTGCATGGCGTTTGTATGTCCTCCCCGTGTTTGCGGGGTTTCCTCTCACGCTCCATAGACATTCTGATAGGGAGCTACAGGAGAGCGAGGGATGATAATGTGTACAGCGCCGCAGGATAGGTCAGCGCTATAGAAGAGAGGAGAATATATATATTTATGTTTTCTTTTCTAATATTTTCAGGTTCTAAATGGGAATGTGCTAGAAATAACACCTCACCCCGAGAACTTCAAAGAGAAACCGCAAGAGCCAAAAATTCTACAAAAACATCACAAACCAAAACTCTGCGTCTAATTAAATTCTTGTGTGACTGCAAACCGCCAGCATTGAGATAGATGGTTAGATGTGACACAGAGGAATGGATACCTATGTAATAGATAGATAGATAGATAATAGATAATAGATAATGTATAGATAATAGATAGATAATAGATAGATAATAGATAATAGATAATAGATAGATAATAGATAATAGATAGATAGATAATAGATAGATAATAGATAGATAATAGATAATAGATAATAGATAATAGATAATAGATAATAGATAGATAGATAATAGATAGATAGATAGATAGATAGATAATAGATAGATAGATAGATAGATAATAGATAGATAATAGATAGATAATAGATAGATAGATAGATAATGGATAGATAATAGATAGATAATAGATAGATAATAGATAATAGATAGATATGAGATAGATAGATAGATAATAGATAGATAATAGATAGATAATAGATAGATAATAGATAGATAATAGATAATAGATAGATAATAGATAGATAATAGATAATAGATAGATAATAGATAGATAATAGATAGATAGATAGATAATAGATAATAGATAGATAATAGATAATAGATAGATAATAGATAGATAATAGATAGATAGATAATAGATAGATAATAGATAGATAGATAATAGATAATAGATAGATAATAGATAGATAGATAATAGATAGATAATAGATAGATAATAGATAATAGATAGATAGATAGATAAGAGATAATAGATAGATAATAGATAATAGATAATAGATAATAGATAGATAATAGATAGATAGATAATAGATAGATAATAGATAGATAATAGATAGATAGATATTAGATAAATACTGTAAAATATAGAAAATACTCCCCATGGATGGGAATGCCACAATAATTAGTCCTGTCACACAATGTACACTTTGTGACTGGTAAGTTTCCACCCTTGAGATCACTGTAGATCTTTAAGCAGAGGCCCCATAGGAAAGACCAAAATGTCATAAGAGAAGGATGGAATTCCCCTTTAAGAAACTTCTTGTGTCCTCCAGTCAGAAGTTTCTTATCCCCCACAGTCTACAATTATTTATGGTTCTTGCTATTTGTTGTAAAGAATGTAAAGAAATTCCAAAATTTGGATTAGAAAAATGAGTTCCCTACTCCCTATTCTGCTGATGCCTCCTCGTGACTGCTGCAGCCGATGACTGGCCTCAGTGGTGATGCCTGTACAGTACAAGACTGATGGGGCCAGTGATTATCTGCAGTAGTCACACGGATATATGGCACATCATCTCTGCAACAAAGTAAAGAAAGATTCACTCTGTTGTGGAGCAGAGGAGCCCGATCAGCTGTGTGGCCCTCCCTGTGCTCTGAACCCCGGGCCAATGATGAGGTATGCCGGGACTCCAGAGAGCTGCGATGCTCCGCCTGACGCACGGGGACGCCGACATGAGGCTGCTGCCGCCACATTATATAAGAGCGGTGTCTGCAGGTGCCAGTGAATTCCTAGTCCTCTGGCTGTCCCTGCTGTCCCTCTGCTGTTACTGAAGACTCCCCATTTCTGGACTGGCATTATGACTATGTTTTGGCTTCTGGCGGTTTGGTATTATATTGATCTCCTGGTTCTGACTCTGGCTTGTTGGTTTTCTTGTTTGCTTCTGGCGTTTTTTGGTACTCCTTCGTCACCCTTTACCGTACGACTACTCTTTGATTGTTTGTCTGTTTGGTGTTCCCAGTTTGCGTGTTGTCCTTGCAGGTATTCCAGCGTAGGGACTACCGCCCAGTTGTGGGGTCACTGCCTAGAGTGAACACGCACGTGGGTCGGGATAGTGGATTCGGGAAGGTGCACTACCCCTGTTTGTGTGTGACAGACCCAAGGGACCCTCGTTTTACTGGTGAACATTGATTCTTTTCTTTTTTTTATTCATATCTCCTACTGTTAGGCATTTATATTACAGAGATTGTCCAGAAGTTCAAACAAAACAGTCTGATCTTTTTTGGGTGTATAGCTCTAAGCAGACCTTTCCATCTCCATGGTAACAGATCACAAACAGTGAGTGGTCTGGTCCTGGAGTCCTACTTTGTACTTCTCTTCCCAGCTTTATGCTAATGCACATTCTGTAGGTTACCAAGAAGTAGAGGACAGATGGAGAGCATGACTCCATGACCAGACTACACAGGGTCAGCGGCTTTGTAGATGCCCTATGATGCCTAGTTGGCAATCTGTGTATGGGTCATGAAGCAGAACTGAGAGAAATCTGTGGACCCCCAATGAGATCAGCTTCTTATAGAGGAACCTGTAATATAAGGGATCGCCCAAGTGATTGGAGCTCCGTACTTCTGCATGGTAGAAATCTGTCTGCCTGCAGTCACCACCAGGGGGAGCTCACAGCATACTGTGCTATTGTTGAGTGTAATGTGTGAATCATATACAGGAAGCTGCTGAGCTCCCCCTAGTGGTGACTGCTAGCAGTACAGGATATTATCATTTCTTGCTGTGGCTAAGCAGAGGATTTGGAGCTTTGTGTCAGATGAGCTGTGACATCTAAGCACAGACTTTTGTATTGGTATCTAGAGGTGGACATTCACTGTAAATAGTCCAAGGACTAAAGCAAGCATCTTCAATATCTGCATCTACGCCGACATTGGGGTCACCACTGGGCAATGAACCCATCATACGTGCTAAGGCCTGTTTAAGCCCTCGTACCCCCCCCCCCCCCCCGAGCCCCAGGTCTTGCTATAGGTCAGACTGTATTTTTATGGCCCCTTTTTTACCATCATTATTGATGTGAAAAACATGAAGCCTGGAAATTGTTCATCTCTTTAAACCCAGAGAGTAACTCATCAATCCCTTCGATGATTGCGACACGAGGACTCTTACTCATGGGCCGCCGTCTACTAGTATTTGGCAGACCTATTAGTCATGGAAATAGTGGGATGAATAAAGGTAAGGAAGTCGAGCAGGGTGGGAGCTGTGAAAACACCAGGACAGAGAGAGTTGTTTTTATGCCAAGGTTTGATGGGGCCTTTGATCCTGAGTGAGCGGCAGCGCTGCCCCCTGCAGGAATGTCCCGCACAGCCCACAATAACGGCAGAATGTCCCAAACACTTGTCAGAGAAAATAATCCACTCGGAATCTGTGACTCTGATCTCACCGCTGGATCCCTTAAGGCGGCCATTAGTATAAAGTCGATTAAAAACAGACGATTTCGACCAAAATGTATGTTCTTGGGGTGAAATTAACAATGAACGATTGTTTGAGCGACGTCAGACCATTATCGTTTGAAAAGAAGTCGGCCATGTTTAATCTTTTTGTCTGATAGATGAAAGATCTTTTTTTCAAAGAAAGATGGTTTATAAATGAAGTGAGGTCCCCAGAAAGATTGAACGAATGTAACGGCCAATATGGACTGAAATATGTACAGGTATGGTCATCATTCACCGCTGATTGTTCAACCATCAACCAGCTTCTGTCTAATGTGTGTAGTCACCTTTAGGCCTCTTTTACACGGGCGTTGCGGGAAAATGTGCGGGTGTGTTACGGGAACACCCACGATTTTTCAGCGCGAGTGCAAAACATTGTAATGCGTTTTGCACTCGCGTGAGAAAAATCACGCATGTTTGGTACCCAAACCCGAACTTCTTCACAGAAGTTCGGGCTTGGGATCGGTGTTCTGTAGATTGTATTATTTCCCCTTATAACATGGTTATAAGGGAAAATAATAGCATTCTGAATACAGACTGCATAGTAAACTAGCGCTGGAGGGGTTAAAAAAAATAAAAAATAATTTAACTCACCTTAGTCCACTTGATCGCGCTGCCGGCATCTCCTTCTGTCTCCTTTGCTGAACAGGACCTGTGGTGAGCGTTCTTTACATGAACAGGACCTTTGGTGACGTCACTCCGGTCATCACATGATCCATCACCATGGTAAAAGATCATGTGATGGATCATGTGATGACCGGAGTGACGTCACCACAGTTCCTTTACCTGTAATGAATGCTCACCACAGGTCCTGTTCAGCAAAGGAGACAGAAGGAGATGCCGGGCCGCGATCAAGCGGACTAAGGTGAGTTAAATTTTTTTTAATTTTTTTTAACCCCTCCAGCGCTATATTACTATACATTCTGTATTCAGAATGCTATTATTTTCCCTTATAACCATGTTATAAGGGAAAATAATAATGATCGGGTCTCCATCCCGATCTTGCTTGCTTGCGGATGCTTGCGATTTTCACGCAGCCCCATTCACTTCTGTGGGGCCTGCGTTGCGTGAAAAACGCAGAATATAGAGCATGCTGCGATTTTCACGCAACACACAAGTGATGCGTGAAAATCACCGCTCATGTGAACAGCCCCATAGAAATGAATGGGTCGGTATTCAGTGCGGGTGCAATGCGTTCACCTCACGCATCGCATCCGCGCGGAATACTCGCCCGTGTGAAAGGGGCCTTACATATAGAGCACTGCACCTAACCATAATACAACACTATTGTACTACTGTATAGATAGAACACTACAACCCCCAACATGACCTGACCATAATATAACTTTATTATACTCTAAATGTAGGGCACTACAACCCCTAACGTAACCGGAACACCATAATATGATTCTATTGCTTTCAGTACACATCATGAATATACAAGAACAGGTATATTCTATTAGTGCCGGCAATGTGCGGTCCGCAAAATGCGGAACGCACATTGCCGCTGTCCATGTTTTGCGGATCCGTGGATGCGCAAAAAACGTTACGGACGTGTGAATGGACCCTAATAGTGATGCCTGTTTTACATAGACCCCTGTAACTAGAGTTCTTAGGTCACAGGAAGTGACGTCATTGGGTCACAAGGAGGTGACTTGGGGATGGACCCTACTGTCTTCATGAAGCCCCCCTGCTGAAAGTGTCTAGGTTGGACTAGATGGAGCCATCTCTTATTAACTATGCAACCGTAGGTGCAGAACTCCATTGGAGTCAGTCAGTAAGGAAGTCACTTTACTGCAGAGAGGGACATTTCTAAGACTCCCTTCACACGTGGACACAGTCTGGCCCACCGTATCATAATCCTGTACCCCTCAGCTGGGAATTACAGTCAAGCTTGTAAGAACATTATTACAAGCCCTGAATTCTGCAGAAAGAGACTTTGGAGAGATAGAGGGAAGGAGTACTACAATCCCCATCCTGGCCTATATCCATACATAGCTGTCTGGGAAGATTTGCACTGAGAATTGTTTGGAACTGTGTTTTGATACCGTTGGATTTACTACAACTCCTATCCTGCACAGTAAAGAGAGACATTTATCTTCTATACCGGCCTGGTTACTGACTCCTGCACCATACGCCAACCACTGCACCTACATCTCCTGCCTGACACCCCTACAACACTCATAGCACCAAGGGCACCCCAACTACTATCAGACAGGAGCCCCAACATCATGGTGTGCCCCAAAGAAAGAAATGCTGCACCCTCCTATTACTGCCCTTGCCCTAGGGAGCATCAGTGTGAGGATTGCCACTGAAAATAATTATTGTAGCTAGAGGCACTACCATTACCATCCTCAGCTCTGCTCCCCCGAGGGCTTGCAGCATAACTACCGAACCTCAAGCGTGCAACAAAATGATGGACTGCACCTTCTAACAGTCTACGTCTAGATGCAAGAAGAGCCTTCCCTACAGTGTCGATTTGGTAGAGGTTTGGTCTTGTATTGTACATCTAGGACTATGCTCTCCCTTCAGAGACTGAGCCTCTACTTTACTACAAAATATAGAAGATATGTCTTACCTTACATAAATCTAATTGATCATCTGATTCTATGGAGACTGGAAGAGCAAAAGCGTAAGTTTACTGAGGGAAGATGGCCAAATTTTGGAAAGCCTATGACCATTGGTTGAATGTAAGTGTTGACCAAGGCATAATATTTGATGATGAGCTGTGCACATCACATATAGGGCATAATACATGTTATGGATGGTTGTCTACACTGGCCTAAATATTAAGTTGGCCAAAGAATGTCTAAGAGCAGCTCTAAGCATCACATTGTGTCTATAGATTGACCTCAATAGTTGCCATCACGTGATGACACCTGATCATAGGGGTCCCAGCAATTTGACCCCTGCTATCAATCTCCGACTATGCGTCTTCCGTCAGCCTTTATCAAAGTTTGAGTAAGACTTTTGAAAGTGAGTATTGGTACTGACTGTTGGTACTGATGGAGAATTTTCAGAACCCCGTGGACTATCATGAAAACAAACAAGAAGATCCTCGAATAGACCAAACACAGCCTTCCACTGGAGCCCAAATGACCAGGATGAAGCTTCGTCTTACTATGGACCCAAATTATTCAACTAGACAGGAATGCTTGGAAATCATCCATCCACAAGATGGATGGGGTCAGTCACAACATAACACATGATAACACCTGATCACGGGGGTCCCGGCAGTTAGACCATTGCTATCAATCTCCCAATATGTGTCCTCCATGGGCCTTGACGAAAGTGTGAATAAGATAAGACCTTTGAATGTGGGTATTAGTACTGACTGATTATTGGTACTGATTTTTACAAACTGTGCACAATCATGAAAACAATCAAGAAGATCCTTGAAGAAACCAAACCCAGCCTTCCTCTGCTGCACAAATGACCAGAATGAAGCTTCCTCCTACTATGGACCCAGATTCTTGGACAATACACAAACTATTGGAAAATAACCTGCAGCACAATGGATGCAGTCAGTCACAAAAATGATGAACACGTAATTGAGAAACCTCTTGTCAAAATATATAGTAGAGGTAATATGCCCTCAGAAATCCTACTGGTGCGGTGCCGGTCCAGCTGGAGACAGCACAGGACACCAATATGGATGTGACGCAATCCCTCTTCATCCAACATCGTGCAATGTTTTTAGTTCACTATGAGCTACGGTCACATGTATACGTCACGCAGCTAAGGGGGGAGCTCATATAATATTTGAGGCAGATGATGCTGCTGGCAGTCACATAATACATGATGCAGCCGGGTTGACGGTACAGGGGGAGGCCACTTCAGAGACAGAAGGACCTGGAATGATGTCTGGAAGAGGAGCCAAACACCGTGGGTCACCTGCCATGATGACCTTTCAACAGATAAGAGAAGGGGAGCCGTTTTCTCCGTTGTCGACACACAGTGACCATCCAGGAACAGCAGAAGAGCCCCAAAAGTCATGGAAGGAAGAGACATTTTGAATAAAAGGAAATAACTAAAATGTTTTTTTTGCGAATAGCTGTTTCCACATCATTTTTTCTGATGGAAACCCCCTTTAAATGCTTGATATTAGGAACTTTAATTT
Organism: Bufo bufo; assembly: GCF_905171765.1. Lineage (NCBI taxonomy): Eukaryota > Metazoa > Chordata > Amphibia > Anura > Bufonidae > Bufo > Bufo bufo. The sequence continues at coordinate 11,975,431 of NC_053389.1, forward strand.
TAGATTTTCTGCTGAACTTATCCTGCTGATTTGTTCTAGGTCTGGCATGTGTCGATTTGCTTGGGTACCGCACCATTTTAAGATTCCCGACTCACTGGACCTAAATTTAAAGTTTCCTATACATTTAGTGGCCCTTCCAAATTACAAGCCCATCTATTATTGCCCTTGTTTTTGTATCTCCCTCCCCCAAGGAGCTGATTTTTGGATCGACCTGACATTGGTCGGGCTGTAGAGCCGATCCCTCTCGGGTGTGGTGGATCATTCTTACAGAGAGTCAAAACATTCCTTGAATTCTCAAGGCAGAAATGTTTGAAGAATTCCAAATGTGTGTGAGGAGAACCGGAGCTGTGGGTGGAATGGATGTTCTGCAAGAGGAGGCAAAAATGAAAAATAATAACAGTTCTGGTTCCAGCTTAAATATTCCCCTCCCTGACCTGGGCGTTGGCGATCCTATCCGCCTATCGCAGATTTTCTGGCCTCAGCATTAAAGGTTACTTCATTGAAAAAGGAAACCGGTTGTCTGCGTCTCAGATTGGGGGACAAACGTTAATCTCCATGTGAACGCCATGTGACCATGTGTATTACACTGTGTACTAGTAGCTGCTCGCTTCATCTTATAGGCCATGCCTGCCAGTAACCCCATTGGAACAAGGGCTGGCACCAGTACAGGCAAACCTGGGCAGACACCAGGGCTCCACTGGGTGGCCCATAGTCATACACAAACATGTTCTATATTTGTAAAGGGTGTAGTGGATGCAGCCAACTATGATTCAGTTGCCCACATACATCTGGTGTGGGTCGAGGCTAGGACCTTTTTACCCATGCTACGCCATAGGATGTAATATTAAAGGGGTTGTGCCAAGATAAGAAATGTATGCTCCATTCACCAGATATGGAATAAGTATCTGATCAGTCGGGGTATGACCACTGGGACCCCCACAATTCATGAGAATTGGGGGGTCCCTTGCACTTGTATGAGTAGAGTGGCTGGATGAAGATACGTGCTGCTGCTCCATTCATCTATGTCCAAAAGAAGCTGGCAGTCATATAGTGAATGTATGGGGCAGCAGAATGCATACTGGACCCTTTATACAGGGGCACAGGACTGCTGTTCTCATGAATGGTGGGGGTCATTGCGGTCGGACCCCTACTGATCAGGTTCTTATTCCTTATCCTGGATAGGGAATATGTTTACCAATTGGCAAACCCCTTTAAGACATATTGGCATAATGCCATCTCGCCAGAACTGGAAGTACATTGATGGTCTATCCTTAAGGTTGCCATACTCATTAGATAGAAGTTGGTTGATGGTTGAACACTAGTTGAACAAACAATCATCGCTTGAACGTTTGTTTCGGAGACACGGCCATACACACTTTACTCCATACTGACCCTTACAGTTGTTCAAACTGTACATACATGATCAATGAAACTGGACGATGGCTGAAAGATCTTTCTGAAAACCTCCTTTCAAAGAAAGATCTTTCGTTCACTAATGATCTTCTTTGAATGTAAGCTCTTACACATTTTCTAGTGATGGTGGTCTGTCATTGGTCGGCTAAACCGGTGAACGTTCATTTTGGTAGAAATCTTCTGTTTTGATTAACTTTAGACTAATGTGTATGGTCACCTTTAGAACAAACTAGTGTTGAGCGAAGCAAGCTTCAGATGCTTCATCCCAAGTCGCTTCTTTCAAAACTTCTGAATAGTACTGTACGGAGATTCGTCTCTGTACAGTATTAGAATGTATGGGCTCTGATCAGCCGAAGTTAGTTATTCACAAAGTCGCGCGTGACTTCGTTGAATAACTTCAGTAGTTGATTTTTAAAGTGGAAAACCACTTTAAAACTTGAAACTGACTTCGGCTTCAGTTCTGACTAGTACCTCCACTAGTGGTTTTCCACTTTAAAAATCAACTACTGAAGTTATTCAACGAAGTCACGCGCGACTTTGTGAATAACTAACTTCAGCTGATCGGAGCCCATACATTCTAATACTGTACAGAGACGAATCTCCGTACAGTACTATTCTGAAGTTTTGAAAGAAGCGACTTAGGATGAAGCATCTGAAGCTTGCTTCACTCAACACTAGTCAGAGCTGGGCTCGGCCGAGTCGAGCGTCTATGTGTTCTCAATAGGGAAGATGGACTAAGCCTCTGCAAGATACCTCTGGTGAGGGCTTATCCCCCATGAAAACAAAGGATCTGGCATGCTGAAATCCAAAATGTCCGATCCTTCTTTCCTCCAGTAAAAGTAGTGAAGCCAAACAAATAAAAGAGTTTCCTTATCTTTCCACCACAGCGCCTCCACACCATGACAGATAAACACCCACTGCTTGTTTGCACCTGGGTTGACAACCTCATTTTCCAAAAATGTATAGATTCCCACATTTTTGTGTCCCCCAAACAGTAGTGGATCTTAAAAGCATAAGTGATGTCTGTGTTCAGCCCAGAAGACTGATATGAAGACAGCAATAGCACCCTACATCTCCATTGGGGGTAGTAGAATGGCATGACCCTCATGACCCTTGGGCCAGTTCTCTTCTTCTATGTTGTGGAGTCTGTGGAGAGCAGAAGCCATGGAGTCTGGACCACAGATGAAGATTGGGGCTATTTGTAATCAGGTTCCTTTTTCCTTCCTGCCTCATATGGCCCACAGGCAGAGGAACAACTAAAAGCTCTTTGGTTCCAGTGCAAAGCAAGGGCCTGTGCTACTATAGTCTTCATATGTGGTAGATGGACCTTTGCCCCCCCCACAAGAACCAGGACCAGGGTTAGACTGCTACCCCTGCCCTACCTTGTCCACAGGGTCTACTTCTATGGTCCAAGCAATGCAGACCAGGTACATCTATTCCTTCAGTTTCCCTCCGAACACCTTCTTCCCTTGGCATCATCTTCCTGCAGCAGACACTTGCTCATAGAATATTTATCACCTAGACATAGAGCCTGAACCTGCCACCTGACACAAGCAAAAATATCATAGACTGCACAGCCTGGATCTATAGGATATTAATATTTCATACATCTGATACTCTCTAAATATGGATAGATAATGTGTCTGCAGCCGATCCGCATCACTTATGTAAATGTAATAACATTGGGTACAAGGAAATAAAATGGGTCCATTCGGGAGAAAGGAAAAACAAATCCTTGTAGTAACAAGACTCCCATCGTTCACCGATTTCACAATATCGGGCCCCTCGATTCTTGGTTTTTCTGCTCACACCCATTTGCGGTGATGATGACGGGATTTAGTGTCTTTGTAAACCTCATTTTTGGCATCTCATAAAAACAGAGCAGCCTTGACCTCGAGAAATGTGGGAATACGTTCGGTGAATCATTAAAATTCCCCAGAAGAAGAGAAGAAAAATAAATTCTTTAAAAGGAACACTTCCGAAAAGTAGGACCTTATGTAAATAAGCCATGAAAGGCCGTTTGTCTCCAAGAGCAGAACGTTATCTGGAAACAGAAATGTTTTTCCTGTGACAACTTTCACTAATAATCATTGGATTATTATTTTTTTCTCAAGTTGTTCATACGTTGTTTCTGATCTTCTCCTCGGACAACAGAGCAGTCACTGCCAATGACTGACCCCATTATGGTGTCCATTGAGTTGTTAAAGGGAATGTTTCATCAAAAAATGATCTTTTGTTTTGTTATAATAAACATAGTATTTTTAAGAATTTTGGGGGATTTCAAAAACATTTTCCTTTTCACTATTTAAAAAAAAAATGTCTTGAAACCTTACAGTTTTCAATCTGGTCACTGACATCTCCTGTTCTGTACAGAACACTTTTCAGCAGTCATTCCATCATCATCATAAACGGGACTACAATGACACAAGATCCACCATTCACAATAAGTGATAGTCACAGCTCACCTCTTCACCCTCCCTGCACAATGACCTCAGAAGTCAATGCACACCTCCAGTCTACAGACACCTATAAGCCCCATGGCTACTGTAAACTCTGAATGCTGTTAACATCCGCTCAGGCAATATGGCCGACCTCATAGTCATGTACAGAAAATAGAGCAAAACCTACAGTCAGAAAATAAAAACTGGTTAGAGAAACAGAATATTGACGAGTATCTGGATTTAATTAGTAAGGAAAGGTGATTCATTCCCTTCAAGAACATCAGAAAGAATTAGATATCGTTATTAAGTCGGATGGATAGATAGAGGGCGTACATACACCACGGAGGCTGTGGGGCCCTGAGAACCTGCGCAGGAATCTCAAGAGGAACTGGCCAAGGATCATTGAAGAGAGGCAGAGGTGGAGACAGACACTTATCAGTAAAACCCCACACCATATGGGAAGGCTCATTTTGATCTTCGCTGTGGGGCCCCCTCTCTTATCCGTATGTCCCCACCTAGATGGATGCACCAGAGCTCCTTGGTAGAGCAGATATTTATGTTAGTGGTCTCCAGTCTGCAGATCTTCAGATACTGAAAGTATGAAACTACGACCCAGACCACACATAGGACATTCCAAACGAAACGTTCCTCCTGGAGCCGGCTGAGCGTGGATTTCAGTGGGAAGAGAGGAATAAGCCACTGTTTTTTTTATAAAGGAATGGGTGCGTTGAAATCCAACATGCCCCATCTTTCCTCCAAGCTTGAGGGAGTTGATACACATCAGCCAGCTGATCCAAAATTGTCAGGTTTGACCAACTTTTATCTAACAAGGTTGGGGGTGATAATGGAGAAGCCACACAGGTAGAACCAGGACTCCTTGTCTGGGACTCCTGATTGCCTAATCTGCATAAGCGATTACCTCTGTATACTAAAGGCCCCTTTACATGGCTCAGTGGAGCAGAAGATTGTCGGGAAGGAAGCGTTCTGCAAACATTGATTTAGGTGTCCAGACCAGCGATCCAACCAGCCGCTCGTTCATCAGGTAATTGGCGGCACCTAGCGGCAGATTATCGCTATTGACTGTTTGGGCGGTGTAATAGGACCTTAGCATCAGTATTGCTGCCGTATTGAGGACTGAAACATATGAAAGGTGATGGAACGCTCTACATATACTACGATCTAATAAGGCTACTTTCACACTAGCGTTTCTATTTTTCCGGTATTGAGATCCCTCATAGGGTCCCAATACCAGAAAAAAGACACTTTCTGTTTTGTCCTCATTCATTGTCAATGGGGACAAATTGTAACTGAACAGAATGGAGCGCCCCAAAATGCATTCCGTTCCCGTACCGGAGAGCAAACCGCAGCATGTTCCGGTTTGCTTTCCGTCCTGGGATGCGGAGCAAGACGGATTCGTCATGACCCACAATGCAAGTCAATGGGGACGGATCCGTTTTCTCTGACACAATAGAAAGCTGTAAATCGCAGGAGCTTCTTCGGGGTCCTGTATAGCACACCTTGTACCAGGAAAACAAAATGGAGTCGGCTTCACCTGACGTCCAAAGGGGCAGTTCACCCCGGCACAGATAGAGGGCAGTACAGCATATGCACTACCGCACTGTACTGTAAAGAGGAGCCACTAGACTGCCAACACAGGGGTCTTACTAGAGAAACCGCCATATTGACTGGTTGGGTCGGAGTCTGAGACATTGTATGTTGAGTTTCGATGGCCCAGGAGAACCCGTTGTGAGTATTGTATCCCGAGGGACCACTGTATATAGTATTATGTAATGTTGGTCAATGTCGGGGGCACTGAAGTCCATATGGATGGTGCATGGTACAGACAATGGGCTTTTATATATCTGCCGCTCGACCAAACCTCTATACACCGCTGCTTGACCTTATGTAGAACCTAAAAAAAACGAGAAAGCAGATAAACCTCTATAAATACCAGGATGTTGGTGGCGAGATAAGGCTCGTGTATAAAGAGTGGTGTAATATAGAGGAATGCGGCTGTGACCTTGTATTGTGCGCGGGGTCAGAGCCTCGTACAAGGTAAACAAGGTAAAGGCTGTGAAGGAAAGTCACTTTCTCCTGCCCTAAATCAATATGACCAGGAGGCATGAGCGCTATTAGGCCCCGTCGTCATGGCAGCAGACATGGAGTCTAACCTTAACACAACCCTCGCACCCCCTGTCATAATGACCTGTTCTCCCTGTCTGAACAGATTACACCTACTGAGCTCGGCCAGGTGTGAAAGGCTTCCAGTCTGGAACACCATCCCTGCCGCCCAGACGGGATTCCTATTTCTAGATAATTATAGGCAACGTGTTAAACTAGTCTGTATTTTATAGAAAGGCCGGCCCTAAAATAGTGTTTTTTATTTTATTGTTTGAGGGAAAGTATATTAAACTAAAAAATGTACAAAAACAGAAATATAAGTTCTAGTGAAATAGAAAAATAGTAATGAAGTAAAAAATTCATAGTTGCTGGAGGTAAATTCTACTGAAATAAAAAAAAAAGGGAAAACTGTTGTTTCATAGGAAACTACTAAACAATAAAAATAAAAAAATATTAAATTAACTAAACTAAACTGTCTTTTAAAGGGAAATTCTGCTAAAATATAAAATTCTATAAATTTAAAAATATAATAAACGAATAAAAAAATTCTAAATTCGTAGAAAATGAAATACTAAAAATAAAGCAGTCATAAAGGGATATTCTACAAAAATTTTTTTTTAAAATAAAAGATATATAAATTGTTGTTTAAGGGGAATTGATCAGTACAGATATTACATCTACAGCATTATATACACTAATAAATAATTTAAAAATAAAAAGAGTGGATCCAGCTTCCCATAAAAGCGGTGACCTTTATTCCTCATGTTTTGGATCACAAATCACTAATAAATAATCCACTTAATAAATGATTTTTATAAATCATTCTGCTTTGTAATATAAAAAAAAAAAATGTTCTTAAAAAATTTGCCAGTCCAGGAAGAAATTAATAAAATCAAAGCCATTGACCAGATCTTTACAAGGAAAGCTTCAGGTATTGATAACTTAGAAGCAGGGAACGGTTGTATCGGCTTAAGGATAATTACCTAAGCTAATTACAGGGGTCAAAGGGTAATGTGGGGGGGGGGGCATGAAAAGCTGCAAATCAAAACAGAAAACAATTAGAAATCCCTTTTCCTGGAACAATCAATATGTGGAGAACAATGCCGTGTCTCATGGCTGATTGACCATTAGCCCCTTGACCGTCACCGCCCGTCCAGTGTCATGTCGGTCAGTCATCGTTGTAGAACATGTGACAAGATGGAAGAAAACCCCATTATCCTGCTATATTTTTAGGTGTCGTATTTCTAAAAATTACAGTAATTAAAAGTGATGAAATTCAATAAAATCATATAATTTTATTTTTTAACGGTAACGCGCCACCTAGATTTTTTTCTTCTAGAATGATAATGATACTTTTTATTAATCTGTTTTTATTTTCTGATTGTAGATATTTTATACCAGTTTCTGTACGTGATTATGGGGCGGCCATCTTGATACTGATGACCTGTCCTTAGGATAGCTCATCAGGTCCGACACCCGGGAGCCCTGCTGATCAGCTGCTTGAAGAGGCCGTGACGCTCCTCTCAGGTTACCCTAGGCCAGAAACGTCACGTTCACCGATCACGTAGCCAAGGAGCCGATCAGTCCGATTCAAGTGAGCGACGCCAAGCACGGCCGTTCTATAATGGATGTCGCTGGGCTTGGTAAGCTGTGGGGAGGCCGCGGTACTCACCGAGGCATCATGGTCTTCTCAAAAAGCTGATCGGTGGAGGTCATGGGAGTCAGACCTCCACTGAAGACAGGTCATCAATATAAAACACTCAGAAAACCCCTTTAACAGCATAGGTACCTGTATACTGGAGGTGTGGATTGTATGGGAGCGTGCTGTGAGCATGCTCTGTGTGTGCAGAGGTCACTGGGCAGGGAGGGGGAGGATCCACGTCCATCATGGGGGATCCTGTGTTATATATAGGAGGTACCTGTATACTGGAGGTGTGGATTGTATGGGAGCGTGCTGTGAGCATGCTCTGTGTGTACAGAGGTCACTGGGCAGGGAGGGGGAGGAGCCACGTCCATCATGGTGGATCCTGTGTTATATATAGGAGGTACCTGTATACTGGAGGTGTGGATTGTATGGGAGCGTGCTGTGAGCATGCTCTGTGTGTGCAGAGGTCACTGGGCAGGGAGGGGGAGGAGCCATGTCCATCATGGCGGATCCTGTGTTATATATAGGAGGTACCTGTATACTGGAGGTGTGGATTGTATGGGAGCGTGCTGTGAGCATGCTCTGTGTGTGCTGAGGTCACTGGGCAGGGAGGGGGAGGAGCCACGTCCATCATGGCGGATCCTGTGTTATATATAGGAGGTACCTGTATACTGGAGGTGTGGATTGTATGGGAGCGTGCTGGGAGCATGCTCTGTGTGTACAGAGGTCACTGGGCAGGGAGGGGGAGGAGCCACGTCCATCATGGGGGATCCTGTGTTATATATAGAAGGTACCTGTATACTGGAGGTGTGGATTGTATGGGAGCGTGCTGGGAGCATGCTCTGTGTGTACAGAGGTCACTGGGCAGGGAGGGGGAGGAGCCACATCCATCATGGTGGATCCTGTGTTATATATAGGAGGTACCTGTATACTGGAGGTGTGGATTGTATGGGAGTGTGCTGTGAGCATGCTCTGTGTGTACAGAGGTCACCGGGCAGGGAGGGGGAGGAGCCACGTCCATCATGGGGGATCCTGTGTTATATATAGAAGGTACCTGTATACTGGAGGTGTGGATTGTATGGGAGCGTGCTGTGAGCATGCTCTGTGTGTGCAGAGGTCACTGGGCAGGGAGGGGGAGGATCCACGTCCATCATGGTGGATCCTGTGTTATATATAGGAGGTACCTGTATACTGGAGGTGTGGATTGTATGGGAGCGTGCTGTGAGCATGCTCTGTGTGTACAGAGGTCACTGGGCAGGGAGGGGGAGGAGCCACGTCCATCATGGGGGATCCTGTGTTATATATAGGAGGTACCTGTATACTGGAGGTGTGGATTGTATGGGAGCGTGCTGTGAGCATGCTCTGTGTGTACAGAGGTCACTGGGCAGGGAGGGGGAGGAGCCACGTCCATCATGGTGGATCCTGTGTTATATATAGGAGGTACCTGTATACTGGAGGTGTGGATTGTATGGGAGCGTGCTGGGAGCATGCTCTGTGTGTGCAGAGGTCACTGGGCAGGGAGGGGGAGGAGCCACGTCCATCATGGTGGATCCTGTGTTATATATAGGAGGTACCTGTATACTGGAGGTGTGGATTGTATGGGAGTGTGCTGTGAGCATGCTCTGTGTGTACAGAGGTCACTGGGCAGGGAGGGGGAGGAGCCACATCCATCATGGTGGATCCTGTGTTATATATAGGAGGTACCTGTATACTGGAGGTGTGGATTGTATGGGAGCGTGCTGGGAGCATGCTCTGTGTGTGCAGAGGTCACTGGGCAGGGAGGGGGAGGAGCCACGTCCATCATGGTGGATCCTGTGTTATATATAGGAGGTACCTGTATACTGGAGGTGTGGATTGTATGGGAGTGTGCTGTGAGCATGCTCTGTGTGTACAGAGGTCACCGGGCAGGGAGGGGGAGGAGCCACGTCCATCATGGGGGATCCTGTGTTATATATAGAAGGTACCTGTACTTTTTATTTGCATTAATATTCCCCCAGGAGCCATAGTGGAATCTTCCATTAAAGGTACTTACTTTAACTGTATAAGGATTGAAAATTAAAAGGGGTTTAATGTGACCCAAAAATACTAGATAAAGTAACAAAACCAGCCTTACTCACCATCCGTGGTGCTGCTTCGGTCCTGCAGCAGTGACCTAATCGATCTCATCAGGCGGCTGAAGCCAGCAGTTGGCTGCAGTGGTCACATGGGGTACTGGCTGACGTGATTCCTGCAGCACCAGAAAGAAGGCCCTGTGGACCACGGGAGCATCAGGGAATCGGACATGTTGTTTAATAATAACAGACCCGCAGTGATGAGCATACTTATCCGGCCCCTCTGCAGAGTTCTGGCTCCATTGGGTGCCGCAGGCCCCAGGTCTCCCTCTATCCAGCTTCCTGTTTGATGCAGGTCACATGACCACCATAGCCAATTACTGGCCGTATTGGTGACATGTGACCCATGTGTCACGTCACTGAGTCACATGACACATGGGTAACATGTCACTGCTGCAGCCTCGTCAGACAGGGGGTTGATGCGAGGAGACCCAGTACCTGCGGTGCCCTAGGAGGGGGCCGAAGGAGCCAGAGTCCAGCTGCGGGGTTGAGGTAAGTATTCTCCAGGGTGAGGGGGTAAGGGTGAACTACACCTTTAAAGTCTCAATACACATCAGACAATTGGTGGGATTCACCTACCGCCTAATGCAGGGGTCATTAACCTGAAGTGAATGGAGTCACGCGGACTCTCAGTTCTGGCTAGAGGACATTTACCATTGGGATGTCCTGAGTGCACTGCCCCTTTAAGACAGCAGGGTTCATTTCTGAGCTTCGTTCTGTCCAGGCAGCGTACTTCCCTGAAAAATGTAAGAGTTAATGTGACTGAACCTTACGGTAATCCCTCCCACTCTGCGGCTGGGGTTTTGGCGGGCTCTGTTCTGACTCCTTCGGCGGGATCTTCTGGTGCGGTGAATCATTTTCCTAAATCCCCCGTAATATCGTAGATTTCATGAACAAACTATGGTTGACTAATGGTCTGCCGCTGCCCCCGAGCCGTTGTAGGTGCTGCGCTCCTAATGCCCCCACAGAAAGTGTTTGCATTCAGAAGTCAAAACCGCAGACGCGTTGCCCACCGCCCTAATCCTCCACCTTGTAAATGTCACCAGGTACTGCGGCGAAACGGGGGAATTAAAGGCAAACTCCGCCCGAATCCGGGAAAGTCAGGTTATACTACATTTATCCCCAGCATCTCCCTTCTGTCACACTCGTGTAGGTCGAGAAGCTGAGATATGAGGAGCTGTTTGCTAGATTCCCACCCCCTACACTATCCACAACTTTCCCAGAATCCTTTAAAGGGGTTGTCTCATCTCAGACAATGGGGGCATATCGCTAAGAATGCCCCCATTGTCTGATAGGTGCGGGTTCTATCTCCTAAACGGAAACCAGTTGGTGGCTGGAGGACTCCGGTCCGGCCACCACCAAGCCTTCTCCCCATATACAGTGGAGGAAATAATTATTTGACCCCTCACTGATTTTGTAAGTTTGTCCAATGACAAAGAAATGAAAAGTCTCAGAACAGTATCATTTCAATGGTAGGTTTATTGTAACAGTGGCAGATAGCACATCAAAAGGAAAATCGAAAAAATAACTTTAAATAAAAGATAGCAACTGATTTGCATTTCATTGAGTGAAATAAGTATTTGAACCCCTACCAACCATTAAGAGTTCTGGCTCCCACAGAGTGGTTAGACACTTCTACTCAATTAGTCACCCTCATTAAGGACACCTGTCTTAACTAGTCACCTGTATAAAAGACACCTGTCCACAGAATCAATCAATCAAGCAGACTCCAAACTCTCCAACATGGGAAAGACCAAAGAGCTGTCCAAGGATGTCAGAGACAAAATTGTAGACCTGCACAAGGCTGGAATGGGCTACAAAACCATTAGCAAGAAGCTGGGAGAGAAGGTGACAACTGTTGGTGCGATTGTTCGAAAATGGAAGGAGCACAAAATGACCATCAATCGACCTCGCTCTGGGGCTCCACGCAAGATCTCACCTCGTGGGGTGTCAATGGTTCTGAGAAAGGTGAAAAAGCATCCTAGAACTACACGGGAGGAGTTAGTTAATGACCTCAAATTAGCAGGGACCACAGTCACCAAGAAAACCATTGGAAACACATTACACCGCAATGGATTAAAATCCTGCAGGGCTCGCAAGGTCCCCCTGCTCAGGAAGGCACATGTGCAGGCCCGTCTGAAGTTTGCCAATGAACACCTGAATGATTCAGAGAGTGACTGGGAGAAGGTGCTGTGGTCTGATGAGACCAAAATAGAGCTCTTTGGCATTAACTCAACTCGCTGTGTTTGGAGGAAGAAAAATGCTGCCTATGACCCCCAAAACACCGTCCCCACCGTCAAGCATGGGGGTGGAAACATTTTGCTTTGGGGGTGTTTTTCTGCTAAGGGCACAGGACAACTTATTCGCATTAACGGGAAAATGGACGGAGCCATGTATCGTGAAATCCTGAGCGACAACCTCCTTCCCTCTGCCAGGAAACTGAAAATGGGTCGTGGATGGGTGTTCCAGCACGACAATGACCCAAAACATACAGCAAAGGCAACAAAGGAGTGGCTCAAGAAGAAGCACATTAAGGTCATGGAGTGGCCTAGTCAGTCTCCGGACCTTAATCCAATCGAAAACCTATGGAGGGAGCTCAAGCTCAGAGTTGCAGAGACAGCCTCGAAACCTTAGGGATTTAGAGATGATCTGCAAAGAGGAGTGGACCAACATTCCTCCTAAAATGTGCGCAAACTTGGTCATCAATTACAAGAAACGTTTGACCTCTGTGCTTGCAAACAAGGGTTTTTCCACCAAGTATTAAGTCTTTTTTTGTTAGAGGGTTCAAATACTTATTTCACTCAATGAAATGCAAATCAGTTGCTATCTTTTATTTAAAGTTATTTTTTCGATTTTCCTTTTGATGTGCTATCTGCCACTGTTACAATAAACCTACCATTGAAATGATACTGTTCTGAGACTTTTCATTTCTTTGTCATTGGACAAACTTACAAAATCAGTGAGGGGTCAAATAATTATTTCCTCCACTGTAAGTGAATGGGAGCGCACCGCACATGACCGGCGACTGCTCACGTTCACTTCAGTGGGGCTGACGGAAATAGCCAAAATGATGGAGGGCGCATGCGCAGTGCGCCCTCCGCCACTTTCGGGGCTCCGTTCTTGATATAGATGTGGATCCCAGCGGTATGACTTGCACTTATCAGACAATGGGGGCACATCCTAGTGATATGCCCCCATTGTCTGAGATGAGACAGACCCCTTAAAGGGGTTGTCCCATGACGAACATTTTACATTTTTCAAACCAACACCTGGATCTGAATGCTTTTGTAATTGCATATAATTAAAAATGTTGCATAGCCACTGGGCTATTCCCTGAAATCTGCCTGTGTAGCGCCACCTGCTGTTTGTTCCATTCCTTATTTTCTTATTCGCGTTCCAGAAGTGGCCGCACATGCTCAGTTTCATCCTTCAACTGCCACCAGCCCTATCTACTGTTAGAAGCTGTGACAGTTGCAGAGAGAGAGCTGCTGCAGAAAGGACAGACTCCCTGAGCTGTGATAGGGAGAGAGCTGCTGCAGAAAGGACACACTCCCTGAGCTGTGATAGGGAGAGAGCCACAGCAGAAAGGACACACTCCCTGAGCTGTGATAGGGAGAGGGCCACAGCAGAAAGGACACGTCCCCTGAGCTGTAATAGGGAGAGAGCTGCTGCAGAAAGGACACAGTCCCTGAGCTGTAATAGGGAGAGAGCTGCTGCAGAAAGGACACACTCCCTGAGCTGTGATAGGTAGAGAGCCACAGCAGAAAGGACACATCCCCTGAGCTGTGATAAGGAGAGATGCAGCAGAAAGGACACCCCCGAAATGTGATAGGGAGAGAGATGTAGCTGACGGGACACCCCCGAAATGTGATAGAGAGAGAGATGCAGCAGACGGGAAACCCCCAAAATGTGATAGGGAGAGAGATGTAGCAGACGGGACACGCCCACGGCCATAAATCTGACAGGGTAATTGAAACAATGAATGTGGAGATCTCTGGATCCATGTGAGGTACAGGGCTGCTTCTAGCTTCATTAGATAGAGGTTGTCCTGTCCTATATGATGTCACATCTTTTTACATTAATCAGGAGATATCCCCTTTTTGTTTCAATTTTGGATCAATGTGTCCAGAAAACACTTTATTGGTTCTTCTCCTTTGAATAATAATAAAAAAAAATCTATAAAGTAAATTGAAAAATTTCTCTGTAAATATAAATGCTTATTTTCATCTTCTGCTGGTTTGTCGAAAATTCAGTTTTGCCCTTTTCTTTAGTTTTATCTGTCTCTGGGGCATCAGATTTGGCCACCATTAAAGGGATTGGCGCACGGAAAACATTTATCGATCCACAGGAAAGGCCCTTTTTTAGGGGTCCGACTGCTGAGGCCTTCAAGGGGCCAGTAATAATACCGCTCCATTCATGTGGGACCGCCTTCTGTGACCACCCCTCCATTCATGTGGGACTGCCTTCTGTGACCACCCCTCCATTCATGTGGGACTGCCTTCTGTGACCACCCCTCCATTCATGTGGGACTGCCTTCTGTGACCACCCCTCCATTCATGTGGGACTGCCTTCTGTGACCAACCCTCCATTCATGTGGGACTGCCTTCTGTGACCACGCCTCCATTCATGTGGGACTGCCTTCTGTGACCACCCCTCCATTCATGTGGGACTGCTTTCTGTGACCACGCCTCCATTCATGTGGGACTGCCTTCTGTGACCACCCCTCCATTCATGTGGGACTGCCTTCTGTGACCACCCCTCCATTCATGTGGGACTGCCTTCTGTGACCACGCCTCCATTCATGTGGGACTGCCTTCTGTGACCACCCCTCCATTCATGTGGGACCGCCTTCTGTGACCACCCCTCCATTCATGTGGGACCGCCTTCTGTGACCACCCCTCCATTCATGTGGGACTGCCTTCTGTGACCACCCCTCCATTCATGTGGAACCGCCTTCTGTGACCACCCCTCCATTCATGTGGGACTGCCTTCTGTGACCACCCCTCCATTCATGTGGAACCGCCTTCTGTGACCACCCCTCCATTCATGTGGAACCGCCTTCTGTGACCACCCCTCCATTTATGTGGGACCGCCTTCTGTGACCCCCACTCCATTCATGTGGGACTGCCTTCTGTGACCACCCCTCCATGCATGTGGGACTGGCTTCTGTGACCACCTGTCACGGGTAGTACGGGGAAGGAAGGACAACCAAAGGGAACCACAACAAAACAACAACAGACTAGGCCCCAAACCTAGGGAAAAGAGGTCACCTCCTAGCAATCCCTGAATATCTTTCCCTAAGCTGCTAACAACATGTGCAAATCTCAAAGGTAGAAATGCAAATGCACAGGAACCTGAGGCTGCTGAAACACTGCACCAAACCCTCAGTTTAGGGAACAGGGAAAGATGCAACCGGCTCCTTCCAAACTTAAGGAGCTAGTGTCTCCCTGAGGCCTAGTCAGAACAGACACAACAGGAAAGGGAAAAGTACTTAGCTTGAGAAGCAACTGGAACAGGAGAACCACCACACAAGAAGAGCGCTCCACAGAAGAACTATCAGCCGCAGAGAAACAAGTGAGAGGCGGAACATATAAAGAGCCACCTGACTGATAATGAGCAGCATCTGCGAAGGGGTGGAAACCTGTCAGCAACAGTGAAAACAGGAGAGATCTGTCAGATCGACTCCTGAGTCTTCCGTCTATCTGAACTTCTCAGATCTCTCCCAGGGCCGGCGGTAACACCACCGCTCCATTCACGTGGGACCGCCTTCTGTGACCACCGCTCCATTCACGTGGGACCGCCTTCTGTGACCACCGCTCCATTCACGTGGGACCGCCTTCTGTGACCACCACTCCATTCACGTGGGACCGCCTTCTGTGACCACCACTCCATTCACGTGGGACAGCCTTCTGTGACCACCGCTCCATTCACGTGGGACCGCCTTCTGTGACCACCACTCCATTCATGTGGGACCTCTTTCTGTGACCACCGCTCCATTCATGTGGGACCGCTTTTTCTGTGACCACCGCTCCATTCATGTGGGACCACCTTCTGTGACCACCCCTCCATTCAGACAGGTGACACGGGACTACCACAAGTCACCAAAGGCATAAATAGCACAGAGGTGGCCCATGCAACTTCTATGTGGCCCGTGGGGAATAGGTGCCCATCCTAGTTCGGCTCAGCCCTTTTCTCTTTTCTAGAGGAAATTAATTGTTTGGAATTAAAGTGGCAAGGAGGGAAGGGGGTAGAGGGGCAAGCAAACCCCGACCATTTTCCAGGAGAAGATATCACTAAGAAACATGTAAATATCATTTCTAAATACTCACCAGTGGAGGGCGACTGGAGGGTTTTTATTTTATTTTTTTATTTAAAGGAAAATGACCATAATTTTTTATTTCTCCAAAAACAGTAAAATGGAAGGCGGCACAGGTGTGATAATATCCGGAAGCGTGACCATCTGTAGGCTAAGTGTTTTACAGCCTCAGTAAACAGCACATGAATAGAAGGTGTGAGAGCGGAGATTAGAGGGCATGTGAGGTGACCGGTTACTAGGAGGCAGTGCAGACACATGTCAGCTAGAGATGCGAATCCCCCGGGGCCCGTCCTTCCATTTCTCTGCCTTGTTTTATGGGGAATCATTTACGTTTCTGCTCATTTCAATGCCAGGAAGCGGAACAAAAGCTTTAGGAGCGGAAAATTTCCATGGACAGCCCCTGGTGCTTAGACATTCTAGTGCTACTGACCCTATGGAAGGAAATCACAATATTTTAGGATAATACTCCGATCTATCAAAAGAGGGGGAGACCCTGCTCAGATGGGGGAGACGCCGCTCAGATGGGGAAAACGCCGCTCAAATGGGGGAGACGCTGCTTAGATGGGGAAGACGCCGCTCAGATGGGGGAGACGACGCTGCTTAGATGAGGGAGACGCCGCTCAGATGGGGGAGACTCCGCTCAGATGGGGGAGACGCCGCTCATATGGGGGAGACGCCGCTCAGATGGGGGAGAGGCCGCTCAGATGGGGGAGAGGCCGCTCAGATGGGGGAGAGGCCGCTCAGATGGGGGAGAGGCCGCTCAGATGGGGGAGAGGCCGCTCAGATGAGGGAGACGTCGCTCAGATGAGGGAGACGCCGCTCAGATGAGGGAGACGCCGCTCAGAGGAGGGAGAACCTGCTCGGAGGGGGAAGAACCTGCTCGGAGGGGGAAGAACTGCTTGGATGAGGGAGACACTGTTCGGATGGGGCAGACGCCGCTCAGATGGGGGAGACGCTGCTTAGATGGGGGAGACGTCGCTTAGATGGGGTAGACCCTGCTCGGATCGGGAGATACCGCTTTGATGAGGGAGAGACCGTTCGGATGGGGGAGACGCCGCTCAGATGGGGAAGAAGCTGCTCAGATGGGGGAGACGTCGCTCAGATGGGGGAGACGCCGCTCAGATGGGGAAGACGCCGCTTAGATGGGAAAGACGCCGCTCAGATGGGGGAGACGTCACTCAGATGGGGGAGACGTCGCTCAGATGGGGGAGACGTCGCTCAGATGGGGTAGACGCCGCTCAGATGGGGGAGACGTCGCTCAGATGGGGGAGACGCCGCTCAGATGAGGGAGACGTCGCTCAGATGGGGGAGACGCCGCTCAGATGGGGGAGACGTCGCTCAGATGGGGGAGACGTCGCTTAGATGGGGGAGACGTCGCTCAGATGGGGGAGACGCCGCTCAGATGGGGGAGACGTCGCTTAGATGGGGGAGACCCTGCTCGGAGGGGGAGGAACTGCTTGGATGAGGGAGAGACCGTTCGGATGGGGCAGACGCCGCTCAGATGGGGGAGACGTCGCTTAGATGAGGGAGACCCTGCTCGGAGGGGGAGACCCTGCTCGGAGGGGGAGATACTGCTTGGATGAGGGAGACACCGTTCGGATGGGGCAGACGCCGCTGAGATGGGGCAGACACTCCTCGGATGGGGCAGACGCCGCTCAGATGGGGGAGCTGGGGGCCAAAACAGGTTTATAGAATCTCAAAACATTGCTTCTGAGCTACATTGTATTATGCTCCAGAGCTGCAATAATAATTCTGCTGGTTGTCATTGGAAACAGAGGACAATCTTGTGGACAGAAACAGTGGTTGTTAGGTTTTCCTATATCCGATTCCCTCCTGAACCATCAGGTGTCTTTTTAGACTGATTTTATGTAAGTTGGGGCAGTTACCCTGTGGTAGCCCTGAGTACCGGGGCCACTTGTGGGCAAGTACGAGGTGTGAGGCTCACAGTTTTATGCGGGTGATTATTAAAGGTGTTGTCCATAGTTAGAAAATATAAAAATATGGCTGCTTTCTTCCATAAAAAGCCCCATCCGTGAGTTGTGTCTGGTGGTGCATTGAAGTACAGTAAATGGAGCTGCACTACCAGACAGAACCTGTGGACAGGTGTGGCGCTGTCTCAGAGAGTAGACATTATTTTTTTTGTCTGGACAGCCCTAAATGACAATTTGCACTAATGATAATGTATATGTCCTCAACTATCTGGGCGGGTCTTACAGCACTGATGGAGCAATACAATTCCAGAACTGCAGTAACGACTGACACACAGAGCACTGAGTTGGAACAAGTTGAATGTTAGTGGGCACCGGAGTTGTCATCCGACATCTGGGAGGAGACCAAGGTAAGTGACATCACTGACCTCAGACATGAGAACTGCTGACAGATCCACACCTCAGCTGAATACCGAGACAGTGGTGTGTGGGCAGCAAAAGTGACGCCCGGAAAGCCCTGATCATAGAGCGTCACACAGGACTGATTCACCGCGGGGAGGGACAGGCGTGATCTCAGTACATACGGAACGGAGGCAGCGGAACCATATAACGGTATTATGTGTTCTGTACAATGTAATGCAGTGACACAACATGTACGTATTACTCGCTTTATGACAGCTCTATAGGACAGCAGTATATGGCGGCACAGTATGACCTCTGTATACTATAGCTCTATAGGATAGCACGGTATGACAGCTCTATAGGACAGCAGTATATGGCGGCACAGTATGACCTCTGTATACTATAGCTCTATAGGATAGCACGGTATGACAGCTCTATAGGACAGCAGTATATGGCGGCACAGTATGACCTCTGTATACTATAGCTCTATAGGATAGTACGGTATGACAGCTCTATAGGACAGCAGTATATGGCGGCACAGTATGACCTCTGTATACTATAGCTCTATAGGATAGCACAGTATGACAGCTCTATAGGACAGCAGTATATGGCGGCACAGTATGACCTCTGTATACTATAGCTCTATAGGATAGCACAGTATGACAGCTCTATAGGACAGCAGTATATGGCAGCACAGTATGACCTCTGTATACTATAGCTCTATAGGATAGCACGGTATGACAGCAGTATATGGCGGCACAGTATGACCTCTGTATACTATAGCTCTATAGGATAGCACAGTATGACAGCTCTATAGGACAGCAGTATATGGCGGCACAATATGACCTCTGTATACTATAGCTCTATAGGATAGCACAGTATGACAGCTCTATAGGACAGCAGTATATGGCAGCACAGTATGACCTCTATACTATAGCTCTATAGGATAGCACGGTATGACAGCTCTATATGACAGCAGTATATGTCGGCACAGTATGACCTCTGTATACTATAGCTCTATAGGATAGCACAGTATGACAGCTCTATAGGACAGCAGTATATGGCAGCACAGTATGACCTCTGTATACTATAGCTCTATAGGATAGCACAGTATGACAGCTCTATAGGACAGCAGTATATGGCAGCACAGTATGACCTCTGTATACTATAGCTCTATAGGATAGCACGGTATGACAGCTCTATAGGACAGCAGTATATGGCGGCACAGTATGACCTCTGTATACTATAGCTCTATAGGATAGCACAGTATGACAGCTCTATAGGACAGCAGTATATGGCGGCACAATATGACCTCTGTATACTATAGCTCTATAGGATAGCACAGTATGACAGCTCTATAGGACAGCAGTATATGGCGGCACAGTATGACCTCTGTATACTATAGCTCTATAGGATAGCACAGTATGACAGCTCTATAGGACAGCAGTATTTGGCAGCACAGTATGACCTCTGTATACTATAGCTCTATAGGATAGCTCGGTATGACAGCTCTATAGGACAGCAGTATATGGCGGCACAGTATGACCTCTGTATACTATAGCTCTATAGGATAGCACGGTATGACAGCAGTATATGGCGGCACAGTATGACCTCTGTATACTATAGCTCGGGATGACAGCTCTATAGGACAGCAGTATATGGCAGCACAGTATGACCTCTGTATACTATAGCTCTTTAGGATAGCACGGTATGACAGCAGTATATGGCGGCACAGTATGACCTCTGTATACTATAGCTCTATAGGATAGCACGGTATGACAGCTCTATAGGACAGCAGTATATGGCAGCACAGTATGACCTCTGTATACTATAGCTCTATAGGATAGCATGGTATGACAGCTCTATAGGACAGCAGTATATGGCGGCACAGTATGACCTGTATACTATAGCTCTATAGGATAGCACGGTATGACAACTCTATAGGACAGCAGTATATGGCGGCACAGTATGACCTCTGTATACTATAGCTCGGTATGACAGCTCTATAGGACAGCAGTATATGGCAGCACAGTATGACCTCTGTATACTATAGCTCTATAGGATAGCACAGTATGACAGCTCTATAGGACAGCAGTATATGGCGGCACAATATGACCTCTGTATACTATAGCTCTATAGGATAGCACAGTATGACAGCTCTATAGGACAGCAGTATATGGCGGCACAGTATGACCTCTGTATACTATAGCTCTATAGGATAGCACAGTATGACAGCTCTATAGGACAGCAGTATATGGCGGCACAATATGACCTCTGTATACTATAGCTCTATAGGATAGCACAGTATGACAGCTCTATAGGACAGCAGTATATGGCGGCACAGTATGACCTCTGTATACTATAGCTCTATAGGATAGCACAGTATGACAGCTCTATAGGACAGCAGTATATGGCAGCACAGTATGACCTCTGTATACTATAGCTCTATAGGATAGCTCGGTATGACAGCTCTATAGGACAGCAGTATATGGCGGCACAGTATGACCTCTGTATACTATAGCTCGGTATGACAGCTCTATAGGACAGCAGTATATGGCAGCACAGTATGACCTCTGTATACTATAGCTCTATAGGATAGCACGGTATGACAGCAGTATATGGCGGCACAGTATGACCTCTGTATACTATAGCTCTATAGGATAGCACGGTATGACAGCTCTATAGGACAGCAGTATATGGCAGCACAGTATGACCTCTGTATACTATAGCTCTATAGGATAGCACGGTATGACAGCTCTATAGGACAGCAGTATATGGCAGCACAGTATGACCTCTGTATACTATAGCTCTATAGGATAGCTCGGTATGACAGCTCAATAGGACAGCAGTATATGGCAGCACAGTATGACCTCTGTATACTATAGCTCTATAGGATAGCACGGTATGACAGCAGTATATGGCGGCACAGTATGACCTCTGTATACTATAGCTCTATAGGATAGCATGGTATGACAGCTCTATAGGACAGCAGTATATGGCGGCACAGTATGACCTGTATACTATAGCTCTATAGGATAGCACGGTATGACAGCT
Organism: Bufo bufo; assembly: GCF_905171765.1. Taxonomy (NCBI): domain Eukaryota; kingdom Metazoa; phylum Chordata; class Amphibia; order Anura; family Bufonidae; genus Bufo; species Bufo bufo. Next base: position 11,996,862 of record NC_053389.1, read on the forward strand.
CTATAGGACAGCAGTATATGGCAGCACAGTATGACCTCTGTATACTATAGCTCTATAGGATAGCACGGTATGACAGCAGTATATGGCGGCACAGTATGACCTCTGTATACTATAGCTCTATAGGATAGCACGGTATGACAGCTCTATAGGACAGCAGTATATGGCAGCACAGTATGACCTCTGTATACTATAGCTCTATAGGATAGCACGGTATGACAGCTCTATAGGACAGCAGTATATGGCAGCACTGTATGAGACGGTATATGACAGCTCTACTTAAGAACACTATATAACAGCACTATCTGACGGTACAATATGACAGCAATATATAAGCTCTATAAGACGCAGTATTATATGACAGTATTATCAGCATTATATGACATTACTATATGACATCTGTATATCATAGCTCTATAGGACACCAGCATATGGCAGCACTATATGACAGCAGTATATGGCAGCACTATATGACAGCAGTATATGGCAGCACTATATGACAGTACTGCCAAGAAAATTCAGTTCAAGATACTAACAACCAGATATCAGGCCGCCCACAACCTGTCCCCGCCGTACGTCTCTGACCTGCTCTCCCGATACACCCGCCATGTAGTCTCCGGTCCTCACAGCTCCTCTTCCTCGGTTCTCCTCGGTTCCTCACACAGTCGTCTACAGATTCCTCCCGCACCTCTCCCCTACAACCCCAGCACATCAGACTCTCCCCCAACATCCAAACCTTGAAAAGTAACCTGAAAACCACCTCCTACCTGCCCTGAGCATACTGCCACCCCACCGCCAGACGAGTGGTCTATACCCTCACCTCCTGCGTTCTCCCCTTCCCTTGTCGATTGCAAGCTCTTGTGGGCAGGGTCCTCTGTATCAGTCTGTACAAGTCCATTGTGCTGGTTTATGTATGTGAACCCTTTCCGTATGCTCGGTGCCCTGGATTTAAGATAAATAATAATATATATCAGCAGTGTATGGCAGCACTTTATGAAAGTACTATATACCTACAGAATACGACATATACGGCAGCTCTATATGACATCACTATATACAGGATACAGGCTGCCAAGATAACACCTGTAATCAGATTACAAGGCTTGGTGGCATATCACTATGCACTGTATAGCTGTGTATATGGCGGTATTATTCAAGCACTGTATGGCGGTATTTCTTGTTTAGCACTCCATTCACTAGGGATTTGCCACCAATGTCAGACAGGTGCAGGTGCCACCTCTAGGGCCGGTACCTCTATCTAGAACGGGGCCCCCAAAGTAAGAAAGAGTGCAGCGCATGCGCGGCATTCACTTCTATGGGAGTTCCAAAAATAACCGAGCGAGCTCAGCTATTTGCGGAAGTCCCATAGAAAGGAATGGAGAGCACACTGCGCAAGCGCAGCCACTGCTCTATGGGACTGCTGGACATGGCTGGGCTAGCACTCAGCTGTTTTCTGAACTCCCATAGAAATAAAAGGAGGATGGCTGTGCATGCGCGGCTGTGCTCACTTCACTTCTGAGGTCCCAGTGGTGGGACCCGCATCTCTCTGACATGTCTGAGGTGAGAGAACCCCTTTAATGTTGACTTATAACGGCTTATAATGTGTTATTAGATAATGTATTGAGCTGTTATACGGTGGTATTACTCAAGCGCTGTATGGCGGTATTTCTTGTTTAGCACTGCTAATTATGCACGGTACAGCGCATTCCTTTGTGGTGATGGCACTGTATAGCGCTCTTATTTAGACAACCATATGGAAGTGTTATCGGTGACCATATGGCACGGTTTCTGGATTCTGTACTGTATGGCGATTTTTTTTCTCAGTTTACATGACTCTTTTTTAAATAAATGGAGACACAAACCCCCATATATTCTCCGACTGGATGCAGGACTGGTGTCGGGAGACCTCCGCTGTGGAGACGGAAGGGACCCGCGTGCATCATGGAGATGCCAATGATGTCTGCAGTGGTACAACCCCCTATAGGCTGTATGGTCCGCTTATGCTGGTATATTATATAGAGGGGGCACCAATGGAGGGCACAGCTCGGGTTTCCAGTGCAGATTCGATGCACAATCGTGGGCGGGAGGCGGGTTTTCTAACCCTGTGTTTTCCAGGACTTAAATAACGATGACCTGTCCTTTAGGATAGGTCATCAATATCTGATTGGTGAGGGGCCGACTGCTGGCACCCGTCCAATCAGCTGTTTAGAGGGTCCACGGCACCTGGATGAGTGCTGGGGTCTTTTCATAGTATACCCAGCACAGCGCCGCACATGGTATAGTGGCTTTCCTTGGTATTACAGCTCAGTCCCATTTAATTGAACAGCACTCCAGCAGCAGATCGGCAGGGTGTCGGGGGTCTGACCTCTCGCTCTTTGCAAATCCTGCGCCAAAACCTATGTAGAATCTACTGAGAAACCGGTGCGTGGCCTCAGCCATGTGTATGACGGGCAGATGTTTGCCCTCAGCTTTACATGTAAAGTGCCATGTTAACACAGCAAATATTTATCATAGGAGATGTCGGTCACATTGTGCTGCCGTGTACTCAGGAGGCTTCACATCCCGCGGCTGCTGGTGATGAGCCGCCATATTGTGCCCGGGCGACTGCGCTGTATCTGAGCAGCGCCATTATCTGTGCCCCAGACAGACTGGTTATAATCATGTGACCGGGCGATAATAATCCATCTTCTGACATCACAGAATGACATCATGAGGGTAAGACCTGAGCTAGTGAGCTGGATCACAGTATGAAGAGGCCTCAGCGCTCCGAGCACTGTCTGTCTAATATCTGTATAATATCTATTATCTATTATCTATCTATCTATTATCTATCTATTATCTATTATCTATCTATTATCTATTATCTATTATCTATTATCTATCTATTATCTATCTATTATCTATTATCTATCTATTATCTATCTATTATCTATCTATTATCTATTATCTATTATCTATCTATCTATCTATTATCTATTATCTATCTATTATCTATCTATTATCTATTATCTATCTATTATCTATCTATTATCTATTATCTATCTATTATCTATCTATTATCTATCTATTATCTATTATCTATCTATTATCTATTTATTATCTATCTATCTATCTATTATCTATTATCTATCTATCTATCTATTATCTATTATCTATCTATTATCTATCTATTATCTATTATCTATCTATTATCTATCTATTATCTATTATCTATTATCTATCTATTATCTATCTATCTATCTATTATCTATTATCTATCTATTATCTATCTATTATCTATTATCTATCTATTATCTATTATCTATCTATTATCTATTATCTATCTATTATCTATCTATCTATTATCTATTATCTATCTATCTATCTATTATCTATTATCTATCTATCTATCTATTATCTATTATCTATCTATTATCTATCTATTATCTATTATCTATTATCTATCTATTATCTATTATCTATCATCTATTATCTATTATCTATCTATTATCTATCTATTATCTATCTATTATCTATTATCTATCTATCTATTATCCATCTATTATCTATTATCTATCTATCTATTATCTATTATCTATCTATTATCTATTATCTATCTATCTATTATCTATCTATTATCTATTATCTGTCTATTATCTATTATCTATCTATCTATTATCTATCTATTATCTATTATATATCTATTATCTATCTATTATCTATTATCTATCTATTATCTATTATCTATCTATTATCTATTATCTGTCTATTATCTATCTATTATCTATCTATTATCTATTATCTATCTATTATCTATCTATTATCTATCTATCTATTATCTATCTATTATCTATCTATTATCTATTATCTATCTATTATCTATCTATTATCTATTATCTATCTATCTATTATCTATTATCTATCTATCTATTATCTATTATCTATCTATTATCTATCTATTATCTATCTATCTATTATCTATTATCTATCTATTATCTATCTATTATCTATTATCTATTATCTATCTATTATCTATTATCTATCTATTATCTATTATCTATTATCTATCTATTATCTAATATCTATCTATTATCTATCTATTATCTATTATCTATCTATTATCTATTATCTATCTATTATCTATTATCTATCTATTATCTATCTATCTATTATCTATCTATTATCTATCTATTATCTATCTATTATCTATTATCTATCTATTATCTATCTATTATCTATCTATTATCTATTATCTATCTATTATCTATTATCTATCTATTATCTATCTATTATCTATCTATCTATCTATTATCTATCTATTATCTATCTATTATCTATTATCTATCTATTATCTATCTATTATCTATTATCTATCTATCTATTATCTATCTATTATCTATTATCTATCTATTATCTATCTATTATCTATCTATTATCTATCTATCTATCTATCTATTATCTATCTATTATCTATCTATTATCTATTATCTATCTATCTATTATCTATCTATTATCTATTATCTATTATCTATCTATTATCTATTATCTATCTATCTATTATCTATCTATCTATTATCTATCTATTATCTATCTATTATCTATCTATTATCTATTATCTATCTATCTATCTATTATCTATTATCTATTATCTATCTATCAATCTATCTATTATCTATCTATTATCTATTATCTATTATCTATCTATCTATTATCTATCTATTATCTATCTATCTATTATCTATCTATTATCTATTATCTATCTATCTATTATCTATCTATTATCTATTATCTATTATCTATCTATCTATTATCTATCTATTATCTATCTATTATCTATTATCTATTATCTATCTATTATCTATCTATTATCTATCTATTATCTATTATCTATCTATCTATTATCTATCTATTATCTATTATCTATCTATTATCTATCTATTATCTATCTATTATCTATTATCTATCTATTATCTATTATCTATCTATTATCTATTATCTGTCTATTATCTATCTATTATCTATTATCTATTATCTATCTATTATCTATTATCTATCATCTATTATCTATTATCTATTATCTATCTATTATCTATCTATCTATTATCTATCTATTATCTATTATCTATCTATTATCTATCTATTATCTATTATCTATCTATCTATTATCCATCTATTATCTATCTATTATCTATCTATTATCTATTATCTATCTATCTATTATCTATTATCTATCTATTATCTATCTATCTATTATCTATCTATTATCTATCTATTATCTATTATCTGTCTATTATCTATTATCTATCTATCTATTATCTATCTATTATCTATTATCTATCTATTATCTATTATCTATCTATTATCTATCTATTATCTATCTATTATCTATTATATATCTATTATCTATCTATTATCTATTATCTATCTATTATCTATTATCTATCTATTATCTATCTATTATCTATCTATCTATTATCTATTATCTATCTATTATCTATCTATTATCTATCTATTATCTATTATCTATCTATTATCTATTATCTAATATCTATCTATTATCTATCTATTATCTATTATCTATCTATTATCTATTATCTATCTATTATCTATCTATCTATTATCTATCTATTATCTATCTATTATCTATCTATTATCTATTATCTATCTATCTATTATCTATCTATTATCTATCTATTATCTATTATCTGTCTATTATCTATTATCTATCTATCTATTATCTATCTATTATCTATTATATATCTATTATCTATCTATTATCTATTATCTATCTATTATCTATTATCTATCTATTATCTATCTATCTATTATCTATTATCTATCTATTATCTATCTATTATCTATCTATTATCTATTATCTATTATCTATCTATTATCTATTATCTATTATCTATCTATTATCTAATATCTATCTATTATCTATCTATTATCTATTATCTATCTATTATCTATTATCTATCTATTATCTATTATCTATCTATTATCTATCTATCTATTATCTATCTATTATCTATCTATTATCTATCTATTATCTATTATCTATCTATTATCTATCTATTATCTATCTATTATCTATCTATTATCTATTATCTATCTATCTATTATCTATCTATTATCTATTATCTATCTATTATCTATCTATTATCTATCTATCTATCTATCTATTATCTATCTATTATCTATCTATTATCTATTATCTATCTATTATCTATCTATTATCTATTATCTATCTATCTATTATCTATCTATTATCTATTATCTATCTATTATCTATCTATCTATCTATCTATTATCTATCTATTATCTATCTATTATCTATCTATCTATCTATTATCTATCTATTATCTATCTATTATCTATTATCTATCTATTATCTATCTATCTATTATCTATCTATCTATTATCTATCTATTATCTATCTATTATCTATCTATTATCTATTATCTATCTATCTATCTATTATCTATTATCTATCTATCAATCTATCTATCTATTATCTATCTATCTATTATCTATCTATTATCTATCTATTATCTATTATCTATCTATTATCTATCTATTATCTATCTATTATCTATTATCTATCTATTATCTATCTATTATCTATCTATCTATTATCTATTATCTATCTATTATCTATCTATTATCTATTATCTATCTATTATCTATTATCTATCTATTATCTATCTATCTATCTATTATCTATCTATTATCTATCTATTATCTATTATCTATCTATCTATCTATCTATCTATCTATTATCTATTAATCTATTATCTATCTATTATCTATCTATTATCTATCTATTATCTATCTATTATCTATTATCTATCTATTATCTATCTGTTATCTATCTATTATCTATCTATCTATTATCTATTATCTATCTATTATCTATTATCTATCTATTATCTATCTATTATCTAAACCTTGGTGTGCTGCTGGCCTTCCTTTTGTCTGTACACTACATTGGATCTCGGTGCTGATTCACACTGGCCTGACCTTGCACCCGCCATTGACAGAGTGCTGCATCCTCATTTTTTCATATTCTATCTATTATCTATCTATCATCTATCTATTATCTATCTATCTATTATCTATCTATCTATTATCTATCTATCTATCTATTATCTATCTATTATCTATCTATTATCTATCTATTATCTATCTATCTATCTATCTATCTATTATCTATCTATCTATCTATTATCTATCTATTATCTATCTATTATCTATCTATCTATTATCTATCTATCTATCTATCTATCTATCTATCTATCTATCTCTCTATCTATCTCCGGTCCATATGTGACAGTCCACATCCCATACGGCAATGAGCTGACCCCCCTCTGCAGTCTCACACTAGTCCCATTGCCTTATTATCTGTATCCCTTTTAGAAACCTATAAGGGTATGTTCACACGGTGCATATTCGGCTCCTAAATCTTTGTGAAATCCAAGTCCTGCTGATTTAAATAGGAATCTGCCTTGTCATTCTGCAGATCTACAGCATCAATCCGGGGGTCACGCTCAGATTTCTGCCACGATTCCACATGTAATTTTTCTACACGATAGTATCACCGTTATCTGTGGTGGCCCCAAGAATACCTTCTTCAGCTGTTCCCAAAGCTCCCCGAGTACAGAGAAGGGGACCCCACATATCCGCAGCTATAGGCCCTGCTCAGGATCGGCCGTTGACCTTTTACCATGTGTATAGATTACAGGCCTCAGCTGGCCGATGAGGACCACTTAGCAGAGACCAGCTGGACGGACTCACTGCTCTCGGTCGTGTCTTCTGTCATATCTCAGACGCTATTACATTCATCTTCAACAGATCTTAAATTCTTTTACATTTCTGGTGCAGCAAATACAGAAATAAAGGACAAGTGGCGGCGTCTCTGCCGCATAAGACAGCTACAACCAAACACATCCACACCATGTCCAGCCTGCCCACAGGAATAGATCATAAAATACATTTTCCATCCATAAATTACTGCATTGATCACTGGATTTTAGGTTATTCTATCCAAATATCACCAGATGGTCAAGCTAAATTTTTAAAACATTTTTTTCTATACAATTTTGGTATGGTCCACCAAGACGCTTTACCTGTCCCCTATTATGGCCTGATTGATCAGATCGTAAATATAACTTTGTTGCGATCGCCTTTCATGGTCTGGTCCACCGGATCTTATATGACTCTTTGTCTGTCACCTATCCTGGTCTGGTCCACCGGATCTTATATGACTCTTTGTCTGTCACCTATCCTGGTCTGGTCCACCGGATCTTATATGACTCTTTGTCTGTCACCTATCCTGGTCTGGTCCACCGGATCTTATATGACTCTTTGTCTGTCACCTTTCCTGGTCTGGTCCACCGGATCTTATAAGACTCTTTGTCTGTCACCTATCCTGGTCTGGTCCACCGGATCTTATAAGACTCTTTGTCTGTCACCTATCCTGGTCTGGTCCACCGGATCTTATAAGAGTCTTTGTCTGTCACCTATCCTGGTCTGGTCCACCGGATCTTATATGACTCTTTGTCTGTCACCTATCCTGGTCTGGTCCACCGGATCTTATAAGACTCTTTGTCTGTCACCTATCCTGGTCTGGTCCACCGGATCTTGTATGACTCTTTGTCTGTCACCTATCATGGTCTGGTCCACCGGATCTTATATGACTCTTTGTCTGTCACCTATCCTGGTCTGGTCCACCGGATCTTATAAGACTCTTTGTCTGTCACCTATCCTGGTCTGGTCCACCGGATCTTATATGACTCTTTGTCTGTCACCTATCCTGGTCTGGTCCACCGGATCTTATATGACTCTTTGTCTGTCACCTATCCTGGTCTGGTCCACCGGATCTTATATGACTCTTTGTCTGTCACCTATCCTGGTCTGGTCCACCGGATCTTATATGACTCTTTGTCTGTCACCTATCCTGGTCTGGTCCACCGGATCTTATATGACTCTTTGTCTGTCACCTATCCTGGTCTGGTCCACCGGATCTTATAAGACTCTTTGTCTGTCACCTATCCTGGTCTGGTCCACCGGATCTTATATGACTCTTTGTCTGTCACCTTTCCTGGTCTGGTCCACCGGATCTTATAAGACTCTTTGTCTGTCACCTATCCTGGTCTGGTCCACCGGATCTTATAAGAGTCTTTGTCTGTCACCTATCCTGGTCTGGTCCACCGGATCTTATATGACTCTTTGTCTGTCACCTTACCTGGTCTGGTCCACCGGATCTTATAAGACTCTTTGTCTGTCACCTATCCTGGTCTGGTCCACCGGATCTTGTATGACTCTTTGTCTGTCACCTATCCTGGTCTGGTCCACCGGATCTTATATGACTCTTTGTCTGTCACCTATCCTGGTCTGGTCCACCGGATCTTATATGACTCTTTGTCTGTCACCTATCCTGGTCTGGTCCACCGGATCTTATATGACTCTTTGTCTGTCACCTATCCTGGTCTGGTCCACCGGATCTTATATGACTCTTTGTCTGTCACCTATCCTGGTCTGGTCCACCGGATCTTATATGACTCTTTGTCTGTCACCTATCATGGTCTGGTCCACCGGATCTTATATGACTCTTTGTCTGTCACCTATCCTGGTCTGGTCCACCGGATCTTATAAGACCCATTTCTTATGTCCTATCATAGTCTGGTCCATTGGATCTTATATGACGTATTTCCTATTGCAGGGGAGGCATAAGGTGGAGAGGATAGGAGTGTTTGCAATGAGACCAACAACCAGGCCATATTTCTTTTAGAATAGAATAAAGTCTGTCCTTTTATAGAGTACATGATGGGTGTCACAGTGCAATACAAGTAGTAGGCACAGCTCTCAAGTATTGCACAGAGTAGGCTTTTCCAAAGACTGTGTATAGAGGATGGCTGTAGTAGTCCTTCCTGAGTCTTTCTATAAATCCATTCAATCTTCCCAAATAACCCAAGGTGTGCAATCATATGCAATATTTCTCTGTAATGCCCAATTCCAGGGTGCAGTCTTTGATTGGATGGTGGGCGCCTGAAGCTATAAAACCCAAGCCAAGGGCAGTAAAGTCAAAAGCCGTAGACATGCATTACTATTACTGACTCGATCCAAGCACAGCCTTAAATTGGCCCTCAACCTTCTGCAATAATTCAGTGCCTCTTTCCCTCGGTGATTAGTTCCTAGTAAAGATGCCTTTCTGGAAGCTTTGACTCACAGGGAGGGTGTCCCCCTCGAGAAGGATTCTTTCTTGGCCTACTTTGCAGAAGCACACACCCAAAACAGGCCTTCTCTCTGGCTTAGGCCTCATGCACATGGCCGTGTGCACTTGAATGGGTCCGCAATTCCGGAGATGCGTAACGGAGTCACTGAACGGAACACCGGAAGCACTACGGAGTGCTTCCGTGGTGTTTCTTTCCATTGTTCAGCACCGCAAATTAATATCACGTCATATTTTTTTGCGGTGCGGACAGATCACGGACCCATTCAAGTCTAATGGGTCCGGCCCGCTGCACGGATGTTGCCCGTGCATTGGGTAGTGCAATTGCGGTCCTAAATGCACGGAACGGCCGCACAACGGCCTTACTTACTAGCAGACTTACTAAACAGAGGGGATGGGTCCAGCCCACTGCCTGGCAACTGTAACTACTAACTGCCCGTTAACTCTTTACTTCCCATAATCATTGCCTTTTGGCGTACACAGTACTACACAGTTAGCAGTAACTTTAACAGTAAACCATTGGATAAACTTTAGCAGTATACTGTAGCAATACGGTATTAACCCTTTAGCAGTGAACCAGTGGGTCGCTGCACCATCACCTATCATGGTCTGGTCCACCGGATCTTTTAAGACTCTTTTCCTATCATCTATCATGATCCATTATACTTTTTTTGCACATTATAGGGGGAAATGTATGGAGCAGCATTTGATTTCCATTACCAAAAAAGAATACATCGAGAGAGTCGATAAGGTCGGAGACTGAATACATATATACTGTACGAAGAACATTATGGAACGGGGCCTGTGAGGGTCAGGACGATGCCCCCACATTAGAGTCAGTACCCAATGAACGCGGTCACTTTTTCTTCAGCTGGCCCATCTCCGGGGTCTGATGTCAGAACTACATGGATGGGACGCTTTCAAGCCCTGCAGGCATTCCTCCTAAAGGATCCTTCGTTTCCCACAGTTACCCTATTTCTCGGTCAGAAAAAGGGGGAGAGGCGGGTGCCACCCCACAATGGGGTGGGCGCAAATTCATATTAAAAGAGCATCCTTATTAACTAATTCAGTGCCGGAAAATATCCCCGTGGTGCACCTCAGTGCGACATAGTCAGGGGTTAATAAAGATATGGTGGCAGTCCATAGAAGTAGGGTGCAAAAGGAGACCTCTCCTGCACCCCACCTTCCAGCACAAGCTCCACGTGCTTTATACAATGGTTGGAATTCCTTTTTATATTAAGCCCCCCTCTTTTACATGTGCACGCTGTACAGGAGCATCCCCCGCACATCCCCCACTGTGGTGCTATAATTATAAATCCGCCTGGGGCAGCCAGGTGCATTACATATCGTAATCCCGGTGCACAGTGCCAACCTCAGTTTTTGCATATTTTAACAGAGAATTTAGAAAGACGTCTGAACGCCGGGACCCACGTGCCCCTTCCAGTACCAAAAATGGCCGATACCGTCGTAGCTTCAAGTAACTCGTTCTATTCGTCCTTTTTTTTTTCTTTCGTGCATATGATATGGTTTCATACAGAAGAAATAAAGCTGCAAATCCACGTGACCCTCAGGATGCAAGAAATTCTTCCTGCTAGAACGCAGATGACAAAATGTACAGTAACCACCACGTAGGGCTCCCACGTGCCCCTCTCCCGTATGGCACCCCTCAGAATCCAATTACAACCATCCAATGTGCTATTACAGCAGGCGCGGACCCCTCCTCTACCCCTGGAATACATCACATGTAACGACTGCAATACAATGGTAAAATAAAAAGGAAATAGCTCAATTGATTTTTTTTTTTTAATTAACCCCCCCCTTCCCCTATCGCAGATTTACCTCTCCCGCTATAAAAAATGCCAGGCCCCTTTTTATTTTATTGCACTTTTGCACAATTCCCCAAAAAATAATTGACAACATTTTTTACAAACTTACATTTCGTCGAACTGAATTAAATTCTGCATTTGCCCCCAAATCTCCTACGGTGCCAGATGTTGCATTGATGGAAGATGAAGATTTTTTCCGGTGAAATACACAGTGCTGGCCTTGTCGTGGTTAACCCTGCGCTGGAAGAAGCCCCTCTCCCTCCGCCGTACGGGGTACAGGAATTTGGAAGCACGTGTTTTCTTCCTTTTGAATCCTTTCCAACTCCCTTGGTTTTGCAGGATGAAAAGCAGAAAGGATAAGAGCCGGCCAGCTCTATATTGCCTTTCGCATGATCTGACTTTCTGGATGGCCGCTTGCTGTGTTTTAGTGGGAGAGGGGGGTGTGGGAGGAAGAGGAGGGAGGGATGTGAAGGGGGGGGGGGTACGGAGGGAGAGAGAGAGCAAGAGAGCGAGAGAGAGAGCTAAAATGGCATTGGCTTTGACAGTGTGTGGAGGAGACTGGAAGGGGTGGGAAACGAAGAAAAGGAGAGGGCGGGAGAGGAGAAGAGAGAGAAAGGGAGAGGGAAGATGAAAAAAGGTGAAGGTGACAGCCAGAGTATAAAAAGGCGTAAAGAATAAGCGAAAACCGATCGACACCGGCCACCGCGGCTCCCTTTTCATGGGAAGTTCTGAATTTAAAAGGAAAATGTTAAAAATGATCCAAATTTTTTGTTCCTCTGCCGCCCGATGATTTTGGTCTCGGATCGTTGCGTTCAAACACTATTATTTGCGCCAACCCCTGAATCTGCTGACTGTTTATCTACCACTGGTATAGATTGCGCCGGCGCTGTTGCGTCTGGTTCGATTTTGGCGAAAATTCCACAAAAAGTTACAAGATCTACGATAACGATCAAATGGTTGGTTGACATTTCTTCCAGCCCCGTACACACAGCGGTGTAGACACTGGCGCAACGTGTGAACCTAAAGTCACAGTAATGGCAGGACTGATAGGGATGTAGCAGAGCCAAATGTGTCACGTATTTCTTGTGCATGGGTATTCCCATCCTAACCTTTTATGGCTTATCCACAGGACCCCCAGCCATCAGACATGCTCCAATATCGGAGATGAGAAGACCCCTTTAAGTTCCGATAATGAGGTCCTAGGTCACATATGGCGATATCACAAGGGGTTTAAGATCACAATAGGAAAATGTCATCCCCCCAGCCCTTGCATCGATGGTCGCTGGCCAAAAATATTACTTTTCTGTTATCAGTTTGTTTCCTTTAATTTGTGGATCCAAAGGTCCTCACTGGTCTACAGTAGGGGGCGATACTAACCCCACACTTACCCCCCCCTGCAACTATAGATTATGGGATTACTGATTCTGCAAATGTCTGATATTCCAAGGCAGAGCCGGAGTGAAAGCTTCTCTGTGACATATCCTTCCCTTATAACCAAGATGAGGCGTCATTAATGGCCGCCCCGTGAGTGACCACTGACACCGAGATCTGTCTGTGAAGATGATGAGGATCTCACCAGCAGACCGGGGGCCACGAGATAATGTACAATAAGATCTCTTTCACACGGGCGTCATGTTTTTGGCCCGGATAAGATACGGGTGCGTCGTGGGGAAAATGCGCGATTTTTCCGCGCGAGTGCAAAACATTGCAATGCGTTTTGCACGCGCGTGAGAACAATCGGCATGTTTGGTACCCAAACCCAAACTTCTTCACAGAAGTTCGGGTTTGGGTTAGGTGTTCTGTAGATTGTATTATTTCCCCTTTTAACATGGTTATACAGAATGCATAGTACAATAGGGCTGGAGGGGTTAAAAAAATAAATAAAATTTAACTCACCTTAATCCACTTGTTCGCGCAGCCCGGCTTCTCTTCTGTCTTCATCTGTGAGGAAAAGGACCTGTGATGACGTCACTGCGCTCACCACATGGTCCATCACATGATCCATCACCGTGGTAATGGATCGTGTGACGGACCATGTAATGAGCGCAGTGACGTCACCACAGGTCCTTTTCCTCACAGATGAAGACAGAAGAGATGCCGGCTGCGAGATCAAGTGGATTAAGGTGAGTTAAATTATTTTTTCTTTTTTTTAACCCCTCCAGCCCTATTGTACTAAGCATTCTGTATTAAGAATGCTATTATTTTCCCTTATAACCATGTTATAAGGGAAAATAATAATGATCGGGTCTCCATCCCGATCGTCTCCTAGCAACCGTGCGTGAAAATCGCACCGCATCCGCACACGCAGCCCCATTCACATCTATGGGGCCTGTGTTGCGTGAAAAACGCACAAAATAGAGCTTGCTGCGATTTTCACGCAACGCACAAGTGATGCATGAAAATCACCGCTCATGTGCACATTGATGGATTCAGTGCGGGTGCAATGTGTTCACCTCACGCATTGCACCCGCGCGGAAAACTCGCCCGTGTGAAAGGAGCCTAACAGTCCTATAATCCTGCAGTATCAGGATCTGATAGATTAGGGAATATTCCTGATAATTTGTGCTCAGGTCTGCTCTAATTCAGTATTGAGATAGATGGATAGATAGATAATAGATAGATAATAGATAGAATATAGATAGATAATAGCTAGATAATAGATAATAGATAGATAATAGATAGATAGATAATAGATAGATAATAGATAATAGATAGATAGATAGATAGATAGATAATAGATAGATAGATAGATAATAGATAGATAATAGATAGATAATAGATAATAAATAGATAATAGATAGATAGATAATAGATACATAGATGATAGATAGATAGATAATAGATAGATAGATAATAGATGGATAATAGATAGAATATAGATAGATAATAGCTAGATAATAGATAATAGATAGATAATAGATAGATAATAGATAATAGATAGATAGATAGATAGATAGATAATAGATAGATAGATAATAGATAGATAATAGATAGATAATAGATAATAAATAGATAATAGATAGATAGATAATAGATACATAGATGATAGATAGATAGATAATAGATAGATAGATAATAGATGGATAATAGATAGATAGATAGATAGATAGATAATAGATAGATAATAGATAGATAATAGATAGATAGATAATAGATAGATAATAAATAGATAATAGATAGATAGATAATAGATAGATAATAGATAGATAATAGATAATAGATGGATAATAGATAATAGATAGATAGATAGATAATAGATAGATAATAGATGGATAATAGATAATAGATAGATAGATAATAGATAGATAATAAATAGATAATAGATGGATAATAGATAATAGATAGATAATAGATAATAGATAGATAGATAATAGATAGATAATAGATAATAAATAGATAATAGATAGATAGATAATAGATAGATAATAAATAGATAATAGATAGATAATAGATAGATAGATAGATAGACAGTTAGTGGTAACCTACCAATATAATTATTAAAAGTGCCTTGGAAAGATTAAGATTAAAGGGGTTGTCCCACGAGAAATATTCTACAGTTTTCAAACCAGCATCTGGATCTGAATCCTTTTGTAATTGCATGTAATTCAAAATTTGGTATAGCCAGTGAGTTATTCAATAAAATGTGTCTGTATGGCGCCACCTGCTGTTTGTTCTTTTTCTTATTTCTTTGTCCTGATCACTGATATGCATTCTTCAACTGTCTCCTGAGCTTTGATAGGAAGAGAGCTGCAGCAGAATGGACACACCCCCTTAGTCACAGCAGAATGGACACGCCCCCTTAGTCACAGCAGAATGGACACCCCCCTTAGGGTCTCTGATTTGGGGGACTGATCTGAGGTCTGATGAGGATTGGGTCTCTGATTTAGGGGACTGATCTGAGGTCTGATGAGGATTGGGTCTCTGATTTAAGGGACTGATCTGAGGTCTGATGAGGATTGGGTCTCTGATTTAGGGGACTGAACTGAGGTCTGATGAGGATTGGGTCTCTGATTTGGGGGGCTGATCTGAGGTCTGATGAGGATTGGGTCTCTGATTTAGGGGACTGATCTGAGGTCTGATGAGGATTGGGTCTCTGATTTGGGGACTGATCTGAGGTCTGATGAGGATTGGGTCTCTGATTTGGGGGACTGATCTGAGGTCTGATGAGGATGGGGTCTCTGATTTAGGGGACTGATCTGAGGTCTGATGAGGATTGGGTCTCTGATTTAAGGGACTGATCTGAGGTCTGATGAGGATAGGGTCTCTGATTTAGGGGACTGATCTGAGGTCTGATGAGGATTGGGTCTCTGATTTGGGGGGCTGATCTGAGGTCTGATGAGGATTGGGTCTCTGATTTAAGGGACTAATCTTAGGTCTGATGAGGATTGGGTCTCTGATTTGGGGGACTGATCTGAGGTCTGATGAGGATTGGGTCTCTGATTTAAGGGACTGATCTGAGGTCTGATGAGGATTGGGTCTCTGATTTGGGGGCTGATCTGAGGTCTGATGAGGATTGGGTCTCTGATTTGTGGGACTGATCTGAGGTCTGATGAGGATTGGGTCTCTGATTTGGGGGCTGATCTGAGGTCTGATGAGGATTGGGTCTCTGATTTGTGGGACTGATCTGAGGTCTGATGAGGATTGGGTCTCTGATTTAGGGGACTGATCTGAGGTCTGATGAGGATTGGGTCTCTGATTTGGGGGGCTGATCTGAGGTCTGATGAGGATTGGGTCTCTGATTTGGGGGGCTGATCTGAGGTCTGATGAGGATTGGGTCTCTGATTTGGGGGGCTGATCTGAGGTCTGATGAGGATTGGGTCTCTGATTTGGGGGGCTGATCTGAGGTCTGATGAGGATTGGGTCTCTGATTTGGGGGGCTGATCTGAGGTCTGATGAGGATTGGGTCTCTGATTTGGGGGGATGATCTGAGGTCTGATGAGGATTGGGTCTCTGATTTGGGGGACTGATTTGAGGTCTGATGAGGATTGGGTCTCTGATTTGGGGGGCTGATCTGAGGTCTGATGAGGATTGGGTCTCTGATTTGTGGGGCAGATCTGAGGTCTGATGAGGATTGGGTCTCTGATTTGGGGGACTGATCTGAGGTCTGATGAGGATTGGGTCTCTGATTTTTGGGGGGCTGATCTGAGGTCAGATGAGGATTGGGTCTCTGATTTGGGGGGCTGATCTGAGGTCTGATGAGGATTGGGTCTCTGATTTGGGGGGCTGATCTGAGGTCTGATGAGGATTGGGTCTCTGATTTAGGGGGACTAATCTGAGGTCCGATGAGGATTGGAGTCTGATGAAGATTGGGGCTCTAATTTTTGGGTCTGATTTCAGGTCTGATGAAAAATATTATTATTTTTCCTTATTTTCTGCCTTTAAATCCTGTGTCTTATGGAGCGAAAAATAAATACGATACCTCTTAAAAAATTATGGCGGCATCTTAATAGCGTAAGGGGATGAAGCCTGGTATATGGGAGCGCCAGTATTGATAAAGGTGTATTCTACGGGGAGATTTGTACAAAACATATAACCAAAATGGATGATGGCGGAGTCTCTGGTTTGGCTGACATGAGCTCAGTTGCCTGAAAGAACAGTCTTCATTTTCTTCAGTGAGAACCAGTACCCCCCCCACACACACACCGGACAATACCAATATACCAGTACATGACTACATCAATCCTGATAGACGCCAGATTATCAGATATCTTGGATCATATGAGAAGCGAACAGAAGTCTATGGATCTCACAGATAAAGGCAGAGAATCGTCCGCTTCTTGCCTTGTGAGATTTTACATTCATTGTAATTAGAAGAAAGTGCAATTCTGCATTGTAAAGCTTGGTGCCAGGTAGGGTGCCAACATGCTATACTAGCCTTATCGAGGCTATGCCCGTGAGCAGAATTAATGCCCCAGGTGGAGGAAATCCTGGCTACGACTTGTGTGAAGATGAACCCACTAGAGAAATAATACTTGGCTCCTGCAAGTACTCCTACTACTCCCCCTGGATCTGCAGACGTTCAGACACTTCTATAACCGCCCATCACAGGACGTGGGGTGACATGACCGGGACATCTGCCACCCCCTTCCTTGACTCTCCATGACTGAACTTCACGTCTCCTAAGTACAGAGTCTTGCACGTGCAAGCAGGGGCCTGTAGCCATTCCTCGACCCGTCTATCCTAGATGGCTCTGATGGGAGTGTTCGCTGGGCGCTATTCAGAGGGTGTGTAAGGGGAGGAGGGGGGATTCTAGGAATCCATTCATCAGCCTTCAGGGAAGGATTCTTAGAGTTCACTTTCCCTTTTTTAGTCTGAAATCCCCCCATGTTAATTTGCAGCGTAGCAGTCACCTAGGGAAACTGCTGGAAACCGCTTGGAGGACTCCACCTCAACTCCGGTCATCCAGCACCATGCAGTGAGTGGCTCCACACTGATGATCCTCCGAGGTTTGGTCATTGTCCAGTACTGGGAGCAACAAGGCACCTTAGGTTCATCTGGTCGCTGACTCTGATCTGATTCTAGATAGTTTTTTGGGGAAGGAGGAGATAAAAAGTGGAGGGAACGCCTATACCTTTAGGTACCTTGATTTTGTAAATAGATGGGATCATTTTTAATTTGGCCCAAAAATCACAGGTTCTGCCCCATTAGTGGACGTTTCCGTTATTCCATGGCAGATCTTGCTGCAAATATGCTGGAAATTTGTGACCATTGGATTTCACCCCATGGACTGTAAAGAGTCAAATCCGTGACAGTTGCACACAAGGTTTCCACGCAGATCTTTTTCTGCTATGTGCGATTGCGGGTTTCAAAACCCCACGAAGACAGATCGTCCTGGAAATGGCGCTCCTCTAAAATGGCCTGGCAGTATGTTGGTATGAATCAGTGGACATCTCCAAACTCACTTCAGTTCTGTCGGTGTGCTCCTCCAGTGCTTGGAGAAGACCGCACCTGTCCGCCCTCTCCATTACGTGCACACCCTCTATCATCTATACTGGTACCAGGTGACAAAGTCCCTTTAATGGAATTTGTTTCTCCATCATAATCCTCTTTGACAGAATGTGATGATGCCACCAAAGTCAGCCAAACATGGTCGCTGCTTGGAGCTAAACCTCAGAGAATGAGAATGTGTTGGTATGGGTATGTTGGAGTATCTATCATCTATACTCGGTTACACCTCTTAGAGGATGGATATGTTGGGGTATCTATCATCTATACTCTGGTATACCTCTTAGAGGATGGATATGTTGGGGTATCTATCACCTATACTCTGTTACACCTCTTAGAGGATGGATATGTTGGGGTATCTATCACCTATACTCTGGTATACCTCTTAGAGGATGGATATGATGGGGTATCTATCATCTATACTCTGTTACACCTCTTAGAGGATGGATATGTTGGGGTATCTATCACCTATACTCTGGTATACCTCTTAGAGGATGGATATGATGGGGTATCTATCATCTATACTCTGCTATATCTCTTAGAGGATGGATATGTTGGGGTATCTATCATCTATACTCTGTTACACCTCTTAGAGGATGGATATGTTGGAGTATCTATCATCTATACTCTGTTACACCTCTTAGAGGATGGATATGTTGGGGTATCTATCACCTATACTCTGTTACACCTCTTAGAGGATGGATATGTTGGGGTATCTATCATCTATACTCTGGTATACCTCTTAGAGGATGGATATGTTGGGGTATCTATCATGTATACTCTGCTATATCTCTTAGAGGATGGCTATGTTGGGGTATCTATCATCTATACTCTGTTATACCTCTTAGAGGATGGATATGTTGGGGTATCTATCATCTATACTATGTTATACCTCTTAGAAGATGGGTATATTGGAGTATCTATCATATATACTATGTTATACCTCTTAGAAGATGGATATGTTGGGGTATCTATCATCTATACTCTCTTATACCTCTTAGAGGATGGGTATATTGGGGTATCTATCATCTATACTCTGTTATACCTCAGAAGATGGATATGTTGAGGTATCCATCATCTATACTAGTGGTGGCGAACCTATGGCACGCGGGCCAGACGGAGCACTCAGAGTCCTCTCTGTGGGCACGTGGCTCTGTGTGGGCTATGCGTAGGGTTGCCACCTGTGCACTATTACTAACGAGCGCTTCCATTGTGGAGCCATCATTAGTACAACCTTTGCCCCCTTCACCTCCTCCATTTGATGGCGCCGCGGGGAACACTCGCTGCTCCCTGGATGCTCAGGACAGGACCTGCATAATGATGTTACTCAGCATTGACTGGGAGCATCAGGACCTGCAAAGCATCATTACACTGGAGCACAGGTCCTGTCCTCAGCATCCACTTCACTGCAGCGCCATCAAATGGGGGAGGAGGGGAGTAGGGAAGAGGGCATTAATACTACTGTGGTCTCTAATGGGGGCATTATTAATACTGGGAGCCACTAATGGAGGAAAAATTATATTAGGGGGCATTAATTTTACTGGGGGCCATTAATAGGGCATTATTAATACTGGGGTTCACTAATGGGACATTTTTAATACTAGGGCACGCCAACAGGGGCATTCATTTTACTGGGGCCTGTGTTAACCCCCACAGCTTAACTTAGTCAGTATTTTTCAGTATTCAGGTTAAATAGGATAAATGAGTGAGTTTCGGGTTGCAGTTCGGGCACTCGGTCTCTAAAAGGTTCACCATCACTGATCTATTCAGAGGATGGATATGTTGGGGTATATATCATTTATACTCTGTTATACCTCTCAGAGGATGGAAATGTTGGGGTATCTATTATCTATACTCTGTTATACCTCTTAGTAGGTGGGTGTGTTGGGGTAGCTGTCATGTATACTCTGTTATACCTCTTAGTAGGTGGCTATGTTGGGGTAGCTGTCATGTATACTCTGTTATACCTCTTAGTAGGTGGGTGTGTTGGGGTAGCTGTCATCCATACTTTGTTTTACCTCCTAGAAGATGGATATGTTGGGGTATCTATCATCCATACTCTGTTATACCTCTCTGAGGATGGATATGTTGGGGTATTTATCATTTATACTCTGTTATACCTCTCAGAGGATGGATATGTTGGGGTATCTATCATTTATACTCTGTTATACCTCTCAGAGGATGGATATGTTGGGGTATCTATCACCTATACTCTGTTATACCTCTCAGAGGATGGATATGTTGGGGTATCTATCATTTATACTCTGTTATACCTCTCAGAGGATGGATATGTTGGGGTATCTATTATCTATACTCTGTTATACCTCTTAGTAGGTGGGTGTGTTGGGGTAGCTGTCATGTATACTCTGTTATACCTCTTAGTAGGTGGGTGTGTTGGGGTAGCTGTCATCCATACTTTGTTTTACCTCCTAGAAGATGGATATGTTGGGGTATCTATCATCCATACTCTGTTATACCTCTCTGAGGATGAATATGTTGGGGTATTTATCATTTATACTCTGTTATACCTCTCAGAGGATGGATATGTTGGGGTATCTATCATTTATACTCTGTTATACCTCTCAGAGGATGGATATGTTGGGGTATCTATCACCTATACTCTGTTATACCTCTCAGAGGATGGATATGTTGGGGTATCTATCATTTATACTCTGTTATACCTCTCAGAGGATGGATATGTTGGGGTATCTATTATCTATACTCTGTTATACCTCTTAGTAGGTGGGTGTGTTGGGGTAGCTCTCATGTATACTCTGTTATACCTCTTAGTAGGTGGGTGTGTTGGGGTAGCTGTCATGTATACTCTGTTATACCTCTTAGTAGGTGGGTGTGTTGGGGTAGCTGTCATCCATACTTTGTTTTACCTCCTAGAAGATGGATATGTTGGGGTATCTATCATCCATACTCTGTTATACCTCTCAGAGGATGGATATGTTGGGGTATCTATCATTTATACTGTTATACCTCTCAGAGGATGGATATGTTGGGGTATCTATCACCTATACTCTGTTATACCTCTCAGAGGATGGATATGTTGGGGTATCTATCATTTATACTCTGTTATACCTCTCAGAGGATGGATATGTTGGGGTATCTATCACCTATACTCTGTTATACCTCTCAGAGGATGGATATGTTGGGGTATCTATCACCTATACTCTGTTATACCTCTCAGAGGATGGATATGTTGGGGTATCTATTATCTATACTCTTTTATACCTCCTAGTAGATGGATATGTTGGGGTAGCTGTCATCCATACTTTTTTATACCTCCTAGAAGATGGATATGATGGGGTATCATGTATACTCCCAAAATGCACACTTGCTTGGCTGTTCTCAGAACTCCTTAAAAATTAATAGAGCATGCAGCTGGAGTGCCGGAGGTTAGCCATCACTGTCCTAGTAGATGGGTGTGTTGGGGTACCTGTCATCTATACTCTGTTATACCCCCTAGTAGATAGGTGTCTTGGGGTACCTGTCATCTATACTCTGTTATACCTCCTAGTAGATGGGTGTGTTGGGGTACCTGTCATGTATACTCTGTTATACCTCCTAGTAGATGGTTGTGTTGGGGTACCTGTCATCTATACTCTGTTATACCTCCTAGTAGATGGGTGTGTTGAGGTACCTGTCATGTATACTCTGTTATACCTCCTAGTAGATGGGTGTGTTGGGGTACCTGTCATCTATACTCTGTTATACCTCCTAGTAGATGGATGTGTTGGGGTACCTGTCATCTATACTCTGTTATACCTCCTAGTAGATGGTTGTGTTGGGGTACCTGTCATCTATACTCTGTTATACCTCCTAGTAGATGGGTGTGTTGGGGTACCTGTCATGTATACTCTGTTATACCTCCTAGTAGATGGGTGTGTTGGGGAACCTGTCATGTATATTCTGTTATACCTCCTAGTAGATGGGTGTGTTGGGGTACCTGTCATCTATACTCTGTTATACCTCCTAGTAGATGGATGTGTTGGGGTACCTGTCATGTATACTCTGTTATACCTCCTAGTAGATGGGTGTGTTTGGGTACCTGTCATCTATACTCTGTTATACCTCCTAGTAGATGGGTGTGTTGGGGTACCTGTCATGTATACTCTGTTATACCTCCTAGTAGATGGTTGTGTTGGGGTATCATCTATACTCTGTTATACCTCCTAGTAGATGGATGTGTTGGGGTACCTGTCATGTATACTCTGTTATACCTCCTAGTAGATGGGTGTGTTGGGGTATCTGTCATCTATACTCTGTTATACCTCCTAGTAGATGGTTGTGTTGGGGTATCATCTATACTCTGTTATACCTCCTAGTAGATGGATGTGTTGGGGTACCTGTCATGTATACTCTGTTATACCTCCTAGTAGATGGGTGTGTTTGGGTACCTGTCATCTATACTCTGTTATACCTCCTAGTAGATGGGTGTGTTGGGGTACCTGTCATGTATACTCTGTTATACCTCCTAGTAGATGGTTGTGTTGGGGTATCATCTATACTCTGTTATACCTCCTAGTAGATGGATGTGTTGGGGTACCTGTCATGTATACTCTGTTATACCTCCTAGTAGATGGGTGTGTTGGGGTACCTGTCATGTATACTCTGTTATACCTCCTAGTAGATGGTTGTGTTGGGGTATCATCTATACTCTGTTATACCTCCTAGTAGATGGATGTGTTGGGGTACCTGTCATGTCTACTCTGTTATACCTCCTAGTAGATGGATGTGTTGGGGTACCTGTCATATATACTCTGTTATACCTCCTAGTAGATGGTTGTGTTGGGGTACCTGTCATGTATACTCTGTTATACCTCCTATTAAATGGATGTGTTGGGGTACCTGTCATCTATACTCTGTTATACCTCCTAGAAGATGGGTGTGTTGGGGTACCTGTCTGGTATACTCTGTTATACCTCCTATTAGATGGATGTGTTGGGGTACCTGTCATCTATACTCTGTTATACCTCCTAGTAGATGGGTGTGTTGGGGTACCTGTCTGGTATACTCTGTTATACCTCCTATTAGATGGATGTGTTGGGGTACCTGTCATCTATACTCTGTTATACCTCCTAGTAGATGGGTGTGTTGGGGTACCTGTCATGTATACTCTGTTATACCTCCTAGTAGATGGGTGTGTTGGGGTTCCTGTCATGTATACTCTGTTATACCTCCTAGTAGATGGGTGTGTTGGGGTACCTGTCATGTATACTCTGTTATACCTCCTAGTAGATGGGTGTGTTGGGGTACCTGTCATGTATACTCTGTTATACCTCCTAGTAGATGGATGTGTTGGGGTTCCTGTCATGTATACTCTGTTATACCTCCTAGTAGATGGGTGTCCTGGGGTACCTGTCATCTATACTCTGTTTTACCTCCTAGTAGATGGATGTGTTGGGGTTCATGTCATCTATACTCTGTTATACCTCCTAGTAGATGGTTGTGTTGGGGTACCTGTCATCTATACTCTGTTATACCTCCTAGTAGATGGGTGTGTTGGGATACCTGTCATCTATACTCTGTTATACCTCCTAGTAGATGGATGTGTTGGGGTACCTGTCATCTATACTCTGTTATACCTCCTAGTAGATGGGTGTGTTGGGGTACCTGTCAAGTATACTCTGTTATACCTCCTAGTAGATGGGTGTGTTGGGGTACCTGTCATCTATACTCTGTTATACCTCCTAGTAGATGGGTGTGTTGGGGTACCTGTCATGTATACTCTGTTATACCTCCTAGTAGATGGATGTGTTGGGGTACCTGTCATGTATACTCTGTTATACCTCCTAGTAGATGGGTGTCCTGGGGTACCTGTCATCTATACTCTGTTATACCTCCTAGTAGATGGTTGTGTTGGGGTACCTGTCATCTATACTCTGTTATACCTCCTAGTAGATGTGTGTGTTGGGGTACCTGTCATCTATACTCTGTTATACCTCCTAGTAGATGGGTGTCCTGGGGTACCTGTCATCTATACTCTGTTATACCTCCTAGTAGATGGGTGTGTTGGGGTACCTGTCATGTATACTCTGTTATACCTCCTAGTAGATGGGTGTGTTGGGGCACATGTCATCTATACTCTGTTATACCTCCTAGTAGATGGGTGTGTTGGGGTACCTGTCATGTATACTCTGTTATACCTCCTAGTAGATGGGTGTGTTGGGGTACCTGTCATGTATACTCTGTTATACCTCCTAGTAGATGGGTGTGTTCGGGTACCTGTCATGTATACTCTGTTATACCTCCTAGTAGATGGGTGTGTTCGTGTACCTGTCATGTATACTCTGTTATACCTCCTAGTAGATGGGTGTCCTGGGGTACCTGTCATCTATACCCTGTTATACCTCCTAGTAGATGGTTGTGTTGGGGTACCTGTCATGTATACTCTGTTATACCTCCTAGTGGATGGGTGTGTTGGGGTACCTGTCATCTATACTCTGTTATACCTCCTAGTAGATGGATGTCCTGGGGTACCTGTCATCTATACTCTGTTATACCTCCTAGTAGATGGGTGTCCTGGGGTACCTGTCATCTATACTCTGTTATACCTCCTAGTAGATGGGTGTCCTGGGGTACCTGTCATCTATACTCTGTTATACCTCCTAGTAGATGGGTGTGTTGGGGTACCTGTCATGTATACTCTGTTATACCTCCTAGTAGATGGATGTGTTGGGGTACCTGTCATCTATACTCTGTTATACCTCCTAGTAGATGGGTTTCCTGGGGTACCTGTCATCTATACTCTGTTATACCTCCTAGTAGATGGGTGTGTTGTGGTTCCTGTTATCTATACTCTGTTATACCTCCTAGTAGATGGGTGTGTTGGGGTACCTGTCATCTATACTCTGTTATACCTCCTAGTAGATGGGTGTGTTGAGGTACCTGTCATGTATACTCTGTTATACCTCCTAGTAGATAGTTGTCCTGGGGTACCTGTCATGTATACTCTGTTATACCTCCTAGTAGATGGTTGTGTTGGGGTACCTGTCATGTATACTCTGTTATACCTCCTAGTAGATGGGTTTCCTGGGGTACCTGTCATCTATACTCTGTTATACCTCCTAGTAGATCGGTGTGTTGTGGTTCCTGTTATCTATACTCTGTTATACCTCCTAGTAGATGGGTGTGTTGGGATACCTGTCATCTATACTCTGTTATACCTCCTAGTAGATGGGTGTGTTGGGGTACCTGTCAAGTATACTCTGTTATACCTCCTAGTAGATGGGTGTGTTGGGGTACCTGTCATCTATACTCTGTTATACCTCCTAGTAGATGGGTGTGTTGGGGTACCTGTCATGTATACTCTGTTATACCTCCTAGTAGATGGATGTGTTGGGGTACCTGTCATGTATACTCTGTTATACCTCCTAGTAGATGGGTGTCCTGGGGTACCTGTCATCTATACTCTGTTATACCTCCTAGTAGATGGTTGTGTTGGGGTACCTGTCATCTATACTCTGTTATACCTCCTAGTAGATGTGTGTGTTGGGGTACCTGTCATCTATACTCTGTTATACCTCCTAGTAGATGGGTGTGTTGGGGAACCTGTCATGTATACTCTGTTATACCTCCTAGTAGATGGTTGTGTTGGGGTACCTGTCCTCTATACTCTGTTATACCTCCTAGTAGATGGGTGTGTTGGGGTACCTGTCATCTATACTCTGTTATACCTCCTATTAGATGGGTGTGTTGGGGTCCCTGTCATGTATACTCTGTTATACCTCCTAGTAGATGGGTGTGTTGGGGTACCTGTCATGTATACTCTGTTATACCTCCTAGTAGATGGACGTGTTGGGGTACCTGTCATCTATACTCTGTTATACCTCCTAGTAGATGGATGTGTTGGGGTACCTGTCATGTATACTCTGTTATACCTCCTAGTAGATGGATGTGTTGGGGTACCTGTCATCTATACTCTGTTATACCTCCTAGTAGATGGTTGTGTTGGGGTACCTGTCATCTATACTCTGTTATACCTCCTAGTAGATGGATGTGTTGGGGTACCTGTCATCTATACTCTGTTATACCTCCTAGTAGATGGTTGTGTTGGGGTACCTGTCATCTATACCCTGTTATACCTCCTAGTAGATGGGTGTGTTGGGGTACCTGTCATGTATACTCTGTTATACCTCCTAGTAGATGGGTGTGTTGGGGTACCTGTCATCTATACTCTGTTATACCTCCTAGTAGATGGATGTGTTGGGGTACCTGTCATGTATACTCTGTTATACCTCCTAGTAGATGGTTGTGTTGGGGTACCTGTCATCTATACTCTGTTATACCTCCTAGTAGATGGTTGTGTTGGGGTACCTGTCATCTATACTCTGTTATACCTCCTAGTAGATGGTTGTGTTGGGGTACCTGTCATCCATATTACATTGCTCCGCTTTCTGCCCTGTCCCTGTAGTCTGTCAGGATCGGGGAGCAGTTGGACGCTGCGCCCCCCATTATCGGTGTAAATCACCGCACACACTGGCAGATGGCGGTAGGAGCGAGCGCACAGGAGGCAGACTGGCAGAAGGCGCTGTAGTTAATGTAATATTTGGCGGTTGTATTTATAGGGTGTATAAATAGACCTCGACGCGCATCAGACGGGAAGGAGGCTGGATCGGGGCTGAGCACCGCGTACCCAGCTGACCCAGATTTAGGAACTTCTGCGGGGGGTGGAGACGCAAGAGAAAAAATTCCCGATTTTCAGAACCTTGTCTTCTTAAAGCAACAACTATGGGTCCGTTTTTTAACCCTGCGCCCAATCCCACTTCACCCATGGGAAGCACAGAACAGGGACGGCTGAATCTCTATGTGAGTTTGTCATTTGGCACAACTTTGTCATAGGGACTGCAGGTACAAAATCCTAAATAAGCAGCTCATCGCCCCGTGCACATACATATAGACCTCGCCACCATGTAGCAGAGCTCATTTTGCCATCCTGTTTCGCTGACATACACACGTGGAGTGCAGTATTTTGCATGGGCTCCTTTAAGAGTAGGCATAGGTTTATCTGCAGCCCCATAGAAACCGCATGGTGGTAAATGAGACACTCAGCTCTGCTACATCACTAAATATATTGTACAGCCACAGAACAGACCCGGCAGGCATAGTGGATATGTGATACGTCTATGTGTTTTGGTCATTTCTTCAGCCGCCGGCTTTGAAGGGGTTAACCGCTGCTCCTGTCCACCTTGCCGGCTATTGTGGCGAGTTCTCCATTAACCGGTTCGGTGTCCTCCGTATAGGTTCACCCTTTCAGCGCCGCCCGCTCTGCCACTCCTTTCCTGCCTGTGCCCGTCTGCTCTCTGCCTCCCTGTTTCTGGTTTTCCAGTCTTTTTTCCCGCTCCTGTCCTGTCCCCTTTGCCTCTTGTAACCACAGAAACCTGCCTGCGTTTGTCTGCAGACAGGTCCGACAGGGCGGTGGGCCTTCGAAAAAACTGCTCGCAAGCCCAGCCTTCTGCGGGCCGTGCCAGGCGGACGCCATTTCAGAGCTCCCTGAATCCAGAGCCGTACAAAATGGTGGCACCTCTCCAAGTGCAGCATGGGAGCAGCTGTAGGGAGCCGTCCCCGTGCCCGCTCTGCACAATGCTGTCTGCTAGGCCTCGAACCAGGCAGAATAAACCAGAATAAGGCGCCCAACCGCTCGCAACGGAGAGCAGAGGATTATTTTACACGAATGTAGCAGAGCTGAGGTGGCAATTTAACCGTTCGTGGCTGCAGTCCTATGTAAAACTATAGATTAGGTGGCGATTTGTGCCAAATGATAATCTCAGCTCTGCTATGTCTGTCCACAAGCCACATTACACACACGTGAGTCTGTGGCCTGTCTTTTCTGACACGGTGGGAACACGCAACACGCTCCAACCAGCGCTGCAAAGGCGCCATTTATATATTTTTTTTTCAATAGCAAAAAAAAAACGTCTCCAGTCCTGACCCCGCTACAAGTCTCAGCCAATCAGCAGAGTCCAGAGGGGTCACGTGACACAATCCCGGCAATATGGTGGCTATTGAGCGGGGTCAGTTGGCCGACCTGTGCCCCATCAGCCTGGCACAGCCTTTCCCAGGGCGGACATGGTCCCATGATGGACCTAGCGTCCCTAGCCACTCCGTCTTCCCTGTGGGCCATTGCTTACATGTAGGGCCCAGCGGCCATCTTGATTGTTTCCAGCTGCAGCTGCATGAATTGGTTCCATTCACTTACAGCAAGCAGAATAGACGCAGAACTTTTCAATCTGTGACGACTAAGCTTTATTTAACAGGGCGGACAGATGTTTGGGGTTTGCAGACTGGCAGAGCGAGGCGCTAATATAAAGGCATCCGGGAGCAGAGCACACTTATGTGGGGGAGGGTCACAAGCTGGGGGGGGGGGGGGGTGTTTGTTATTGAGACAGACTGGGGTCAAAGGTGACGAGATCCCAGCTGCAGACAGTCTGGGACTGCAGACAAGGTCAGAAGGCAAGCAGAGGTCAGAGCGGCTGAGCAGACGGCAGCTGATGCCTCACGGGCCACATCAGATAGGAAATGACCTTTAACCTACTCAGCCTCTGCTATCTGTGTGACGCCCGATATGGAGACCCCCCAGGGACTGGCAGCGGACCCTCCGTGTGTGACACAATGCAGAGATGGAAAAGAAAGCCTGTGCCCCACTAGGCATTCCTCCCACACAGGACAACAGCCAGGGGGTCCCTCCCCCGGAAAGGGGCGATGGGGTGAGAGACGTGCCGTAACCGTGCAGGCCTGCAGACGTATCACAATCCACCATAGTATATCTAAAAGCAATTCACACCAAGACCTGGCCCCGGGGCCCCATGACAAAGCCCGGGGAATGTTCAGACTGAGAAATCAGCGCCAATTCGACAATCACACAGACTTGCAGTTTGCACTGCCGAGTAGGGATGAGCGAACCCGAACTTTACAGGTTCGGCATTCGGGCTGTGAAGGAATTCCGCTGTGGATTCCGTTATAATGGGATTCGTAGACAAAATGCTAAACGGGCCCTTTCACACGAGCGGATCCCGTTCGGGTAATCAGCTGCGTGAAAGAGAGCCGAGCCCCATTCCGGACAGCAGAGACACGGAGCAGTAACATGACTGATAATGCTCCGCGCCTCTGACCTGTTTACTACAACATCACGGTGACAACTTTATCTCACTGTGATGTTGTAGTAAAAAGATCAGAGGCGCGGAGCGTTATCAGTCATGTGACTGCTCCGTGTCTCTGCTGTCCGGAACGGGGCTCGGCTCTCTTTCACGCAGCGGATTACCCGCACGGAATCCGCTCGTGTGAAAGAGCCCTTAAAGAGGCGTTCCGCTTTGCATTCTGTCATAATAGAAGTCTGTGGGCGGCAGAACGGATCCGTCCTGGTTTCCGTTATGCAGGACTTTGTTTTCCCTCCTTCATAACGGAAACCAGGACAGATCCGTTATGCCGCCCATAGACTTCTATTATGACGGAATGCAAAACGTAATCTACGAATTCCGTTATAACGAACTCCATGCCGGAATTCCTTCACAGCCCAAACGCCGAACTTGAGCCTTTAAAGTTCGGGTTCGCACATCCCTACCGCCGATGATCCGTGTGTGGATCAGCCCTATTCAAAGGTGCAGAATCCAACAGGTCACGACCTATGAACCACACGGCGGGTTCCCATTGAAATATAATAGGAGGAGGAAATCACAACGATTTTCCGGTCACTTTGGTCATGAAAATGCTACTTTTTGGGGTTCTTGTACTAGCAGACATTCTTGGTAGCATTCGCAGGGCTTTCTTACTCTGCAGTTTTTGCCATAGAGTCACCCCCCCTTTCCCCAGTAGTCAGAGCAGGGCGCGCCCTACGAGGGTCTGAGACCTCTGGTATCACACGGATAGCCCACTGATTTATTCCCCTGCAGCTCAGGAGACTTGGCATAAAGAAAACTTCTTTTCCCCAAAAAATTGTCTCCTTTTAAATTATAATTAACCATTTTCAAAATCTCTGCTTTCTGTGAGTAAATAGAAACATTCTCATTTACATTCGTAAGCTGTGTATCTTTCCTGTCCGCATTCTCTCCGTTTTCCACGCAGGTCTCACATCTCTCTGCTGGAAGAAGCGCCAAATTTATGTAGAGGCGCATAAGTCCGGCAGGCCGTGTGACAGAATTAATTGAACACCAGTCCTTTTGCTAGCGTAAATGAAAGCCATTTTCCACACCAAATATGATAAATGAGCCGGCCCACCGGCTTCCCTGTGCACGCCTCCTTTGCTCGCCACTTTAGAAAAGTGGCACGAGCTGGAAAAGGTCGCAAATTGTACTGCACAAATGAGTGCAACAAAATTTGTAACCACAAAAGGGTTGTAAATAGATTAGTAAAATGTCCTCCTGAATGTTTCTATTCCTAGGCAGCAAGCAGAGATCCTGAAAGCAGTAGGTGTTACTACACTGACACAGATAATTTCACCCGACCACTGAGAACGAACTCGATGAAAAAGTCTGTAGTCTAATGATCTAGACCCAGCGAGCTGTGATCCAGCGATCACATGTGATCTATGGTGGCATATGGCAGTGTTCAGTTTCCCTGCAGTGCCACCACTGGAGAAATGAAGTATTACACAGTCCCTAGTGAAATCAATAGGCTATCCATGTGATGCTGGGTCCTCCACAGAAAGAACAGCTTTTTATAGTCACGCTAGCCTTCAAATGATGTTCCAAGCCCCCTCTATTAACTCAGGATTCTACCGTAGGATGAGGGTCCAAACCCCCTCCATTACCTTTGGATTCTGCAGTAGGTTAAAGGTCCAAACCCCCTCCCTTATCTCAGGATTCTCAAGTAGGTTAAGGGTCCAAACCCCCTCCCTTACCTCAGGATTCTCCAGTAGGTTAAGGGTCCAAACCCCCTCCATTACCTCAGGATTCTACAGTAGGATGAGGGTCTAAACCCCCATCCTTACCTCAAGATTCTCCATTAGGATGAGGGTCCAAACCCCCTCCATTACCTCAGGATTCTACAGTAGGATGAGGGTCCAAACCCCCTCCATTACCTCAGGATTCTCCAGTAGGTTAAGGGTCCAAACCCCCTCCCTTACCTCAGAATTCTCCAGTAGGTTGAGGGTCCAAACCCCCCCCCCCCATTACCTCAGGATTCTACAGTAGGATAAGGGTCCAAACCCCCTCCATTACCTCAAGATTCTCCAGTAGGTTGAGGGTTCAAACCCCCTCCATTACCTCAGGATTCTCCAGTAGGTTGAGGGTCCAAACCCCCTCCATTACCTCAGAATTCTCCAGTAAGTTGAGGGTCCAAACCCCCTCCATTACCTTTGGATTCTGCAGTAGGTTAAGGGTCCAAACCCCCTCCCTTACCTCAGGATTCTCCAGTAGGTTAAGGGTCCAAACCCCCTCCATTACCTCAGGATTCTACAGTAGGATAAGGGTCCAAACCCCCTCCCTTACCTCAGGATTCTCCAGTAGGTTAAGGGTCCAAACCCCCTCCATTACCTCAGGATTCTCCAGTAGGTTGAGGGTCTAAACCCCCTATGTTACCTCAAGATTCTCCATTAGGATGAGGGTCCAAACCCCCTCCATTACCTCAGAATTCTCCAGTAAGTTGAGGGTCCAAACCCCCTCTGTTACCTCAGGATTCTACAGTAGGTTGAGGGTCCAAACCCCCTCCATTACCTCAGGATTCTCCAGTAGGGTGAGGGTCCAAACCCCCTCTGTTACCTCAGGATTCTCCAGTAGGGTAAAACAACTATGAGTACGGTTTTAGTCCCCGGTTCTGAGGGCAGCAGTTGGTTTTTAACTTCCTGATTTACCAGCCAGATTGGTCATTTTTGGAACAAAATTGCAGGTTGCGTTCCCCTAATAACAGTGACAGTCCAGAGCGGATACTGCTATGAGGGATCGAAGGTATCATTACCCTAGGGTGTGAATGCTTTTAGTAACCTACCACACAGAACTAATGTCACCTTCCACAACTGCTACCAATCCAATATAACATCACCTCAAATGTTATTCTGCCCACGATCCAAGTAGATTTTACCCTGACAACCGGAGCCGTCACCTCTTCAGGCCAGAAGTAATCAGTCCTGGGCTAATACCGGTGTAGCGGTACTCCAGACCGCACATTTATACAGCACTACATTTCATACTGGCTATGACACATCAATTTAATCTTACCTTACCTCATTGTAGGAAGAGGAGATCCGGTTTAAGACATTTGGGATTCCAGACGTTATCTTCCATTATCCCTGAAAACAGAAGACAGGATAAAACTCAGACCATGAACCAGTAATATATTCCACCCGACTGCCGAGTGCAATTCATTATGATGTACACTGCTCAAAAAAATAAAGGGAACACAAAAATAACACATCCTAGATCTGAGGTAATTAAATATTCTTCTGAAATACTTTGTCCTTTACATAGTTGAATGTGCTGACAACAAAATCACACAAAAATAAAAAAAAGTGGAAATCAAATTTTTTAACCCATGGAGGTCTGGATTTGGAGTCACACTCAAAATTAAAGTGGAAAAACACACTACAGGCTGATCCAACTTTGATGTAATGTCCTTAAAACAAGTCAAAATGAGGCTCAGTAGTGTGTGTGGCCTCCACGTGCCTGTATGACCTCCCTACAACGCCTGTGCATGCTCCTGATGAGGTGGCGGACGGTCTCCTGAGGGATCTCCTCCCAGACCTGGACTAAAGCATCTGCCAACTCCTGGACAGTCTGTGGTGCAACGTGACGTTGGTGGATAGAGCGAGACGTGATGTCCCAGATGTGCTCAATTGGATTCAGGTCTGGGGAACGGGCGGGCCAGTCCATAGCATCAATGCCTTCGTCTTGCAGGAACTGCTGACACACTCCAGCCACATGAGGTCTAGCATTGTCTTGCATTAGGAGGAACCCAGGGCCAACCGCACCAGCATATGGTCTCACAAGGGGTCTGAGGATCTCCTCTCGGTACCTAATGGCAGTCAGGCTACCTCTGGCGAGCACATGGAGGGCTGTGCGGCCCTCCAAAGAAATGCCACCCCACACCATTACTGACCCAATGCCAAACCGGTCATGCTGGAGGATGTTGCAGGCAGCAGAACGTTCTCCACGGCGTCTCCAGACTCTGTCACGTCTGTCACATGTGCTCAGTGTGAACCTGCTTTCATCTGTGAAGAGCACAGGGCGCCAGTGGCGAATTTGCCAATCTTGGTGTTCTCTGGCAAATGCCAAACGTCCTGCACGGTGTTGGGCTGTAAGCACAACCCCCACCTGTGGATGTCAGGCCTCATATCACACTCATGGAGTCTGTTTCTGACCGTTTGAGCAGACACATGCACATTTGTGGCCTGCTGGAGGTCATTTTGCAGGGCTCTGGCAGTGCTCCTCCTGTTCCTCCTTGCACAAAGGCGGAGGTAGCGGTCCTGCTGCTGGGTTGTTGCCCTCCTATGGCCACCTCCATGTCTCCTGATGTACTGGCCTGTCTCCTGGTAGCGCCTCCATGCTCTGGACACTACACTGACAGACACAGCAAACCTTCTTGCCACAGCTCGCATTGATGTGCCATCCTGGATAAGCTGCACTACCTGAGCCACTTGTGTGGGTTGTAGACTCCGTCTCATGCTACCACTAGAGTGAAAGCACCGCCAGCATTCAAAAGTGACCAAAACATCAGCCAGGAAGCATAGGAACTGAGAAGTGGTCTGTGGTCACCACCTGCAGAACCACTCCTTTATTGGGGGTGTCTTGCTAATTGCCTATAATTTCCACCTGTTGTCTATCCCATTTGCACAACAGCATGTGAAATTGATTGTCACTCAGTGTTGCTTCCTAAGTGGACAGTTTGATTTCACAGAAGTGTGATTGACTTGGAGTTATATTGTGTTGTTTAAGTGTTCCCTTTATTTTTTTGAGCAGTGTAGGAGAGCTTTGTGTGTATAGCTTTAAAAATGATGGCATTAAAGGGATCGTCCATATATTTCATTAGAGCAATTAATCATCGATGCAGTCACCGATTGCATACATTACTTATCCTGTACTGATCCTGAATTACATCCTGTATTATACTCCAGAGCTGCAGTCACTATTCTGCTGGTGCAGTCACTGTGTACATACATTACAATACTTATCCTGTACCGATCCTGAGTTACATCCTGTATTATACTCCAGTGCTGCACTCACTATTCTGCTGGTACAGTCACTGTGTACATACATTACTTATCCTGTACTGATTCTGAGTTACATCCTGTATTATACTCCAGAGCTGCACTCACTATTCTGCTGGTGCAGTCACTGTGTACATACATTACTTATCCTGTACTGATCCTGAGTTACATCCTGTATTATACTCCAGAGCTGCACTCACTATTCTGCTGGTGCAGTCACTGTGTACATACATTACATTACTTATCCTGTACTGATCCTGAGTTACATCCTGTATTATACTCCAGAGCTGCACTCACTATTCTGCTGGTGCAGTCACTGTGTATATACATTACTTATCCTGTACTGATCCTGAGTTACATCCTGTATTATACTCCAGAGCTGCACTCACTATTCTCCTGGTGCAGTCACTGTGTACATACATTACTTATCCTGTACTGATCCTGAGTTACATCCTGTATTATACTCCAGAGCTGCACTCACTATTCTGCTGGTGCAGTCACTGTGTATATACATTACTTATCCTGTACTGATCCTGAGTTACATCCTGTATTATACTCCAGAGCTGCACTCACTATTCTGCTGGTGCAGACACTGTGTACATACATTACTTATCCTGTACTGATCCTGAGTTACATCCTGTATTATACTCCAGAGCTGCACTCACTATTCTGCTGGTGCAGTCACTGTGTACATACATTACTTATCCTGTACTGATCCTGAGTTACATCCTGTATTATACTCCAGAGCTGCACTCACTATTCTGCTGGTGCAGTCACTGTGTACATACATTACTTATCCTGTACTGATCCTGGGTTACATCCTGTATTATACTCCAGAGCTGCACTCACTATTCTGCTGGTGCAGTCACTGTGTACTTACATTACTTATCCTGTACTGATCCTGAGTTACGTCCTGTATTATACTCCAGAGCTGCACTCACTATTCTGCTGGTGCAGTCACTGTGTACATACATTACTTATCCTGTACAGATCCTGAGTTACATCCTGTATTATACTCCAGAGCTGCACTCACTATTCTGCTGGTGCAGTCACTGTGTACATACATTACTTATCCTGTACTAATCCTGAGTTACATCCTGTATTATACTCCAGAGCTGCACTCACTATTCTGCTGGTGCAGTCACTGTGTACATACATTACTTATCCTGTACTGATCCTGAGTTATATCCTGTATTATACTCCAGAGCTGCACTCACTATTCTGCTGGTGCAGTCACTGTGTACATACATTACATTACTTATCCTGTACTGATCCTGAGTTACATCCTGTATTATACTCCAGAGCTGCACTCACTATTCTGCTGGTGCAGTCACTGTGTACATACATTACTTATCCTGTACTGATCCTGAGTTACATCCTGTATTATACTCCAGAGCTGCACTCACTATTCTGCTGGTGCAGTCACTGTGTACATACATTACTTATCCTGTACTGATCATGAGTTACATCCTGTATTATACTCCAGAGCTGCACTCACTATTCTGCTGGTGCAGTCACTGTGTACATACATTACTTATCCTGTACTGATCCTGAGTTACATCCTGTATTATACTCCAGAGCTGTACTCACTATTCTGCTGGTGCAGTCACTGTGTACATACATTACTTATCCTGTACTGATCCTGAGTTACATCCTGTATTACACTCCAGAGCTGCACTCACTATTCTACCGGTTGTTACTGGAAACAGTCAGCATGCTTGTGGACAGCTCCCTAAAGTAGTGCCTTCTGCTGACGGACTTCTTGGAGAGGTCTTCCTGCAGCAGGTCACAGTACACTGCTCATGCGGTTGTACAGCCAGTGAACAAGCAGGGAATGCTGGGAGATTTGAGCTCAGCTGATGAATTGTTAATCCAGCCATAGAAATGAATATGTAATGCCATATAATTATGTGGATTCTATACAGTGTATTTTTCATGTAATTCCTGAAATGCTTTGTGCTGCTGTGAGTCATGATAATCCCTGGTTTGAGCCATTGCACAAGTGCAGTAAACTGTAATGTAATGGATTCATAGCAGTTTGGAGCAGATTCCACGTTCTCTAGCTGGTGGGCACCCCCTCCCCCACTACTACGGGCAAGGTGTTTCCTGTCGATTTTTCCTGCACTGGACATGATTTACACAGCGCTGAAAAAACATTCTTAGAAGGTGAAAGATTTAGGGAGTTTTCAGCAGGGCCCAGGATGTGCCGACATCTACAGCTCAGACGCCGTGTCCTCTCAGTGCAACTTCCCTATGGCCCAGTTGCAGAGGTTGCAGCTCCACCTGGTGCCTTATTATACCACATGGGCAGGACCATCGCTCCCTCCACTCCGCGCCGCCTCTCGCAGCTTCCCTGACTGGGTTCCCGTACACCGCACGCATAACCACTGCAGCCACTCACTGGCCTCAGCACTCCTGTGCCGTATACCACTGAGGCCAACGATTGGCGCTCGCTGTCACATGCAGTGTATCGGCACCTCACCGCTGCAGCCAACGCATGACGTCGGAGCAGTCGCACTTTTCTAATTGTTTCAAACTTCCCTGCCTTTTACAAGAAAGAACAAAACAACTTTTTTGAAAAAAAGTCTACATTAATAAAAAAGTCTACATTAATAAAGTCCTTGTAATGCTGAAGCGTAGAACCATACAGGCGGCGTGCAGCAGTGTGATTCCGGAAAACCTCCCACAACGCGGCCACCACTGGATTTCGGTTTATTTCTGGTCTACACTGTAAATAATGGGACAAATCGCTGAAAATCGCATGGCTGGCTAGGCTGAAAACCGCCAAGTACGTGGTGAGGGGGGGGCAGCGGCCATTTTATCTCCCAAATTGTAATTATGTTAGCGTCAGTCGCCCTTACACAAATATAATGGGGAGGAGCTGTCCGGAACAACCAATCAGGTAGCTGCTTACATTTCCAAAAGTTCCTCTGAAGAATGAAATATGGAATCTGCCCACCCTTACATGGAGGGGTCCCTCCATAAGGACCCTTTAATGGTCGCTACAGTCGGGCGGGTCACTGCTGAGGTCGTGATTGGCTGAACGGTCACTTCCTGTGTGTGTCGAGACGGCCCAGGAAGTGGAGACAAGCGGGAGGATCGGTAAAGTCAGTTATTACTTTACACCATGTGGATCCTTTTAGACGTCTGACAACCCCTTTAAAGGGGAATTCTACCTAAATGAATCCTATATAGATGTGGCAGCAGATTACAACGCTCAGGAGAGGACACATGATGTCATCAGAATCTCCCAGACTGCACCAGGCCGCGATTCTGATGACATCACTTCTTCTGTGCTGTGTCATCATGGGTCCCGCTGCGGATCCCAATATACAGCCGTCCCCACATACCGTGTAAGCACTAGATAGAGACAGGGAGTTGGAGCAGCACAAGGTCGCCATGGAAACGCAGCGTCTGACAGAAGTGACATCAGAACGTCTCAGTAGTGCAGCCTCAGGCTTTGGGTCTGTCATTTCAAGAAATTAAAACATGTTTTTTCAATTTTTTTCAAAATTAACTCGTATGGCAGGTAATGTAAACCCTTCCGATCGCAACAGTTTTTAATTTTTTTGTTCCCACTTCTAAGAACCATGCTTTTCCATCAGTTTGGGCTTGTTTTTGGCGGGACGTGCCCTGAGCCCGCTCCATCATTCACCCCCCGTTCCCCCGACAGGTCTCCCATGCGCCTTCATGTCTACATCAATTCAACGAGGGGAGGCGTCCCCATCATCTGGACCCCACCGATCGCACCTGGACCAATCAGTTCCCCTCGTTACCCGCTCTGCGGAGGCGCCCCGCCAGATTCCGGAAAGCCGTGGGCTGATATCTCGGGTAAAGCAGAGTCTTTCCAACTAATAGTCTTTAATATTTTCAAGTGAAGTTTAATATGAAGAACGTCGGTGACCTCAGATCCATCAGGGCGCACGTCTGCCTTTGACTGCAGGGAATTAAAACTAAATGCATTAAGCAATATGATAAATGCACTTTACTTATCTGGGCTAAATCATCATTATGGTAACGCTGCAGGAATCGCAAATGAAGTGGAGGCCTCGGCCTGCAGCTTACCGTAAACCTCATGTCATGTCTGCAGCCCTATCACAGACCCTTTAGATGTAGGTGGGACCATGTGTTTGGGGTCCTCCTGACTCTATCCTTAACAGCGGATAGCAGGGGAGATATGGGTCGGACAGTTGGATTTCAACCACCCCATTGTGTATTTTTTTGCCGCTGTCAGAGGTGCTTTCTCCCCCTCTTCCTTCTGAGAATACAGGCATGAGCTGAGCTGAGCATGCATGTGTATGAGGGATTGGGAATGACAGTTGTCGGACGCACTAGCTACGGTGAACAGCGATCTTATGTGTTTGGCCAGCCTTATGATCTGAGAAAGAGGCCGTTAAGGCATGCTGGGAGTTGTAGTTGCACAACAGCTCGAGAGCCACAGCTTGTAGACGACTATCCTACAATAACCACACAATAGCCCCACAATGCCACCATATCATTGTCCCCTAAAATAATACCTGCTTCATGGCGGGTGGCGTCACCCATGGCGTTTTCAAAATCACTGCGGCCAGATGTTATTTTATACGCTGTAATGGATCCGTCACTTTCCATTGGAATGTGAAAAGGCGCCCCCCGGATCCCCCCAGGATAGCATTGCCGGGCTCACTCCCAGTTACAAGTACCGTTGGTGTACTCGGTCAGGATAGTTGGCTCCTTAGACACCACGGTCAAGAGCAACTGTGGCATCTAAGTAGTTTGACAAAAGGGGCTCCCTCTGTCACCCATCAGTGCCCCGTAACCCAACTGGTGGGTTTCACATTTTGTTATGTTGCAGCCTTGTTGGGGCTCTGGCTGGGCCACTCAAGGACTTTCACAGAGTTGTCCCTAAACCGTCCCTGTGTTGTCCTGGCCGTGTGCTTAGGGTCATTGTCTTGTCCATGATGCTCCCACCGCTGTAGGGATGGTATTGGGCAGGTGATGAGCAGCGCCTGGTTTCCTCCAGACATGACGCTTAGAATTGAGGCCATAAAGTTCAGTCTTGGTTTTATCAGACCAGAGAGTCTTGTGTCTCACAGTCTGAGTTCTTTGGTGCTTTTTTTTTTTTTTTTTGCAAACTCAAGGTGGCTTTTATGTGTCTTTTACTGAGGAGAGGCTTCTTTCTGGTTACTCTGCCATAAAGCCGAGATTGGTGGAGGCTGCAGTGATGGTCGGCCTTCTGCACACTTTATCTTTGGAACTCAGCCAGAGTGACCATTGGGTTCTTGGTCATCTCTCTTATCAAGGCAGTTCTTTCCGATAACTTAGTTTGGTGGGGCGGACAGCTCTCGGAGGAGTCCTGATTGTTCCAAACCTCTTCAGTGTAAGAATCATGGAGGCCGTTGTGCTCTTGGGAACCTTCAGTGCAGCAGAAATGTTTTTGTCTCATTCTCCACAATCCTGTCTCTGAGCTCTATAGGCAGTTCTTTCCTCCTCATGGCTTGGTTTTTGCTCTGATGCATTGTCAGCTGTGAGACATTATATAGACAGGGCTGAGTCTTTCCAAATCATGTCCAGTCCACTGAATTTACCACAGGTGACTCCAATCAAGGCGTAGAACATCTCAGAGATGATCAAGAGAAATGGGAGTCACCAGAGCTAAATGTCAAGTGTCATAGCTAGGGATGAGCGAATTTCATATTATGAAATTCGTTTTCGATTCGGGTTGTGGTATAATGTGAATTGCGTTATGGATTCCGTTACCACGGACCATAACTCAATTCTATGATGGAATGCATAACGTAATGCCTTTAGAGGCATCCGGTTCCCGTTATGCTGGAGTCCTCTCCGGCATAATGGAAACCGGAATCCATAACGCAATTCACATTATACCACAAACCGAAAACGAATTTCAAAATATGAAAATCGCTCATCCCTAGTCATAGTAAAGGGGCTTAATACTTGTTCATGCCAAATATAAATTTTTCCATTTTGATAAATTTGCAAAAATTTATAAAATTCTGTTCTTACTTTCTCATTAGTTCAGAATGATGGGGGAAACTTGAATGTTGTTTTGATAATAAAATACGGCCACTACTTAACAAAATGTGCAAAAAGTGAAAGGGTCTGAAGACTTTCCAAATGCATTACAAGTGTCTTCTACAGTCCCCCTATAACAGTGCCTGCTACAGCCCCCCTATAACAGCGCCTGCTACAGCCCCCCTATAACAGCGCCAGCTACAGCCCCCCTATAACAGCGCCTGCTACAGTCCCCCTATAACAGCGCCTGCCACAGTCCCACTATAACAGCGCCTGCTACAGTCCCCCTATAACAGCGCCTGCTACAGTCCCCCTATAACAGCGCCTGCTACAGTCCCCCTATAACAGCGCCTGCTACAGCCCCCCTATAACAGCGCCAGCTACAGCCCCCCTATAACAGCGCCTGCTACAGTCCCCCTATAACAGTGCCTGCTACAGTCCCCCTATAACAGCGCCTGCTACAGTCCCCCTATAACAGCGCCTGCTACAGCCCCCCTATAACAGCGCCAGCTACAGCCCCCCTATAACAGCGCCTGCTACAGTCCCCCTATAACAGTGCCTGCTACAGCCCCCCTATAACAGCGCCAGCTACAGCCCCCCTATAACAGCGCCTGCTACAGCCCCCCTATAACAGCGCCTGCTACAGCCCCCCTATAACAGCGCCTGCCACAGTCCCCCTATAACAGCGCCTGCCACAGTCCCCCTATAACAGCGCCTGCTACAGTCCCCCTATAACAGCGCCTGCTACAGTCCCCCTATAACAGCGCCTGCTACAGCCCCCCTATAACAGCGCCTGCTACAGTCCCCCTATAACAGCGCCTGCTACAGCCCCCCTATAACAGCGCCTGCTACAGTCCCCCTATAACAGCGCCTGCTACAGCCCCCTATAACAGCGCCTGCTACAGTCCTCCTATAACAGCGCCTGCTACAGTCCCCCTATAACAGCGCCTGCTACAGTCCCCCTATAACAGCGCCTGCTACAGTCCCCCTATAACAGCGCCTGCTACAGTCCCCCTATAACAGTGCCTGCTACAGTCCCCCTATAACAGCGCCTGCTACAGTCCCCCTATAACAGCGCCTGCTACAGTCCCCCTATAACAGCGCCTGCTACAGTCCTCCTATTACAGTTCCTGTTACAGTCCCCCCATAACAGCGCCTGCCACAGTCCCCCTATAACAGTGCCTGCCACAGTCCTCCTATTACAGTTCCTGTTACAGTCCCCCTATAACAGTGCCTGCCACAGTCCTCTTATTACAGTTCCTGTTACAGTCCCCCCATAACAGCGCCTGCTACAGTCCCCCCATAACAGCGCCTGCTACAGTCCCCCCATAACAGCGCCTGCTACAGTCCCCCTATAACAGCACCTGCCACAGTCCCCCTATAACAGCGCCTGTTACAGTCCTCCTATTACAGTTCCTGTTACAGTCCCCCTATAACAGCGCCTGCCACAGTCCTCCTATTACAGTTCCTGTTACAGTCCCCCCATAACAGCGCCTGCTACAGTCCCCCTATAACAGCGCCTGCTACAGACCCCCTATAACAGCGCCTGCCACAGTCCCCCTATAACAGCGCCTGCTACAGTCCTCCTATTACAGTTCCTGTTACAGTCCCCCCATAACAGCGCCTGCTACAGTCCCCCTATAACAGTGCCTGCCACAGTCCTCCTATTACAGTTCCTGTTACAGTCCCCCCATAACAGCGCCTGCTACAGTCCCCCTATAACAGCGCCTGCCACAGTCCCCCTATAACAGCGCCTGCTACAGTCCTCCTATTACAGTTCCTGTTACAGTCCCCCCATAACAGCGCCTGCTACAGTCCCCCTATAACAGCGCCTGCTACAGCCCCCCTATAACAGCGCCTGCTACAGTCCCCCTATAACAGCGCCTGCTACAGTCCCCCTATAACAGTGCCTGCTACAGTCCCCCTATAACAGCGCCTGCTACAGTCCCCCTATAACAGCGCCTGCTACAGTCCCCCTATAACAGCGCCTGCTACAGTCCTCCTATTACAGTTCCTGTTACAGTCCCCCCATAACAGCGCCTGCTACAGTCCCCCTATAACAGCGCCTGCTACAGTCCCCCTATAACAGCGCCTGCTACAGTCCCCCTATAACAGCGCCTGCTACAGTCCCCCTATAACAGCGCCTGCTACAGTCCCCCTATAACAGCGCCTGCTACAGTCCCCCTATAACAGCGCCTGCTACAGTCCCCCTATAACAGCGCCTGCTACAGTCCTCCTATTACAGTTCCTGTTACAGTCCCCCCATAACAGCGCCTGCCACAGTCCCCCTATAACAGTGCCTGCCACAGTCCTCCTATTACAGTTCCTGTTACAGTCCCCCTATAACAGTGCCTGCCACAGTCCTCTTATTACAGTTCCTGTTACAGTCCCCCCATAACAGCGCCTGCTACAGTCCCCCCATAACAGCGCCTGCTACAGTCCCCCCATAACAGCGCCTGCTACAGTCCCCCTATAACAGCACCTGCCACAGTCCCCCTATAACAGCGCCTGCTACAGTCCTCCTATTACAGTTCCTGTTACAGTCCCCCTATAACAGCGCCTGCCACAGTCCTCCTATTACAGTTCCTGTTACAGTCCCCCCATAACAGCGCCTGCCACAGTCCCCCTATAACAGCGCCTGCTACAGTCCTCCTATTACAGTTCCTGTTACAGTCCCCCCATAACAGCGCCTGCTACAG
This sequence comes from Bufo bufo, assembly GCF_905171765.1. Taxonomy (NCBI): domain Eukaryota; kingdom Metazoa; phylum Chordata; class Amphibia; order Anura; family Bufonidae; genus Bufo; species Bufo bufo. The sequence continues at coordinate 12,040,698 of NC_053389.1, forward strand.
TCCCCCTATAACAGTGCCTGCCACAGTCCTCCTATTACAGTTCCTGTTACAGTCCCCCCATAACAGCGCCTGCTACAGTCCCCCTATAACAGCGCCTGCCACAGTCCCCCTATAACAGCGCCTGCTACAGTCCTCCTATTACAGTTCCTGTTACAGTCCCCCCATAACAGCGCCTGCTACAGTCCCCCTATAACAGCGCCTGCCACAGTCCTCTTATTACAGTTCCTGTTACAGCCCCCCCATAACAGCGCCTGCTACAGTCCCCCTATAACAGTGCCTGCCACAGTCCTCCTATTACAGTTCCTGTTACAGTCCCCCCATAACAGCGCCTGCTACAGTCCCCCTATAACAGCGCCTGCCACAGTCCCCCTATAACAGCGCCTGCTACAGTCCTCCTATTACAGTTCCTGTTACAGTCCCCCCATAACAGCGCCTGCTACAGTCCCCCTATAACAGCGCCTGCTACAGCCCCCCTATAACAGCGCCTGCCACAGTCCCCCTATAACAGCGCCTGCCACAGTCCCCCTATAACAGCGCCTGCTACAGTCCCCCTATAACAGCGCCTGCTACAGTCCCCCTATAACAGCGCCTGCTACAGTCCTCCTATTACAGTTCCTGTTACAGTCCCCCCATAACAGCGCCTGCCACAGTCCCCCTATAACAGTGCCTGCCACAGTCCTCCTATTACAGTTCCTGTTACAGTCCCCCTATAACAGTGCCTGCCACAGTCCTCTTATTACAGTTCCTGTTACAGTCCCCCCATAACAGCGCCTGCTACAGTCCCCCCATAACAGCGCCTGCTACAGTCCCCCCATAACAGCGCCTGCTACAGTCCCCCTATAACAGCACCTGCCACAGTCCCCCTATAACAGCGCCTGCTACAGTCCTCCTATTACAGTTCCTGTTACAGTCCCCCTATAACAGCGCCTGCCACAGTCCCCCTATAACAGCGCCTGCTACAGTCCCCCTATAACAGCGCCTGCTACAGTCCCCCTATTACAGTTCCTGTTACAGTCCCCCTATAACAGCGCCTGCCACAGTCCTCCTATTACAGTTCCTGTTACAGTCCCCCCATAACAGCGCCTGCTACAGTCCCCCTATAACAGCGCCTGCCACAGTCCTCTTATTACAGTTCCTGTTACAGCCCCCCCATAACAGCGCCTGCTACAGTCCCCCTATAACAGTGCCTGCCACAGTCCTCCTATTACAGTTCCTGTTACAGTCCCCCCATAACAGCGCCTGCTACAGTCCCCCAATAACAGCGCCTGCCACAGTCCCCCTATAACAGCGCCTGCTACAGTCCTCCTATTACAGTTCCTGTTACAGTCCCCCCATAACAGCGCCTGCTACAGTCCCCCTATAACAGCGCCTGCTACAGCCCCCCTATAACAGCGCCTGCCACAGTCCCCCTATAACAGCGCCTGCTACAGTCCTCCTATTACAGTTCCTGTTACAGTCCCCCTATAACAGCGCCTGCTACAGTCCTCCTATTACAGTTCCTGTTACAGTCCCCCCATAACAGCGCCTGCTACAGTCCCCCCATAACAGCGCCTGCTACAGTCCCCCTATAACAGTGCCTGCCACAGTCCTCCTATTACAGTTCCTGTTACAGTCCCCCCATAACAGCGCCTGCTACAGTCCCCCTATAACAGCGCCTGCTACAGTCCTCCTATTACAGTTCCTGTTACAGTCCCCCCATAACAGCGCCTGCTACAGTCCCCCCATAACAGCGCCTGCCACAGTCCTCCTATTACAGTTCCTGTTACAGTCCCCCCATAACAGCGCCTGCTACAGTCCCCCCATAACAGCGCCTGCTACAGCCCCCTTGTAATACTGTGCACCTATAACAGTACAGTTACATCAGTACCAGTAATAGTGCCCGCTACACTGGTAGTACCCATCTATCTACCTTTAATGCTGATTTACTTGTGTGGGTGTGAACTCCTAGGTCCTTATGATGCTGTGAGCTCAGGTGACCCGTGGTCGGCTTGGGACACTTTACTGGAATAAGGCCCAAAAAATTTTCCCCCTATTTCGCTCTTGTGGCACCGGCTTTAGAAACAGGAGTTTCTGACAACGTGACACAACTACCTTTTTATTCTTTTTTTAAATTGGAGGAAAGGAAGGTTTGTCCGCGTCGCGTTTAGTTATATCGCCAGACAACAAAGCCGATGTTCGCACCAGGAGGAGAACGTTGCACTATCTTGGCTTCCTCTCACCTCTGGACATCGTCATCCCGTTCGGACAGATTTAACACGTCCATGTTATCTAGGGTGGAAATTCTGCCCGTCCTTTCCACCCTCTTCCTGTCGACTATTTGTCTTCCCATAAATACTCCATGGCGGCCCGGGTAATGATACCAGCTTCCTGCACAGCGGGTGAGATGCCGTAATGGTCTATGAAGTCCTCCGATTCTGCCGTCCAAGGCAGCGCTGCTCAGCCCCTTATTTAATCCCAGCTTCTATCTAATGTCCACTAGGAATCTCAATGAGCAAAAGCAGCATCCCGAGAAGTCATTTTGAGTCTCTAAATGGAGGGATTACAGAGGAAACGCTTTACGCATGGGTTAATTCAAGATGGCTACCATGACAACAGCCAGGGTTAACCATTTGCTACCCCTAGGAAGAAGAGACGGACATTTCTCTCTTCAGATGTGCTACATTCATCATTGGGAGAATCTGGGGAAAACTGTAAAGGATAGGCGTTCCATCACCGGCAATCAGGACATGATTCAAAGGGATTTTCCATTTTTGAGTAGCGACAAACTATTTTTGCATGACCTGGTTAGATCTAGGTAAGATCATGTGACTTCTGTACAGTTTGCACCCCCCCCCCCCCAATATCTTACTCTATGGGGGGGAAAAATATGCAACTCCAGTATGACATCATAGTCAAGCATGAATGACGTCATACTCCGGTATCCTGTGACATTCGAGGAGACGCCTGATGGTACCGGCCAATAACGGGGGTCGCGCTCATTGCTGAGCCCCTGTCTTTTGGGAATCGCTGAGGATCCCCGCTAACTGACCCTCTCACAATATCTTCTGCCGAAGGAATTCCAGAAAAACGGACCAATGTTTTTGCGTCACACAGTCCCGACTTCAGTGTCCTGGGACAGGAAGCAACTTGCAGCTGCCATTTTGGCTGCAACGAGGAGGACTGTTTGGTCCCCCAGAGATGACCCCTGTTCTCTGAGGTTTTCCTGGGCAGTCAGTCTCACCGATTGGACCTACAGGGTATGAGGGTTTTTAGTGCCCCCCTGTCACCAGCAGTGGCCTGTGCGTCAGGGCAAGTCTCACCCCGATTCCAAAAAGTGACAACTTTTTGAAATCCGGTTGTACCCAGACTGACAGCCGAGGTTCACGATGTTCAGACTTCAAACATGAATCTTGCATTTAGAGATGCTCTTTTTTAGATTGTGTCCATGTATAAATACATTTTGTATGGAGACCTCCTCCGTCACTTCCCCCCTTTTATCAGTTCCTTCCCAGCTGCTCTCCTCCATGTCCCCCTCGCCTCTTCCTCTCTCCACCTCTCTTCTATCTCTCCCCTGGTTCTCTCCTCTTTGCTCGGAGAGGCAGCGTTGGCTCAACGCCAAGGCGAAAAATTCCATCTCCTCTTCCAGTGCAGAGCCGCAGGGAGGGAGAGAGGACGGGGGAGGGAAGAAGAGAGACATGGGGGGAGGGGGGAGGTGAGAGGGAGAAAAGGGGGACACAAAGACGAGAGCGACTGCCGGAGACACAGGAACAGACCCGAACTATGGAGACCACAGAAAAGGGGCCCCAGAAGACAACAGCGTCCCATAGGAAACGTGGCTAAACTTTTACACCTTTACTAAGTTTGCTCATTTGAAGTCGGTGACTATCAGTTATATGGCGGTTTTCACAATTGTTGCATGGTTTGGCAACGTCTCGGCCGCCAGAGCTTGTCACGATAGGTGACAATTGTCAGTCATTGTGACCATTGCTTCACAATTCTTGATCATTTTCACCAGTTGTTTCCAGCGGCATAATTACGCTCAAAATCATAATGGCACGATGCCGCCATGACGCGTACGTTCGCCCTAGCTCACTATACTGTTTATTCAGCGTATATGTGACACCGCCTCTGTATCCATCCACTTACAGATGTATAGGTCACACCGTTATGTCAATGACATCGGGCACCAAATATGGAGGAGTTGTCATGGTGGCCGCCATATATTAGACAACCACATATCCGACAGTCCAATAATATATGAAAAGCAATGAACCTTCGGCTTGAAGATGTAAATGGCACAGACCTGTCGGCATTTCTGCACCGTATCCAGCCAGTCGCCTTCATACCAGTGTTGGCTGGCAGATTTTCTGATGCCCCCGGGGTAACTTGGCAAATGAACGACAGATCTAGAAAATGAATGCGTGACACATGGGAAAAATATTATAGAAATATAGTTCTGTTCCCTCAATGTTGCGATGACTGTTACAAAGCGAGTGCATTTTATATTTATAAAAAACTACAAAAAGAGTAAAAAAAAATGTGCCCTAATCCCAGGAAATGCACATTCCACCACAATAGGCGATGCGAGGCTCTGCACAGCGCTTTAGATCTCTGCGGATGAGATGCTCTGCGACATTATCTGGCAATATCTGCAGGATGATGGCGGTGAACGGTGGGAGGTCGCGGCTCCGGCATGGCTCGGATCACAGGAGCAGCAGACTGCAGAGAGAAGGATCGCCTATTAGCTAGAATAATATACGGCGGGGAGGGTCCGCCACAGGCAACTTCACAAGGAACATTGGCGCACAAGTAAAATTAAAGGTGCGGCGCTCTGCAGCACAATGCTCTGCAGTTTTACAGACTCTGCTCTGCAAGTAAGAGTGCAATACCCAAGATGGACGAGCAGAACAAAGCTGGGCCCAGCTGGGAATAGCCAGACAAGATCTTTCTAGGACAGAGTGTGGCTAAATATAGCATGGTGGGGGGGGTGGCGGCACTATAGAAAGGAGTGCAGGGCTACAAAGAGGGCGACCAGCGGAGGTAGGGGGTGTCAGTGAGCCAGAAGGGACCCAGGTAAAGCAGAAGAAGAAAAGAGACAAGGAACAAAGCTGAGAGGAGGAGGAGGAGGAGGAAGGAGACCTGCAGTGAGGAGGGAGGGGGCCGCTGTCTGTCCTTGTATAACTCTGTCACACCGCGCTCTGTCACTCGCTGATTTCTCTTCAACCTCAAGAGCATTGCTCTTAACTCCTTGACTGCCCGCACTGCCCGGTCTACTCTTAACTCCTTGACTGCCCGCACTGCCCGGTCTACTCGCTCTTAACTCCTTGACTGCCCGCACTGCCCGGTCTACTCGCTCTTAACTCCTTGACTGCCCGCACTGCCTGGTCTACTCGCTCTTAACTCCTTGACTGCCCGCACTGCCCGGTCTACTCTTAACTCCTTGACTGCCCGCACTGCCCGGTCTACTCGCTCTTAACTCCTTGACTGCCCGCACTGCCCGATCTACTCGCTCTTAACTCCTTGACTGCCCGCACTGCCCGGTCTACTCGCTCTTAACTCCTTGACTGCCCGCACTGCCCGGTCTACTCTTAACTCCTTGACTGCCCGCACTGCCCGGTCTACTCGCTCTTAACTCCTTGACTGCCCGCACTGCCCGGTCTACTCTTAACTCCTTGACTGCCCGCACTGCCCGGTCTACTCCCTGCCAGTCAGCAATTCCTTCAGAAGTCGTCAAAAATAAGATGTTTAAAAAGTAAAAAGATCCGATATCTAAAGTACAGACAATATCAGGTGCTAAACCGCTAAAGGTGGAGCCCCCGAGAAACCAGACCATTCTACCGTGCAGACCAACGCGCCATTCACACGACCGTTTGTATTTTGTGGTCCTCAAAACGCCGATCCACAAAATACAGATGACGTCCGCGTTCTACCTTTTTTTTTTGTGGACTCATTGACGTCAAGTATAAGACATTTTCTTTCTTTCGTGGAACGAACATACGGACGCGGAAAGCGCGCAGATGTCTTCTATATGCTTTCCGTATGTCCTATACTTGGCCTTGAAACGCAGTTCACGACCCATTGAAGTAAAAAAACAGAAAAAAAAAAAAACAGATGCAACACAGAGGTAATCCGTAGTTTTGTGGGCCGCAAAATACAAACGGTCGTGTGAATGCACATTAAAGCCTCATGCACATGGCCGCATCCGTTCTGCGGTCTGCAAAATGCGGATATCGGCCGCATCCATCCTGCACTTTCTATGGGCCCCAATGTCGAAATGTGCAGACAGCTACAGATGATGTCTGGGTCGTGTCCGCATTTTTTGCAGCCCCATTGAAATTAATGGGTCTGCGTGCGATCCGCAAAAAATGTAGATCAGACGATGATGGATAATATGGTCAGGTGCATGAGGCCTAAAGCCTTGTTCACATTTCCGTTTTTCATGGACGCGTGCTCTCCACATTTTCTGACCGCAACCAGGGGTGAGACATGCCCTGCTTTGGACACATGGACCAAACATGGATTCTTTATGGACGGATTTTTCCATGGACGTCAAACGGACACAGAAATGTCCTTTTTTTCTTTCTTGCAAACATCAAAATATCTTACAAACGCAATTGTCTATGCAATGAATCAGTGAAAGATGGATCATACACATTGAATAAAATTGGCGCGGTATGGACCATAGTAGCGCACGCTCCCACTGTCCTCCTGCAGACCAACGATCTACGGAAAAAACGGGCAACTGAATACACACATGGAATTCACTGGATCCATGTGCTGTCCGCCGAGACACGGAGGTGAAGCAGCGGGATTTCAGTATGTATTCTGCGTTCAGATCCCACAGGACAGTCATGTTGGGGGGTTTCCGAGTTGCCATTGCCACTGCAGACCCTCGGCCGTTCAAACTGCAAATCAGCAGCAAAAATCTGTGACATCGATATCAGTGACGTCATCGGTGCAGCACCAGTCTCCTTCTATAGTGGTGTCCCTTACTTCCCGTGACCGCTGTGGTCGGTGACTGGTTGCAGTGAGGACGTCATCACTGCAGCAGCGGAACCAAAGACCTGCGCAACAACGGGAGATCTTATCTACAGCATTGGGGTCTTAGAAAACCCTCCATTACAGATCCTGGGTTTGACTAGATGCACAGCCAGACGAGTCCTTCTGTGGACCCAGGTAAGGTCCAAAGTGAGGGCCCCCTACATTTTATCCTATGATCACTATCAACCACGGTGAACAAAGGGTTAATGGGGGAGACCACAGACTGCTCCTTATATACATGCAAGATCCATCAGCAGACTACAGATTTTGGCGGCCTGTCGTCTGAATAATATACAGCAAAGGGGGATCAGAAATCCAACTGCAGCCCCCCAGGCCGGTGTAGGGTCCCCCCTGGGTTCTGCCCATTTATATACCCGCTGGGCGACCTCCACTATACGTGGTATCACCTCCAGTGAGAAGCATTATAGAGAGAAATATTGTGGCTGACTGGGGTGAGGGACGTCCAGCAGATCAACCATAATTAGCTTTGGACCAGGGATTTTCCATAGAGGAGGGAGATGGTGAAATGTTCCTCCCCTGTAAAAGCCCCTTGACTAGGAGCCGGCAGTGAATATACGGAGTTTCTATTTTTAATATAGTTTCCCTTTGGTCGGGTCAGGGGGTCATTCACACAGTCGTGTCCTTACTACACATCATCACTACTTCCCCAATATTTTGCAAACCTTTTATTTTCTAACCACAAACTGCTTCATCGTGTTATAGTAGAGAAGAGGTCAAAAGAGGTGTCTATGTGAGGACTAACCCATAACCAGTGACCGCTGCGTGACACGGGGAAGAGACGCATTCTCTGAAATCGACATTCAGATGACTCAAACATTCAAACCAGGCGGTGTAGCCGGAGATCTGCTCCCGTTTCAACAATTACAGTCTACATAGAGAGGGTCATTAAAAAGTTAAGACACTATACTGATCCTGAGTTACATCCTGTATTATACTTCAGAGCTGCACTCACTATTCTGCTGGTGCAGTCACTATGTACATACATTACTTATCCTGTACTGATCCTGAGTTACATCCTGTATTATACTCCAGAGCTGCACTCACTATTCTGCTGGTGCAGTCACTATGTACATACATTACTTATCCTGTACTGATCCTGAGTTACATCCTGTATTATACTCTAGAGCTGCACTCACTATTCTGCTGGTGCAGTCACTGTGTACATACATTACTTATCCTGTACTGATCCTGAGTTACATCCTGTATTATACTCCAGAGCTGCACTCACTATTCTGCTGGTGCAGTCACTATGTACATACATTACTTATCCTGTACTGATCCTGAGTTACATCCTGTATTATACTCCAGAGCTGCACTCACTATTCTGCTGGTGCAGTCACTGTGTACATACATTACTTATCCTGTACTGATCCTGAGTTACATCCTGTATTATACTCCTGAGCTGCACTCACTATTCTGCTGGTGCAGTCACTGTGTACATACATTAGTTATCCTGTACTGATCCTGAGTTACATCCTGTATTATACTCCAGAGCTGCACTCACTATTCTGCTGGTGCAGTCACTATGTACATACATTACTTCTCCAGTACTGATCCTGAGTTACATCCTGTATTATACTCCAGAGCTGCACTCACTATTCTACTGGTGCAGTCACTGTGTACATACATTACTTATCCTGTACTGATCCTCAGTTACATCCTGTATTATACTCCAGAGCTGCACTCACTATTCTGCTGGTGCAGTCACTGTGTACATACATTACTTATCCTGTACTGATCCTGAGTTACATCCTGTATTATACTCCAGAGCTGCACTCACTATTCTGCTGGTGCAGTCACTGTGTACATACATTACTTATCCTGTACTGATCCTGAGTTACATCCTGTATTATACTCCAGAGCTGCACTCACTATTCTGCTGGTGCAGTCACTGTGTACATACAATACTTATCCTGTACTGATCCTGAGTTACATACTGTATTATACTCCAGAGCTGCACTCACTATTCTGCTGGTGCAGTCAATGTGTACATACATTACTTATCCTGTACTGATCCTGAGTTACATCCTGTATTATATTCCAGAGCTGCACTCACTATTCTGCTGGTGCAGTCACTGTGTACATACATTACTTATCCTGTACTGATCCTGAGTTACATCCTGTATTATACTCCAGAGCTGCACTCACTATTCTGCTGATGTAGTCACTGTGTACATACATTACTTATCCTGTACTGATCCTGAGTTACATCCTGTATTATACCCCAGAGCTGCACTCATTATTCTGCTGGTGCAGTCACTATGTACATACATTACTTATCCTGTACTGATCCTGAGTTACATCCTGTATTATACTCCAGAGCTGTACTCACTATTCTGCTGGTGCAGTCACTGTGTACATACATTACTTATCCTGTACTGATCCTGAGTTACATCCTGTATTATAATCCAGAGCTGCACTCACTATTCTGCTGGTGCAGACACTGTGTACATACATTACTTATCCTGTACTGATCCTGAGTTACATCCTGTATTATACTCCAGAGCTGCACTCACTATTCTGCTGGTGCAGTCACTGTGTACATACATTACTTATCCTGTACTGATCCTGAGTTACATCCTGTATTATACTCCAGAGCTGCACTCACTATTCTGCTGGTGCAGTCACTGTGCACATACATTACTTATCCTGTACTGATCCTGAGTTACATCCTGTATTATACTCCAGAGCTGCACTCACTATTCTGCTGGTGCAGTCACTGTGTACATACATTACCTATCCTGTACTGATTCTGAGTTACATCCTGCATTATACTCCAGAGCTGCACTCACTATTCTGCTGGTGCAGTCACTGTGTACATACATTACTTATCCTGTACTGATCCTGAGTTACATCCTGTATTGTACTCCAGAGCTGCACTCACTATTCTGCTGGTGCAGTCACTGTGTACATACATTACTTATCCTGTACTGATCCCGAGTTACATCCTGTATTATACTCCAGAGCTGCACTCACTATTCTGCTGGTGCAGTCACTGTGTACATACATTACTTATCCTGTACTGATCCTGAGTTACATCCTGTATTATACTCCAGAGCTGCACTCACTGTTCTGCTGGTGCAGTCACTGTGTACATACATTACTTATCCTGTACGGATCTTGAGTTACATCCTGTATTATACTGCAGAGCTGCACTCACTATTCTGCTGGTGCAGTCACTGTGTACATACATTACTTATCCTGTACTGATCCGGAGTTACATCCTGTATTATACTCCAGAGCTGCACTCACTATTCTGCTGGTGCAGTCACTGTGTACATACATTACTTATCCTGTACTGATCCTGAGTTACATCCTGTATTATACTCCGGAGCTGCACTCACTATTCTGCTGGTGCAGTCACTGTGTACATACATTACTTATCCTGTACTGATCCGGAGTTACATCCTGTATTATACTCCAGAGCTGCACTCACTATTCTGCTGGTGCAGTCACTGTGTACATACATTACTTATCCTGTACTGATCCTGAGTTACATCCTGTATTATACTCCGGAGCTGCACTCACTATTCTGCTGGTGCAGTCACTATGTACATACATTACTTATCCTGTACTGATCCTGAATTACATCCTGTATTATACCCCAGAGCTGCACTCACTGTTCTGCTGGTGCAGTCACTGTGTACATACATTACTTATCCTGTACTGATCCCGAATTACATCCTGTACTATACCCAGAGCTGCACTCACTGTTCTGCTGGTGCAGTCACTGTGTGCATACATTACTTATCTTGTACTGATCCTGAGTTACATCCTGTATTATACTCCAGAGCTGCACTCACTATTCTGCTGGTGCCGTCACTGTGTACATACATTACTTATCTTGTACTGATCCTGAGTTACATCCTGTATTATACTCCAGAGCTGCACTCACTATTCTGCTGGTGCCGTCACTGTGTACATACATTACTTATCTTGTACTGATCCTGAGTTACATCCTGTATTATACTCCAGAGCTGCACTCACTATTCTGCTGATGTAGTCACTGTGTACATACATTACTTATCCTGTACTGATCCTGAGTTACATCCTGTATTATACCCCAGAGCTGCACTCATTATTCTGCTGGTGCAGTCACTATGTACATACATTACTTATCCTGTACTGATCCTGAGTTACATCCTGTATTATACTCCAGAGCTGTACTCACTATTCTGCTGGTGCAGTCACTGTGTACATACATTACTTATCCTGTACTGATCCTGAGTTACATCCTGTATTATAATCCAGAGCTGCACTCACTATTCTGCTGGTGCAGACACTGTGTACATACATTACTTATCCTGTACTGATCCTGAGTTACATCCTGTATTATACTCCAGAGCTGCACTCACTATTCTGCTGGTGCAGTCACTGTGTACATACATTACTTATCCTGTACTGATCCTGAGTTACATCCTGTATTATACTCCAGAGCTGCACTCACTATTCTGCTGGTGCAGTCACTGTGCACATACATTACTTATCCTGTACTGATCCTGAGTTACATCCTGTATTATACTCCAGAGCTGCACTCACTATTCTGCTGGTGCAGTCACTGTGTACATACATTACTTATCCTGTACTGATTCTGAGTTACATCCTGCATTATACTCCAGAGCTGCACTCACTATTCTGCTGGTGCAGTCACTGTGTACATACATTACTTATCCTGTACTGATCCTGAGTTACATCCTGTATTGTACTCCAGAGCTGCACTCACTATTCTGCTGGTGCAGTCACTGTGTACATACATTACTTATCCTGTACTGATCCCGAGTTACATCCTGTATTATACTCCAGAGCTGCACTCACTATTCTGCTGGTGCAGTCACTGTGTACATACATTACTTATCCTGTACTGATCCTGAGTTACATCCTGTATTATACTCCAGAGCTGCACTCACTGTTCTGCTGGTGCAGTCACTGTGTACATACATTACTTATCCTGTACGGATCTTGAGTTACATCCTGTATTATACTGCAGAGCTGCACTCACTATTCTGCTGGTGCAGTCACTGTGTACATACATTACTTATCCTGTACTGATCCGGAGTTACATCCTGTATTATACTCCAGAGCTGCACTCACTATTCTGCTGGTGCAGTCACTGTGTACATACATTACTTATCCTGTACTGATCCTGAGTTACATCCTGTATTATACTCCGGAGCTGCACTCACTATTCTGCTGGTGCAGTCACTGTGTACATACATTACTTATCCTGTACTGATCCGGAGTTACATCCTGTATTATACTCCAGAGCTGCACTCACTATTCTGCTGGTGCAGTCACTGTGTACATACATTACTTATCCTGTACTGATCCTGAGTTACATCCTGTATTATACTCCGGAGCTGCACTCACTATTCTGCTGGTGCAGTCACTATGTACATACATTACTTATCCTGTACTGATCCTGAATTACATCCTGTATTATACCCCAGAGCTGCACTCACTGTTCTGCTGGTGCAGTCACTGTGTACATACATTACTTATCCTGTACTGATCCTGAATTACATCCTGTACTATACCCAGAGCTGCACTCACTGTTCTGCTGGTGCAGTCACTGTGTGCATACATTACTTATCTTGTACTGATCCTGAGTTACATCCTGTATTATACTCCAGAGCTGCACTCACTATTCTGCTGGTGCCGTCACTGTGTACATACATTACTTATCTTGTACTGATCCTGAGTTACATCCTGTATTATACTCCAGAGCTGCACTCACTATTCTGCTGGTGCAGTCACTGTGTACATTACATTACTTATCCTGTACTGATCCTGAGTTACATCCTGTATTATACTCCAGAGCTGCACTCACTATTCTCTGACAAGCTGACGCTTTCTGCCCAGAGTCTGTGTGGCTCCATGTATGTACAGTGTGTCGTGTCCATCAGAATTTCTAGACATTTAAAGCCTGATCTGCGCTTCATGTGAGAACGCCGGCGTCATGATGGGAGGAGAATGGGGGCCAATGGAAGATTACAGCCGGAAAGTTACAAAGTGGGGCCCCTAGCAGCACAGAGTATTTCAGACGAGGAGAGTGAGAACCTGGGCCATATGAACTGAGCGCAGTGTCATGGAGGCAACTGGAGCCCACGGAGGAAATGTATCTGCAGCAGCACAGAGGATTTCAGGACATATACATTATTATGGTAAAATATTAATTGTTCTGCTGTTCTCTGAGTGATGAGATCTGCAGCAGCACAGAGAGTTTCAGGAAATATGTGTTTGGACCTTAATTATTAAAGCGGTAAGATGTGCAGCTTCTCTGTCTCCTGCCCCTTCATGGCTCTGCACCCCCCCCCCCCCGGATTCTCTTTGTGTCCCGTACGTTCCCCGTCCGCTCTTCGTCCACAGCTGGAGACGGCTCCATTGTTTAGTCCCCGGACGTCGGGGCAGCGAGCGGGTTAACCGGGTCTAGAGCAGGATCTCAAATCAATCCTTAAGACGTTCCTGCAGCTTCTCCAGAGAGATTCCCGCTGCTCTTGGTGACCCCGAATCCCACCACCGCAGGGCTTTACAGGGGTCTTAAAAGCTATTTGTCAACCAGCATTATATTAGCTACGCCGGTTGTTGAGCCCCGGGACACAGGACTGAAAATGGCGCCGAAGCATGACCAGCGTTTTTTTTTTTGTTTTTTTTGTGCCCGTAGAACACTGCAGACCAAAAAGTAAAAATCGGCCAGAATGGAAAAGTGTAACGTATCCATAGAGACCCCGGCGCAAAAATGGGGGCGAATAATCGGAAATAGTAGATTAATGGCGCAGAGCGGTTTTATTGCAGGACTAAAGGGTTGTAGGCGTGTGTTAGAAAAGCAGGGGGCCCTAGAGTACAAAAAATGAGAGAGGGGCCCCCGCTCCTGGCGAGGGTTCACTCTAACACTTGTTGGCCCCCACCCTCTTTGTGATGTAGAATAGGGGCATGACCTGGTGACCTCCCCGCCTGACCCATCGCACTCTGCACAGCCTGACATTGCCCAGCAGTTCAGGGGCCCCACAATCCCCTCCGATCTGTAGGATACATTAAGATGTGGTGGAAAGTGAGGGTGAAATTCAAAAATCCACATGAGAATGTGCAGGGCAGAGCCGTACCCGCTAAGAAAAAACATGGCTGCTTTCTTCCACCTGTGCACACCTTGTGTCCGGTATGGCATTGATGGCTCAGAGCTGCAATACCACGCACAACCTGTGCACAGGTGGGGCACTATTTTTGGTAGAAAACAGCCATGTTCTTCCGTGGACAGCCCCTTTAAGAGGTACGACAACTGCTTGGTCAACGTGATGTAAAGATTTGCCCCTAATAGGGTTTAAATCATCATCATTTTCAAGACCTCTGCTTGCTGACAGTGAACGTTTTTACACAGAGACTAAAAAGCTGAATGACAACACAGAAAGCTTCTAGGCAATGGTGAACTAAACACCTCAGCAGCACAAATCTTTCTCCTGTCTCGATAGTTTGTTACAATGTATCAGTGTATCAGCCCGGTGCTACCAAGAGGATTGTCTAGATTAGATACAACTGTAACAAACCCTCAGCTGTGAGAAAAGAATTGTCACAATAGGTTTTCAACCTCTGACCAAGAATGTCTTCATTCCCTGTCAGCAAACAGAGATCTTGAAAGTATTGAAGAAGAATTGCCTCCCAAAGTAAGCTAGAGAGTTGCAGAACTGTTCATCATACGGGTTATCATATAAATTACGCACGGGCCGCTTTCATCAGGCGTTACATCCGCCTATAGACATCGCGCATCGAAGCTCGTCCTTCCCTGAATCGTCCGTCTTACCGTTCACATGAAGCCGCTCACGGGAACGAGGTTTGTAACAATGGGCAGATATTTTACCGTGAACGCCCCTTTAAGAAGGAAAGACTTACTGGTGGAGGGGGGTCAGCTCGTCTACGTCCGGTCGGGGCGCACACAAATACATATCGCCTCTCTACGGTCGATAGATAAGGAGACCAAATGGGCGAAAGACGTCGGACCCATTAGAGCCGCTACTATAATAAAAAAAAACTTCTGACCTGATGAAGACACAAACACGTAGGAGGTCCGCATCACGCCCACAGCCCCCCTGACAAATGATCCAACTGTGGCCCATTCATCTATAATGTGGAGCCGGGGTCATCATGTGGACAGAGATGGGGGGCTGACGAAGACCGTCGCAGTATTCACTATCCCCTTCATTTCTATCCATTTATTCATTTTTTTATTTTAAATATTTATTATTTTAGCTACTTATTTTTGTTTTCATTTTCCATTTATTTTTCATGCTCCTTTTCCATTTATTTTATCATTATACTTTATTTTAAATGATTTAAATTCTGTTTTATACAGATTTTATGCCAAAAATAATATTATATTTATTGTTTTTAATACTGAATCATCTGTAAGTTGCAGACATTATTATTATTATTATTATTTTTATATTTTTTTTCTGCTGCTGGATTGCGCCAGTTTCGTCGAGATCCCCTGAAAACCTTATGGGATTGGATGTTTCCAGCCTGGTTCTTTTGTCTCTTAATTACGCCACGGAGGTGCCTGGCAGCCGCCCATATCCTACGACCACCACCGCAGAATTATTACGCTCATTCCAGCCAAGCCGAACATGCGTAATCGGTAGGGAAATGGGCCAATAACTGGAAATGTACTGGAAAGACTATAGGTGTGCGAGCTGTAGGTGGCCTTTATATACTGGACCCATAGTTAGGTTTGTGCTATACAGAAAGCCCTTATTCTGTAGCACTCTAGCTCTTCGGGTACTACAGCCCTGCTCTGGTAGGGTATGTTGGGAGTTGTTGTATCTGGGTCCCGGTTAGTCTTTGTGTCGCGCCATATACCGTAGGCATACAAGGCTTTCCAAACGCCAAGCGTGGCCGTCTTTTAAGGGAGTTGCCTCGCAGCTTCTAGGAATGAAAGGCATGTCCAGCACCTGATTTCTGGATGCAGGGAGTGGGGAGAGATTGGGGGCGACACTCGGTGGGTGGAGAGGTGTTCGGGGGCCTATAAGGGTATGCCACAGGAGGAGGAGGCGTTATTGGGGGCCTGCAAGAGAATAGGAAAGAGGGAGGAGTATTTGGGGCCTGCAGGGGAATAGCAGGAGACAGCCGGTAGATTCAGGGCCCGGAGTGGACCAGGACGGGGGGGAAAAAGAGCAACTAAGGCAGGGCAATATGGCGGCTTATACTGATGGCACACTGGGCAATGGGTGTGGAACTAAACACATAACCTATACCAGATGCTTTACCGTTATAAATATGGCATATGTAGATGTAGCAGAGCTGAATCTGTCACTGCGCATTGTTAACCATTTGCACCAAAGGCAAACTCAGCTCTGATGCGTCTGCGCGGGATTATTTAGCATCTACTACTGACATGGCGGGATCATTCTGTCACACTGCGAGTCACGTCGGCGGTGCCAGGCGGCCCCTGCAGGTGTTTGACTACAAGCTCCTTCTGAACGCTTGTGAAATGCTCTGCATGACTTCCCTGGCACCGAAGACCTGAATGCACCAAGGTCATGTGACAGTCTGTGTGATCTCGCCAGCGGGGATCGGAGACATGCAGGCTCTTGTCTGGTCAAAGTTACCAGCGGGGAATGGGTTAATGATGCTTCTCTATGCCAAGGGGGGGGGGGTGCTTAAAGCTGAAGGTGTATAATATTCTTGTCAAGGCCTTGAGATATTTGTAAGGGTGCAGCATTGCAGGGGTTAATGATGCAAGCAGGGAAAGGGTGCGTTTTATAAAGCTTTGTCTATGAGGTTTCCAGATTACTTCATAGAATAGAAAGCCCCCTGTATAATAAAGAGGACAATTTAGCACCATGTGGGAGGGAGTTTTGGGCTGGGGCCATGCCTTTCCCACAGGGAAGGGGTTAATCACGTATCTATGGACAGAAGGTAAGTAGTAGACTTGTGCCCCTGTACTACCTAAACAGGTGACCATGCAATACCCATCAGAGACCTTTCAGTTGGTAAGGGGTTAATTGTGTAGAATCAGTGGGGAACTTTCAGGATGCTTCAGAAAGAGAGGGGTTAAATGAGTAGCAACGTGCAGTGGTATTGTGGCAGAGAAGAGGTTAACGCTGCAGCATTGCAGACTGAAGGAGGTATTTCAGCAGGACCATGCAAAGGCTAGGATTCCAGCAGAGATGGAGTTAATACCGCAACACTATTCACTGCCTGTGTCTGCACCGAAGAGTAGGGCCATCAAATGTCTTACAGGAGAAGACGCGACCGATCTGCCCGTCTTCTAGTGTCTGCAGCCAGGAGATGCTTTGTGTGCCCCTCTCAGTAAGTAAGGGGTTAATCCTGGGCCTAGGGTTAACTCCTCAAGACTAAGCACTGTTAACATTAACCCTCTAGAAAGAAGGGGTTAACTAGCCATGCCTCTGCAGTGTTTTTTTTGTTTTTTTTTTACAGTAGTCCCTTCAGCATGGCTGGGGTTAATTCTGTCTTTCTAGCCATGGGCACATAAGGGGTTAAAGCTGTGGGCCCACATACATTGTCTCTACAGCAGAAAAGGGGTTAAAGCGTCAGGGCCGTATGCACCGCTTTGTGGGCCATAGTGTGTGACAGGATTGAAGGCGCCCGTCCTCCTACGTGACAGCGTCCCCCGTTTTTTTGGAGCCCTCTGTCAGCGTCTCGCCCGTCCGCTGGGAGTTTAGCCTCTTTAATGTTTTCAGGTTCCTTTTCCCAAAGATTTTCCATTGGATTGAGATCAGGACGTTCCTGGTCACTGTTCTTCTTGGATGTCTTTGCTTTGGGTCATTATCCCCCTGTCGGACCCATTTTGCAGTTTTCTTACATATAGAAGGACGTTTCGCTCGGAAATGCTCAGATTTTATCGTTCCTGCGACTCGTCTAAGGCCTTCAGTCGCGGAGGCAGCCCCACCACATTATGGCTCCTCCGCCATGTTTCACTGTTGGTAGGTGGACTTTTCTTTATAGGCTTCATCTTCTCCTCATAACCCTGGTGTGCATTACCAGAGAGCTCTGGTTTGGTTTCATCTTTTCCCAGAAGGATTGTGGTTTGTCTGTGTAACTTTTGGCCAAGTTCAATCGCCCTTTTTGTGGGTTTCTTTAAACAGTGGGGTCCTCCTTGACCTTCGCCCATAAGGCCCAGTTTTGGTTAGTGCTCGGTGTATGGTATGGGGGGGATGAAACCAACACTCCAGATGTCTCCAGCTGGGTTAAAAGGTCTTTAGATGACGTTTGTGTTTTTTTTTGTCATATTTTGACCCACCTTTCATAGGGTTATTTCATTGATTTTAATCTTTTCCCCATGTCCTGGAAGATTTTTGACTGTTCCATGAGGAGCAAACTTCTTGATAGCATTTTTCGCTCCTGAGACCGCAATGTCAAGGTCTTTGGAGCTCCATCCAGCTGTCACCGGCTCAGCCTGAAGTTCTTTGGAAGTTGTATGTGATTTCTTTGTCACATTTCGAACCAACCTTCGCAGGGTTCTCTAATTGCTTTTCTTCTTTCCACCATGTCTTGGAAGGTTCTCGACCATGAGGAGCAAACGTCTTGATAACATTTCACTCTGTTGAATCTGGAAAGCCAAGGTCTGTGGAGATGGAGCCTTGTAGACGGCGTTTCTGGCCTGCTCAGACGGTTCGCATGCCTTTGCCATTGTGGAGAAGGAGCAGGGAGTAAAATTGGCCCTTTTAAGCATCCAGACCACCATTGATCGGTCTGCCAGGGTGGAGGCAGGCGGGTCCGGTCTCAGATTAATCACAGGTGAGTCTGATTTTGCCCTTACTTTGAAGCTTCACACAAGCTGCCATTAATCTGCTCCTGCCATTGTTTTCAGTTTTATACCCTTTTTCCTGCCCTTTTTGTTAGTTTGGTTTAGCAACTACTGGACTCTGTATTCAGGTCTGTGTACCTTTCCAGCAAAGAATAGGTTAAATCTGTAGGATCCTATGTATGGCTGTACGTACCCCTCCAAACAAGAAGAGGTTAACACTGCAGAACCCTATATAGGGATTTGTGGGACCCCTCTAGCAGAGAAGAGGTTAATGCTGCTGATCCCTGTTTATGGCTCTGTGGGGTCTCTCCAGCAAAGAAGGGGTAAATGCTGCAGGTCCCTGAATTTAGCTTTTGGGGACCTCTCCAGCAGGGAATGAATTAACGCTGCAGGTCGTTGTGTATGGCTCTGTGGGATCTCTCTAGCAAGGAAGGGGTTAATACAGCAGGTATGTGGTTAATGCAGCAGTGTATGGCACTGTGGGACCCCTCCAGCAGGAAAGGGGTTAACGCTGCTGGT
This sequence comes from Bufo bufo, assembly GCF_905171765.1. NCBI lineage: Eukaryota > Metazoa > Chordata > Amphibia > Anura > Bufonidae > Bufo > Bufo bufo. Next base: position 12,060,013 of record NC_053389.1, read on the forward strand.
CTTGGTGTGTGGCACTGTGGGACCTCTCCAGCAGTGAATGGGTTAATGCTGCAGGTCCCGGTGTTTGGCACTGTGGGACCTCTCCAGCAGGGAAGGAGTTAATGCATCAGGTCCCGGTGTTTGGCACTGTGGGACCTCTCCAGCAGGGAAGGAGTTAACGCATCAGGTCCTAATGTATGGCTCTGTGAGATCTCTCTTGTAGGGAAGGGGTTAATGATGCAGGTCCCAGTGCATGGCTCTGTGGGACCTCTCCAGCAGGGAAGGAGTTAACGCTGCTGGTGCCAGTGTATGGCTCTGTGGGACCTCTCCAGCAGGGAAGGGGTTAACGCTGCAGGTCCTGGTGTATCGCTCATTGGGATCTCTCTAGCAAGGAAGGGGTTAACACTGCAGGTCCCAGTATATGGCTCTGTGGGGCCCCTCCAGCAAGAAAGGAGTTAACGCGGCAGGTCCTAGTGTATGGATCTGTGAGACCTCTCCAGCAGGGAGGGAGTTAACACTGCAGGTCCCGGTGTGTGGCTCTGTGGGGCCCCTCCAGCAGGAAAGGAGTTAACGCGGCAGGTCCTAATGTATGGCTCTGTGGGATCTCTCTTGTAGGGAAGGGGTTAATGCTGCAGGTCCCAGTGCATGGCTCTGTGGGACCTGTCCAGCAGGGAAGGAGTTAACGGGGCAGGTCTCGGTGTGGGGCCCCTCCGGCAGGGAAGGAGTTAACGTGCCGGTGTATGGCTCTGTGGGGCCCCCAGTGGAGGCGGTGTGCTGCCCCTCATCAGGCCTCTGCTATGTGGAGCAGAGCAGGAATGTCACTCTTACCTCCCTGCTTGGGATGCTGCTGTCTCTGCGTCCTCCTCTGTCTGTCCTGCAGTCTCTTCCTTCCCTCTTCTTCCCTGTCCCAGCAGTTCCCATTCCCTGCATCCTCCCTCCTCCTTCTCCCACCTTCCATGTCTCTTCTCTCTTTTCCCCCTGTCTGCCTCGTCTTTCCTCTCCTCCCCTGTGATCTCCTCCCATGTCCCTCCCATCTTCCTTCCTGCAGCCCTCCCTCTGCACTTCTGAGTACTGCTGTCACCTCTTGTTCGCCCCTGCTGTCACCTCAGTCTCAGATTTACTTCACTCTCCAGGGAGACATTGTCTGCCAGGTTACGGTCAGATGACCCTCCCTTCTTCTAAGTTGTCTTCAGTACTTGTCTGCATTAAGATGGTCCCTGATGAGATGAACATTCCTATACATATTCATGATCAGACCGGGGTCCTGGACTCAACTGCAACCAAAGGCAATTTCTACATGGACCAAATTGTGGGCCCTGTTCACATCACGTTAGAAGCCTACAATGGATGATCTCCCAACATATATATCAACGGAAGGTCCAGCAGATACATAGCTAGTAGGCTTCATTGTAAAAAACTGTCCACATTCTATTGTTTACCTGTGTATGGAACGGTGTTGACTACTACGCTATTCCATATTGCAAAAAAAAACAAAAAAACAATACTGGCATGTACTGGCCTGATGGAGGACAAAAGGACATGTCCTTATGGACGTGTATTGTAGCCCCTTATATGATGTGAACAAAGTCTTACTAAATCTGGCCATAGACATAAAGCATTGACCATAAAGCAGCGTACATGAAAGGCTACAAATGATTTTGCCCACAGAAAATTGTGAGCTACAATTGTATAACTGGTAGCAGGAACGAGAGTCTCAACCAGTGGAGCAAATATCTAAAGCTACACATCACCAAAGGTGTGAGGACCTCTGAAAATCCATGTGGGCTTGTGGAGCATCTCATTAACACGGTCTTGGTCCTTCCACTCCTCTGAAGTTGATGTCCATTTATTCATCAGTGAAATTGGGCTGTAGACATCCAACAAAAGTTTCATGGAGTTGAAGTTGAGGGCCTTGAGTCAAGTTCTCCTTCAGCAGAACAATTGTGATTGGTTTTACTTCTTGCAAGTGGTGATTGCCATTCTAAAACCGATAAAGTCCTTCTTCAAACTGTTGCCTCAAATTTGGAAGTTCACAATTTTCCAGAAAGTTATGTGACCATCTCTTAACAACGGGTCCTACTCCAGGTACCCCTGATAATACAGGTACAGCTCAAACCCAACAGAGTAGAAGCTTCTCACACAGAGGAGTCTCCTTGTTCTGGGGGGAAGTCCTGAGTGGAAGGCATTTGAACAATGGTTGTCTTCTTGAGACAATCCAATAAAGATTTCACTTCAGTGAGTGCAAAGCTCAGATCCTCAGTCTTCTTCCATCAAACTTTGCAGTATCCACCAAACCTAGAAGCATCCGCCAAACCCACAAGATGAGGAGTGACCATAACTGAAGAAAAATGTCCAGTAACTGTAGCATTGTGCATGGTGATCTCATGGCTGCTCAGCCATGGAAACCAAACTCATCAAGCTCCTGAGTTGCTTCCGGAAGACCATTGGTCCTGTTCTATGAGCTTCTACCTGAAACTTGAACTATTGCTGCTCTTGGATGTCTTCACAGGTGAAACATACTGGTCACCAGTGCTGCTTTACCAGAGAAGAACTTGTTGAGCGGTGGCATCTTCTACTAGCTCCACATTAAAAGTCATTGAGCTCTTTGGTGGGAGCATGTTTGTCTATGGCGATTACATGTTTTTGTGGTCGGCTCAACGTACTTCTAGGAATCAGTTGACTAGAATGATTAAACCCAAGAGTTAGAAGTGGGTGTTCATGTCCTTTGGCCGCATAGGATATGGTAGTCTCGCTAATAGCAAGAGGTTGCTCGTTCGATAGATGCTCCAACCAAAGAAGACCTCTTTTGATGTCTCTCCACAGAGGAGCTATCATTATGATCTGTGATTTCTATACGTTTTGTAAGGGTTTTTGACCTCTATGATGGTTTTCATGCCTTTCTAGAACTGTTTTCATTTGAATGTATTTGAATTTGGGATTTTTGAGACAAACAACGATATTACAGAGCAGAGATTCCCTTGTGGAGGTGCAGGAGAAGATTCAGCCACAGATCGCAGCTGATTGCTGGGGGTCCCATCAGCAGGATACCAACTTGTCATAGTTTCCCTCTAGCCAAAAAAGATTGTCTAAAGTCAACAATCCCTTTAATGGTATGGATTTTTATCCCTTCTAAGACGACGATTAGTATTCAAGTAACCAGGGGAACTATACATCATTCGTGGACACCACGACCACGCCCAGTGCGCTAAGAAAAAGAAAAAGCACTAAATTAATGGGGTCTGTCAGGACCTGAGGTCTAGAGCACAGATGCTTAAACAGGCCTTCTCACCATGTTCCTATTGTACTTTCTTTACTAAAAGCCTGACATTTTCCCGCTCTGCATTCTGGTCACATGACCTGCGGCACGGGTTTTTCAGAATTTCTGGTGACAGGCCGTTCTTGCTCTGACCCCTTTCTGTCCTGGACAGTCCAGAGAACGGCACAGTAGAGCTGTCAAAACATTGGGAACCACAGCCAGAAGTCACAGACGTGAACAAACTGTCCGCGCGGCAATTGAATCGGGAGAATCCTGAAAACAGCGGGCGCAGGTGTCGAGGTGGGGGTCCACTTTAAGATAGGTCCAAAAAACCCTTATAAGTTGTCTTATGGAATTACAAGGCTAGGGCTAAAATAACTGATGGATGTAGCAGAGCTTTTTCATAGAACTATAGTTAAACCGTTTCCTCTAGTTATGCAAAATTATAATTTATCAGATAATTTGGGGCCCAAAACAGAATCCGTAGGCCAACGTGACATTTATACTACTTCTGTCCTCTCATGTAGATGAGAGGGTCTAGGGTTAGGTGCACCCCAAATTGCTGCACCTCTGCCTCAAAGCTAAAAGACTGGTGCAGAAGATACAACAGCATCCGGGCCCTGGCGCCTTAGCCGACCCCAAACCCCTCAACTATATAAGAAGAAACCAATAGCAGCGCTATAGTACCGACATGGAGGACAACAAGGACTCTCTCATGTTAAAAAGGCTTACCGAAAATTTCATACTGATGACCTATCTGATTGGTGGGGACCCCCGCCGATCAGCTGAGCGCCTTCTCTCAGCTCACCAAGCACAGCGCCGTACACTGTATAGCGGCTGCGTCCCATTCACGTCTATGGGGCTGAGCTGCTCCTCAGCCATGTGACCGATGAATGTGACGTCAGATTTTCATAATATCCTGTACACAGCAAGGACATTGACTTGCCATGTGGATTATGAAATCTGAAGCATGCCAATTGTTCGTGTGGATTTCAGTGCAGAGTTCACTTTCCTTTTCACTTTTACGCTTGCGTGAAAATCCGCAACAAAAAACGCACAAATCTGTGTGGAAAATCAGCATAAACTACCCTGCCGTGTGCATGGACCCAAAACGTGTAAAAATACTCGCCCGTGTGAACTATGTCAGTTATCACCTAACGGGAAGCTGTTCTCAAGCTTTTGAAGGGTATTATGGAGCATAAAAAGGGGTTTTGTACAATCAAGTGCGCTGCTGATTTTGGCGCGTGAACACAGCGGAATAGCAGAGCAGATAAACTCTCCCCTCATGAAAGAAACCCAGAAAAATGGAGAATTTTCTAGCGCAAACCACAAAAAATTGGAGTAACCTCTCCAGACACAAGTCTTATATTTCCGAGGTTTTCTGACAGATTTTTACTGATGAGCTACGGTGGGGGTCCGACCCCCCGGGACCCCGCTGATCAACTGTTTGAGAAGGCACTGGCTGTGGCCTTCTCTCTGCAAACCAAGCACAGCACCGTCCATTGGTATCGCGCTCAGTCCCATACACATCCGCCTAGGCCATGTGACCGATAAACGTGACATCACATGACCTCGGGTAAGCTGCCTGACGGTCGCAGCGCTACTGTGAGCGCCACTTCCTTCTTAAACAGCTGATCGGCGGAGATCCCGGGTGTCTGACCCCCACCGATCACATACTGATGAGTTATCCTGTGTTAAAAAAAAAATTAAAAACCCTTTAACATCACAGTAAATTTATCGAATAGCATGCAAAAAAGTGATAAAAACAAGATTTTAAAAATTCTCGTGAAAAATGACCCCAATGTAGGTAAAAAAAAATACAAGAAAAGACTTTCTCAGGGAGAGTTCACACCTCCGTCTAATTTTCTGTTCTTCTGATCCGTCAGAAGAGCAGGGGAAAAAAACAGGAGCCGGTAAAAAAACAAACGGATCCTGACGCACATTTGGCATCTGTTGGAGCCATTTCCATCTGAGATTAGTTTTTTTAGACGGAAATGGCTGAGACGGATGCCAAATGTGCGTCAGAATCCGTTTTATTACAAGATTCCGTTTTTTTTATTTGTTCTTCTGACTGATCAATATAAAAAAAAAATCTACCATAAAAAATATCCTTACAATGTAAGGGCTCATTCACACAAACATGTTCCGGCCGTTCCGTGCAGTGGGGACTGCAATTTGCGCCCCCCCCAATGACGGGCAGCATCTGCGCGGCTGAACTTGAATGGGTCTGTGATCCGTCCGCACCATAAATTTTTTTGTGTTGCGGAGGCACGGACAGAAAACCACGGAAGAACCCTGTAGTGTTTCATGGGGTTCCGTGCCCCTCCATTCCGCACCTTCCGGATTGCGGACCCAATGGTTAGCGCTATTTGCAGGCCACAATATGGGCACGACCAGGCAATGAGGCTTTACACTGCAATCGGGCCTCAGTCCCTACAAACAGGCATTATGAGGAATTTTTGTATTTTTTTAGATTTCAAAAACAGAACCCTGCCCCCCCCCCGGTTTGCCTGAATCTTTTTTGTACGGATCATACTGGAAACGCCCCTAACAAATAATTCGGAGCGGACAGCGCCCCTCTCTGGTACCTTCCCCCCCACCAACTATATCCTTCTAAAGTCTGTTTTCACATAAGAAGTTAAAAATAATCTCACCCGCGGGCACTTTTTTTTTTTTACCGCGCTAATTAACGTTTCTTGACCACGTGAGCGGTTTCACAGCGTGGACGCCCGGATCTCGCCCTTTTTTTTTACTTCGGACCGTGGTCTGGATTCTCCCGTCTACGGTGCGAGTTTCTGTTCTGCAGAACCCTTTTCTGCTGTCGTCCCGGGATGGAAGTAAAATCTACACGTAGAGCGAGGCGCGGATGTGAGCGCACGGTCCACCCTCCCGAAGGCCAGGAAAAGACCGCAGAAGGAGGGGAATCTGGAACTGCAAAGGTTAAACTTCCGTCTCTCGCGGGAGGTCACTTTGGGACGCTGAATATCTGTTTCATGTCCCCGCCCTGCTGCAAAATCTGCTCTCTGCCAGGCAGATTAAGTCAGGCAGTTAACCCCCCGGCTGCTGAAAGCATCTCCCTGGATACAACTTTCACCTGTCTTTAGGACGACCCGTTACGGAGGATTCTTGCCGTGAATCTCTTACCTATAAGTGATGCCACCCCCGGGCACCCACCGCAGGGATGCCAGCTCCTCTTTTTATATTTTTATCCTGCGCCCTCCCTCTTTGTCCTGCATCTGTTCGGCTATGTTTGCGGACCCCGGCAGCCATCTTTTATCACACGGCCTAAAGGTGTAATATTTTGTCTAATAAATGACGTCCGAATGCCTGCATATCTTTATTGTCACCTTTAACCCCTGCCATGCCACACCCATCTCCAGTCCTTTATTGATCAGTTACCGCGGCGATCAGATCTCAGAACATTCTGGAAATCCCTCATCTCTTTTGGGGGGTGGGCTGTCGTCACATACTTATGTTTCTGCTACTTTATACAATAGCCATTATCCTGCCCATTGTCGCCCCCCCCCCCCCCCGTACGCCCATAAACCGCAAAGCATTGTGGTCTGTGTAGTTTCCTGTGCTTGCAAAGTGCTCTGCATTCTGCTCTCCTGCCCGGTGATTGGCAGCCGCGGCTCGGGGCGCTGCCAGCGGCCAATCCTGCCGCCTTTTAAGCATATTTGGCAGTTCTAGAAATAATTTTTATTCCGTTGGTCCTGGGATTCTTGGCTGTATCTGCATTAAAGGGTCGTTTTGGTGCCATGGAAATAAAGATAAAATCTTCAGCTACTTCCAGTAGACTCCTTGTTTCATTTCCTTTCATTTTCTTGCTGTCGGTGAATGAAAATCATGTACGGACAGGGTTTGTTACAAGTGAGAGCTCTGAAACGTTGTAACGAGCCGGGTGCCGCTTTATCTGTATGAGAATGTAAAGAATAATGTTTCTGTTCACTGACAGCAAACAGAGATCTGATATATTGATCCACAAATGATATTAGTATATAAGATGCAGTTCAATTCGGAGTGTGATCGAGCGCCATAAAAGTCTGAGATTCACACGTTTCATATTATCGGACTACAAACCCATCAGCCATAACATTAAAACAGGTGCAGTGAATAACATTGATAATCCGGTGGCAGCGGCGCCTGTCGGGGGGAGATATCAGGCAGCAGGTGAACTCTGACAAGGGCTAAATTGTGATGTGTAGACTCCAGGGTCGGAGTGTCTCCAGAACGGCAGCTCTTGTGAGATCTAGCCAGTATGTAGTGGTCAGTACCTGTGAGAGCCTCCCTCATATACCAGAGCTGCAGCTGAGTGAAGCTGATCGTGTCCAAGACCCTGATCCTGTCCAGAGGAAGGAAGATTGCTGCCAGGAACGCTGATGAGAGCAGAGGAACAAAGCAACACACACTGCGGTACCGCATGCTTCCTGGAGATACTTTTGTTCTGTTCAGTCACCAGCGGATGCAGAGCAGACCCGGGTCGGTAAGATCGTGCACGCACCTCATTACAGTGTTGGCGCCTAGAGACTGAGACCAGGCCTGTAGTTAGTTAGTTAGGGTCTCTGTTTGTGTCAGGCCACAAGAGTTGATACTGTCCATTGCAAGGACTCCATAACTTAAAGGGACATTTCACACTGGAGAGCTGATAAATCTCCACAAACTCAAGCCAGGCTGGCGTTTTGCTCAGAAGGAATACTCAGGCACGTGCTACAGGACCAGCTATGGGAGGGGGAATCCTGTAGAGCTTTGTAAGATTGTAAGCTGTTGTGCTGCCCCACAGGCTAGCCCCTACCACACACCCATACAGTGGATCTTGTTTTTAGGGTAATAACAGGTGAGGTGTGGCAGTTTAGTTGTGCCCGTCAGTAGGTAAATTACTGCACTTTCCTCCTGCATCCATCGGAGGGCGCCGTGCTGTGCAGCACAAGGGTTTCAGCCTTCGGGCTGGGTGTGTGTAAATGTATTGTATGTTCCCAGCATTTGTGGTTGTGTTTATTGCCACATTTAAGTAAAATTCTGTTTTGGCAAAAGCTGGTGTTGGGGTGGCTTTCCTCGTTTGTGACCTCGCTGTATCCTGGGGAGACACCCCGGTACACGGCTTACACATGCAGTTGGCTGACTAAAAAACAAAGCAAAAAAACAGGGTGGACTTACTGTCTGTGGAGCCAGTTTATCTGCACAGGGGCCCAGTTGGGGCCCTTCCCAGTTGTAGAGCAGAAGCAGAAGTGCCCAGGCTGCACTGCTAAGCTGAGTGATACTTAGCGGCAGTGGCGTCGCTACAAGGGGGCAAGGGGGGGGCAATTGCACCCCCCCAGGTCATTCCTTGCCCCCCCCTGGTGCCCCCCCTGCTGATTTGCTGAATCGCTAATTAGTAATCGCTGCCTGCGCCCGGCCGGCCGCCCGCACTACTGACTGATTGAGTGATTAAAGTTAAAGTACACAAAACACATACATACACAGTCAACTCTCAGATGAGAGTCACATGACAGATGGGGGTGGGGGCGACGTTCGGACCCAGCGGACTCGCGGAGGCAGAGCGTGCAGGGCGGGCGCAGGCTGGGAGTGTGGCAGCCGCAAAGAGGAGTTGACGACTTGACGTCACAGTCGTCAACACGTAAAGCTGCGCTGCTGCGTGCCTGCCCGGCTTGCCCGCCCGCGCGAACGGACTTTGCTGCCTTCATTCATGTTCTGCTCTGCTCCTGCTGCGTCACTCTGCTGCGCTATTCTAGTGACTTAGACTAGACTTGTGAGCGGCTGTCTGAGCCGCCTGTCTACAGGTGCCCACTGCCTAGGGCGAGGCCCCAGGCCCCCAGCTTTGGACTGTCAGGACTGGAGAGGGGGCACAGTCTGAGTGACAGGAGTGGACTCCGTCGACTGTGTCTGTGGCTGCTGTGGCAACTTCCCAACTCTGCCTGGCCCTAGAGAAAAGAAAACAAAGTAAGAATAAAAAGTTTAAAAAAAAAGTATGTACCCCTGTACCCCCACTACCTCGCCTCATGGCCTGCCCTCCGGCTTGGCTTGCGCCCAGCCCCTCCTCAACCCTGATACCCCTATAACTGAGGGGTATCAGGGTACATTATACAGGGGTAATATAACTGAGGACCCCTGTATAATGTCCCCTGATAGCACTGAGTCCTCCTCAGTTATATTACCCTTGTATAATGTACCCTGATACCCCTTAGTTATAAATTATAATACCCATAACGTCCCCTGACTGATATCCCTCAGTTATATAACTGAGGGTAATCAGGGTACATTATACAGGGGGTAATATAACCAAGGGGTGTCAGGGTACATTATACAGGGGGTAATATAACTTATATTACCACCGTTCCACCGTATAATGCCTGATCGGCCTCCTGAGTTATATTACCCTTGTATAATTATGTACCCGGATACCCCTTAGTTATATGATCTCGGCGGGGTCATACAGTTGTGTTCAAAATTATTCAACCCCCACTGAAATTGAGTGTTTTGGCCCCAGTTTGACATTGATTTTGATCATTTCAGTCATCTTGTAAGTCAGACAAATATAACATAACATTTATAATGAAATCACCACAAATGTCTTTTCTGTGCTCACATCATTATCAGTTTTATTCAACCCCCAAGTGACATTCAATCTTAGTACTTAGTACAACATCCTTCTCCAGTTATAACAGCTTTTAAACGTGAAGCATAGCTTGACACAAGTGTCTTGCAGCGATCTACGGGTATCTTCGCCCATTCTTCATGGGCAGAAGCCTCCAGTTCAGTCACATTCTTAGGCTTGCGCGCTGCAACTGCTTTCTTTAAGTCCCACCAGAGGTTCTCAATCGGATTTAAGTCTGGTGACTGCGATGGCCACTTCAAAATGTTCCAGCCTTTAATCTGCAGCCATGCTCTAGTGGACTTGGAGGTATGCTTGGGATCATTGTCCTGTTGAAAGGTCCAACGTCTCCCAAGCCTCAGGTTTGTGACGGACTGCATCACATTTTCATCCAATATCTCCTGGTACTGAAGAGAATTCATGGTACCTTGCACACGCTGAAGCTTCCCTGTACCTGTAGAAGCAAAACAGCCCCAAAGCATGATTGACCCCCCACCATGCATCACAGTAGGCAAGGTGTTCTTTTCTTCATAGGCCTTGTTCTTCCTCCTCCAAACATAGCGTTGATCCATGGGCCCAAACAGTTCTAATTTTGTTTCATCAGTCCACAGAACACTTTTGTGGTTTGTCCACATGACTTTTGGCATACTGCAGTCGGCTCTTCTTATTCTTTGGAGACACAAGGGGGTGCGCCTGGGAGTTCTGGCATGGAGGCCTTCATTACGCAGTGTGCGCCTTATTGTCCGAGCTGAAACTTCAGCACCCACATCTGACACATCTTTTTTCAGTTCCTCAGCAGTCACACGGGGACTTTTCTCCACTTTGCCCTTCAGGTAGCGCACAGCAGTCGAAGTCAGCATCTTCTTTCTGCCACGACCAGGTAGCGTTTCAACAGTGCCCTTTGCCTTGAATTTGCGAATGATGCTTCCTATGGTGTCTCTTGGTATGTTTAACATCTCTGCAATCTTCTTATAGCCATTGCCCTTCCTGTGAAGAGAAATCACCTCTTCTCTTGTCTTCCTGGACCATTCTCTTGACTTCACCATGTTTGTAAACACACCAGTAAATGTCTAGAAGGAGCTGAGTATCACAGTCCTTTTACATCGGCCTAATTGGTGCTTATTATGCTTGATTGCTGCTCCTTGACATCCAAAGGTGTTTTCAATACCTGATCGAAAACACTTGAATGAACCTCTGTTCTTAAGAGTGGTAGTCTTTAAGGGGTTGAATAATTGTGTCAATGAAGAAATCACAAAAAAAAACATTTAATACTGTATTACAAAAACAATTGATGTCATTTTAGTTGCATTTGGTTCTTTAAAAAGTCCTTGTAAGATTTCATTCTGAACACAATTACAAATGTACACTAAATTCCCTAAAACCCTTTACAGCATTGGGGGTTGAATAATTTGGAACACAACTGTATAACTAAGGGGTATCAGGGTACATTATTATACAGGGGTAATATAACTCAGGAGGCCTATCAGGCATTATACGGTGGTAATATAGCTTACATTACCCCTGTATAATGTCCCATGATGGCCCTCCTCAGTTATATTACCCTTGTATAATGTCCCATGATGGCCCTCCTCAGTTATATTACCCTTGTATAATGTCCCATGATGGCCCTCCTCAGTTATATTACCCCTGTATAATGTCCCATGATGGCCCTCCTCAGTTACATTACCCTTGTATAATGTCCCATGATGGCCCTCCTCAGTTACATTACCCTTGTATAATGTCCCATGATGGCCCTCCTCAGTTATATTACCCTTGTATAATGTCCCATGCTGGCCCTCCTCAGTTATATTACCCTTGTATAATGTCCCATGATGGCCCTCCTCAGTTATATTACCCTTGTATAATGTCCCATGATGGCCCTCCTCAGTTATATTACCCTTGTATAATGTCCCATGATGGCCCTCCTCAGTTATATTACCCTTGTATAATGTCCCATGATGGCCCTCCTCAGTTATATTACCCTTGTATAATGTCCCATGATGGCCCTCCTCAGTTATATTACCCCTGTATAATGTCCCATGATGGCCCTCCTCAGTTATATTACCCCTGTATAATGTCCCATGATGGCCCTCCTCAGTTATATTACCCTTGTATAATGTCCCATGATGGCCCTCCTCAGTTTTATTACCCTTGTATAATGTCCCATGATGGCCCTCCTCAGTTATATTACCCTTGTATAATGTCCCATGATGGCCCTCCTCAGTTATATTACCCTTGTATAATGTCCCATGATGGCCCTCCTCAGTTATATTACCCTTGTATAATGTCCCATGATGGCCCTCCTCAGTTATATTACCCTTGTATAATGTCCCATGATGGCCCTCCTCAGTTATATTACCCCTGTATAATGTCCCATGATGGCCCTCCTCAGTTATATTACCCTTGTATAATGTCCCATGATGGCCCTCCTAAGTTATATTACCCTTGTATAATGTCCCATGATGGCCCTCCTCAGTTTTATTACCCTTGTATAATGTCCCATGATGGCCCTCCTCAGTTATATTACCCTTGTATAATGTCCCATGATGGCCCTCCTCAGTTATATTACCCTTGTATAATGTCCCATGATGGCCCTCCTCAGTTATATTACCCTTGTATAATGTCCCATGATGGCCCTCCTCAGTTATATTACCCTTGTATAATGTCCCATGATGGCCCTCCTCAGTTATATTACCCTTGTATAATGTCCCATGATGGCCCTCCTCAGTTATATTACCCTTGTATAATGTCCCATGATGGCCCTCCTCAGTTATATTACCCTTGTATAATGTCCCATGATGGCCCTCCTCAGTTATATTACCCTTGTATAATGTCCCATGATGGCCCTCCTCAGTTATATTACCCTTGTATAATGTCCCATGATGGCCCTCCTCAGTTATATTACCCCTGTATAATGTCCCATGATGGCCCTCCTCAATTATATTACCTTGTATAATGTCCCATGATGGCCCTCCTCAGTTATATTACCCTTGTATAATGTCCCATGATGGCCCTCCTCAGTTATATTACCCCTGTATAATGTCCCATGATGGCCCTCCTCAGTTTTATTACCCTTGTATAATGTCCCATGATGGCCCTCCTCAGTTATATTACCCCTGTATAATGTCCCATGATGGCCCTCCTCAGTTATATTACCCCTGTATAATGTCCCATGATGGCCCTCCTCAGTTATATTACCCCTGTATAATGTCCCATGATGGCCCTCCTCAGTTATATTACCCTTGTATAATGTCCCATGATGGCCCTCCTCAGTTATATTACCCTTGTATAATGTCCCATGATGGCCCTCCTCAGTTATATTACCCCTGTATAATGTCCCATGATGGCCCTCCTCAGTTATATTACCCCTGTATAATGTCCCATGATGGCCCTCCTCAGTTATATTACCCCTGTATAATGTCCCATGATGGCCCTCCTCAGTTATATTACCCCTGTATAATGTCCCATGATGGCCCTCCTCAGTTATATTACCCCTGTATAATGTCCCATGATGGCCCTCCTCAGTTATATTACCCCTGTATAATGTCCCATGATGGCCCTCCTCAGTTATATTACCCTTGTATAATGTCCCATGATGGCCCTCCTCAGTTATATTACCCCTGTATAATGTCCCATGATGGCCCTCCTCAGTTATATTACCCTTGTATAATGTCCCATGATGGCCCTCCTCAGTTATATTACCCCTGTATAATGTCCCATGATGGCCCTCCTCAGTTATATTACCCTTGTATAATGTCCCATGATGGCCCTCCTCAGTTATATTACCCTTGTATAATGTCCCATGATGGCCGTCCTCAGTTATATTACCCTTGTATAATGTCCCATGATGGCCCTCCTCAGTTACATTACCCCTGTATAATGTCCCATGATGGCCCTCCTCAGTTATATTACCCTTGTATAATGTCCCATGATGGCCCTCCTCAGTTATATTACCCTTGTATAATGTCCCATGATGGCCCTCCTCAGTTATATTACCCTTGTATAATGTCCCATGATGGCCCTCCTCAGTTATATTACCCTTGTATAATGTCCCATGATGGCCCTCCTCAGTTATATTACCCTTGTATAATGTCCCATGATGGCCCTCCTCAGTTATATTACCCTTGTATAATGTCCCATGATGGCCCTCCTCAGTTATATTACCCTTGTATAATGTCCCATGATGGCCCTCCTCAGTTATATTACCCTTGTATAATGTCCCATGATGGCCCTCCTCAGTTATATTACCCCTGTATAATGTCCCATGATGGCCCTCCTCAGTTATATTACCCCTGTATAATGTCCCATGATGGCCCTCCTCAGTTATATTACCCTTGTATAATGTCCCATGATGGCCCTCCTCAGTTATATTACCCCTGTATAATGTCCCATGATGGCCCTCCTCAGTTATATTACCCTTGTATAATGTCCCATGATGGCCCTCCTCAGTTATATTACCCTTGTATAATGTCCCATGATGGCCCTCCTCAGTTATATTACCCTTGTATAATGTCCCATGATGGCCCTCCTCAGTTATATTACCCTTGTATAATGTCCCATGATGGCCCTCCTCAGTTATATTACCCTTGTATAATGTCCCATGATGGCCCTCCTCAGTTATATTACCCTTGTATAATGTCCCATGATGGCCCTCCTCAGTTATATTACCCTTGTATAATGTCCCATGATGGCCCTCCTCAGTTATATTACCCTTGTATAATGTCCCATGATGGCCCTCCTCAGTTATATTACCCCTGTATAATGTCCCATGATGGCCCTCCTCAGTTATATTACCCCTGTATAATGTCCCATGATGGCCCTCCTCAGTTATATTACCCTTGTATAATGTCCCATGATGGCCCTCCTCAGTTATATTACCCCTGTATAATGTCCCATGATGGCCCTCCTCAGTTATATTACCCTTGTATAATGTCCCATGATGGCCCTCCTCAGTTATATTACCCTTGTATAATGTCCCATGATGGCCCTCCTCAGTTATATTACCCTTGTATAATGTCCCATGATGGCCCTCCTCAGTTATATTACCCTTGTATAATGTCCCATGATGGCCCTCCTCAGTTATATTACCCCTGTATAATGTCCCATGATGGACCTCCTCAGTTATATTACCCCTGTATAATGTCCCATGATGGCCCTCCTCAGTTATATTACCCCTGTATAATGTCCCATGATGGCCCTCCTCAGTTATATTACCCTTGTATAATGTCCCATGATGGCCCTCCTCAGTTATATTACCCTTGTATAATGTCCCATGATGGCCCTCCTCAGTTATATTACCCCTGTATAATGTCCCATGATGGCCCTCCTCAGTTATATTACCCCTGTATAATGTCCCATGATGGCCCTCCTCAGTTATATTACCCTTGTATAATGTCCCATGATGGCCCTCCTCAGTTATATTACCCCTGTATAATGTCCCATGATGGCCCTCCTCAGTTATATTACCCCTGTATAATGTCCCATGATGGCCCTCCTCAGTTATATTACCCTTGTATAATGTCCCATGATGGCCCTCCTCAGTTATATTACCCCTGTATAATGTCCCATGATGGCCCTCCTCAGTTATATTACCCCTGTATAATGTCCCATGATGGCCCTCCTCAGTTATATTACCCCTGTATAATGTCCCATGATGGCCCTCCTCAGTTATATTACCCTTGTATAATGTCCCATGCTGGCCCTCCTCAGTTATATTACCCCTGTATAATGTCCCATGATGGCCCTCCTCAGTTATATTACCCTTGTATAATGTCCCATGATGGCCCTCCTCAGTTATATTACCCTTGTATAATGTCCCATGATGGCCCTCCTCAGTTATATTACCCCTGTATAATGTCCCATGATGGCCCTCCTCAGTTATATTACCCCTGTATAATGTCCCATGATGGCCCTCCTCAGTTATATTACCCCTGTATAATGTCCCATGATGGCCCTCCTCAGTTATATTACCCTTGTATAATGTCCCATGATGGCCCTCCTCAGTTATATTACCCTTGTATAATGTCCCATGATGGCCCTCCTCAGTTATATTACCCTTGTATAATGTCCCATGATGGCCCTCCTCAGTTATATTACCCTTGTATAATGTCCCATGATGGCCCTCCTCAGTTATATTACCCTTGTATAATGTCCCATGATGGCCCTCCTCAATTATATTACCCTTGTATAATGTCCCATGATGGCCCTCCTCAGTTATATTACCCCTGTATAATGTCCCATGATGGCCCTCCTCAGTTATATTACCCTTGTATAATGTCCCATGATGGCCCTCCTCAGTTATATTACCCCTGTATAATGTCCCATGATGGCCCTCCTCAGTTATATTACCCCTGTATAATGTCCCATGATGGCCCTCCTCAGTTATATTACCCCTGTATAATGTCCGCTGATAGCCCTCCTCAGTTATATTACCCTTGTATAATGTCCCATGATGGCCCTCCTCAGTTATATTACCCTTGTATAATGTCCCATGATGGCCCTCCTCAGTTATATTACCCCTGTATAATGTCCCATGATGGCCCTCCTCAGTTATATTACCCTTGTATAATGTCCCATGATGGCCCTCCTCAGTTATATTACCCCTGTATAATGTCCCATGATGGCCCTCCTCAGTTATATTACCCTTGTATAATGTCCCATGATGGCCCTCCTCAGTTATATTACCCTTGTATAATGTCCCATGATGGCCCTCCTCAGTTATATTTCCATTGTATAATGTCCCATGATGGCCCTCCTCAGTTATATTACCCCTGTATAATGTCCCATGATGGCCCTCCTCAGTTATATTACCATTGTATAATGTCCCATGCTGGCCCTCCTCAGTTATATTACCCTTGTATAATGTCCCATGCTGGCCCTCCTCAGTTATATTACCCTTGTATAATGTCCCATGATGGCCCTCCTCAGTTATATTACCCCTGTATAATGTCCCATGATGGCCCTCCTCAGTTATATTACCCTTGTATAATGTCCCATGATGGCCCTCCTCAGTTATATTACCCCTGTATAATGTCCCATGATGGCCCTCCTCAGTTATATTACCCTTGTATAATGTCCCATGCTGGCCCTCCTCAGTTATATTACCCTTGTATAATGTCCCATGATGGCCCTCCTCAGTTATATTACCCTTGTATAATGTCCCATGATGGCCCTCCTCAGTTATATTACCCCTGTATAATGTCCCATGATGGCCCTCCTCAGTTATATTACCCTTGTATAATGTCCCATGATGGCCCTCCTCAGTTATATTACCCCTGTATAATGTCCCATGATGGCCCTCCTCAGTTATATTACCCTTGTATAATGTCCCATGATGGCCCTCCTCAGTTATATTACCCCTGTATAATGTCCCATGATGGCCCTCCTCAGTTATATTACCCTTGTATAATGTCCCATGATGGCCCTCCTCAGTTATATTACCCTTGTATAATGTCCCATGATGGCCCTCCTCAGTTATATTACCCTTGTATAATGTCCCATGATGGCCCTCCTCAGTTATATTACCCCTGTATAATGTCCCATGATGGCCCTCCTCAGTTATATTACCCTTGTATAATGTCCCATGATGGCCCTCCTCAGTTATATTACCCTTGTATAATGTCCCATGATGGCCCTCCTCAGTTATATTACCCCTGTATAATGTCCCATGATGGCCCTCCTCAGTTATATTACCCTTGTATAATGTCCCATGATGGCCCTCCTCAGTTATATTACCCTTGTATAATGTCCCATGATGGCCCTCCTCAGTTATATTACCCCTGTATAATGTCCCATGATGGCCCTCCTCAGTTTTATTACCCTTGTATAATGTCCCATGATGGCCCTCCTCAGTTATATTACCCCTGTATAATGTCCCATGATGGCCCTCCTCAGTTATATTACCCTTGTATAATGTCCCATGATGGCCCTCCTCAGTTATATTACCCCTGTATAATGTCCCATGATGGCCCTCCTCAGTTATATTACCCTTGTATAATGTCCCATGATGGCACTCCTCAGTTATATTACCCTTGTATAATGTTCCCTGATATCCCTTAGTTATATAATATAACTAAGGGGTATCAGGGTGCATTATACAGGGGTAATATAACTGAGGAGTGCTATCCTATCAGGGACGTAATACAGGGGTAATGTAAGCTATATTACCCCTTTATAATGTCTGATAGCCCTCCTCAGTTATATTACACCCAATGTACCCTGATACCCCTTAATTATATTACCCCGGCGTCAGGGGCGTAGCTGCAGGGGAAGCGGCTGCTTTAGTATTTTTCAGTAGTATGATTAGCTGGTGAAAATTATTAGTGCCCCCCATTTTTGACTGTGTATCTTCTGTGCCCCCCCTATATATTGATCCTAGAATCGCCACTGCTTAGCGGTCTGATGAGGCGGAGCTTAGTAGTGTGAAGGGGTGGGGCTTAGTTGTGCCATGGGGTGGAGTTTAGCATTGCCGTGGGGCCCCCCAGACATGTTACATCTGCCCCTGCTTGTGGACTGCATAGAACAGTCAGAAAGGTCTGTTTTGGCAGCAGGAGGGCGATCTACACAGCGTGAGAGAGGATTTACACGACCGTTGTCTGTTTGGCGGTCCACAAATCACTGATTTTCAAAATACAGATCTGGGCCGTGTGTATCCCGCAGTTTTTGCGGGCCCCAATGAAAAAATGTGGACAAGAATAGGACAAGTTCTATGATTTGTGGCTTGGCGTAAGGATGTGGACAGCACATGGATGACGGAACATGTGCGTTTTTATGTGCGGCCCTATAGAAATGAATGGCTCAGTGTGCGATCCTCAAAAAAATCTGACGGGATGCAGATCAAAAATACGGTCATGTGAACGCACGCTTGGGTTAATGTTATGGCTGATTGGTGTATATAATGAGCATTTATACACAAAGAAAGACCCGGAACTATAAAGACTAGGACTACACAGCGACACAGTCCATCGTGTGCGACTTACTATAATGATTCCTGCCGCGCGACCTCCGTGTTTCCCATGGGTGACCCAGTGTCTGGTGGAATTAGCAAAACATGGCTGCTTTCTTCCAGAAACAGCGCCTCGTCTGTCCTGGTCGTGTCTAGTGTTTCAGCTCGATTCCACTGAAGTAGGGTAGGACTTACGCTACTTTCACACTCGCGTTCTGGCTTTCCGTTTGTAAAATCCATTCAGGGGTCTCACACGCGGTCCAAAACGGATCAGTTCTGCCCTAATGCATTCTGAATGGAAAAGGATCCGCTCAGAATGCATCAGTTCCGTCTCCATTTCGCTTTGGTGACGGACACCAAAACGCTGCTGCTGGCGAAACTGAGCCACACAATGTAAGTCAATGGGGACAGATCCGTTTTCACTGACACAATCTGCACAATAGAAAACGGATCCGTCCCCTATTGACTTTCAAAGGTGTTCAAGACGGATCCGTCTTGGCTATGTTACAGATAATACAAACGGATCCTTTCTGAACGGATGCAGACGGTTCTATTATCAAAACGGATCCGCACAAAACGCGAGTGTGAAAGTAGCCTGCAATACCACACACAACCTGTGGACATGTGTGGTGCTGTTTTGGAAAAAGCAGCTATGTTTTACTACTCCAGGACAAATCCTTTAATTTCCTGCCATTACATTTGTAATGAGAGCAGTGTTGGTCATAAGTATGTATTAGACAATTGCTCGCGATGCAATTCCCCATTGTATTTGAACTTCACTTTATCAGTGGAGAGTATTTTCTGCAGTTTTCCTGCTTCGCCCTTCCTGCGGTTGTTCTTGCCGTCACCCCGTCTATTCTCACTGAATATGAAAGTCGACATAAAATAAATGTTGTTCTCATTTAAAGCGATTTATCCCATAAAGTAAAATTTCATTTGGACGCGAGGAGTCAAATCCTTCTGGTCCTCTGGGAAATTCATACTCAGATATAAAATAAGTTTTCCATGCCTCCGGCTGCAAGATCTGAGATTAGACGTCAACTGAGAACACAAGTGAGACACCGGGTAACGAGACACCGATCTGCTTATATCCAAGGACGGTGACATCACAGGAGCTGGTGGTGATGTCACACAGGACCTGATGTCACCTGGGGACCGATGAGGTGAGTGAAGACGTTAACAGCTCTAGTATATAGGTGAAAATCATCAAGGTTCCTCAAGACTCCCACCATACTGAAATAGTGCCATACAGTGCCTACATACTGTAATAGCTCCATACAGTGTCTACATACAGTAATAGCACCATACAGTGCCTACATACTGTAATAGCTCCATACAGTGTCTACATACTGTAATAGCACCATACAGTGCCTACATACTGTAATAGCTCCATACAGTGTCTACATACTGTAATAGCTCCATAAGGTGTCTACATACTGTAATAGCTCCATACAGTGTCTACATACTGTAATAGCTCCATACAGTGTCTACATACTGTAATAGCACCATACAGTGTCTACATACTGTAATAGCTCCATACAGTGCCTACATACTGTAATAGCTCCATACAGTGTCTACATACTGTATTAGCTCCATACAGGGCCTACATACTGTAATAGCTCCATACAGTGCCTATATACTGTAATAGCTCCATACAGTGTCTACATACTGTAATAGCTCCATACAGTGTCTACATACTGTAATAGCTCCATACAGTGTCTACATACTGTAATAGCTCCATACAGTGCCTATATACTGTAATAGCTCCATACAGTGCCTATATACTGTAATAGCTCCATACAGTGTCTACATACTGTAATAGCTCCATACAGTGCCTACATACTGTAATAGCTCCATACAGTGCCTACATACTGTAATAGCTCCATACAGTGTCTACATACTGTAATAGCACCATACAGTGTCTACATACTGTAATAGCGCCATACAGTGCCTACATACTGTAATAGTGCCATACAGTGTCTACATACTGTAATAGCTCCATACAGTGCCTACATACTGTAATAGCTCCATACAGTGCCTACATACTGTAATAGCTCCATACAGTGCCTACATACTGTAATAGCTCCATACAGTGTCTACATACTGTAATAGCTCCATACAGGGCCTACATACTGTAATAGCTCCATACAGTGCCTACATACAGTAATAGCTCCATACAGTGCCTACATACTGTAATAGCTCCATACAGGGCCTACATACTGTAATAGCTCCATACAGTGCCTACATACTGTAATAGCTCCATACAGTGCCTACATACTGTAATAGCTCCATACAGTGTCTACATACTGTAATAGCACCATACAGTGTCTACATACTGTAATAGCTCCATACAGGGCCTACATACTGTAATAGCTCCATACAGTGTCTACATACTGTAATAGCTCCATACAGGGCCTACATACTGTAATAGCTCCATACAGTGCCTACATACAGTAATAGCTCCATACAGTGCCTACATACTGTAATAGCTCCATACAGTGTCTACATACTGTAATAGCACCATACAGTGTCTACATACTGTAATAGCTCCATACAGTGCCTACATACTGTAATAGCTCCATACAGTGCCTACATACTGTAATAGCTCCATACAGTGTCTACATACTGTAATAGCACCATACAGTGTCTACATACTGTAATAGCGCCATACAGTGCCTACATACTGTAATAGTGCCATACAGTGTCTACATACAGTAATAGCACCATACAGTGTCTACATACTGTAATAGCTCCATACAGTGCCTACATACTGTAATAGCTCCATACAGTGCCTACATACTGTAATAGCTCCATACAGTGTCTACATACTGTAATAGCACCATACAGTGTCTACATACTGTAATAGCTCCATACAGTGCCTACATACTGTAATAGCTCCATACAGTGCCTACATACTGTAATAGCTCCATACAGTGCCTACATACTGTAATAGCTCCATACAGTGTCTACATACTGTAATAGCACCATACAGTGTCTACATACTGTAATAGCTCCATACAGGGCCTACATACTGTAATAGCTCCATACAGTGTCTACATACTGTAATAGCACCATACAGTGTCTACATACTGTAATAGCTCCATACAGTGCCTACATACTGTAATAGCACCATACAGTGCCTACATACTGTAATAGCTCCATACAGTGCCTACATACTGTAATAGTGCCATACAGTGCCTACATACTGTAATAGCACCATACAGTGCCTACATACTGTAATAGTGCCATACAGTGCCTACATACTGTAATAGCTCCATACAGTGTCTACATACTGTAATAGCTCCATACAGTGCCTACATACTGTAATAGCTCCATACAGTGTCTACATACTGTAATAGCTCCATACAGTGTCTACATACTGTAATAGCTCCATACAGTGTCTACATACTGTAATAGCTCCATACAGTGCCTACATACTGTAATAGCTCCATACAGTGTCTACATACTGTAATAGCTCCATACAGTGTCTACATACTGTAATAGCTCCATACAGTGTCTACATACTGTAATAGCTCCATACAGTGCCTACATACTGTAATAGCACCATACAGGTCCTACATACTGTAATAGCTCCATACAGTGTCTACATACTGTAATAGCTCCATACAATGTCTACATACATACTGTAATAGCTCCATACAGTGCCTACATACTGTAATAGCACCATACAGTGCCTACATACTGTGATAGCTCCATACAGTGCCTACATACTGTAATAGCACCATACAGTGCCTACATACTGTAATAGCTCCATACAGTGCCTACATACTGTAATAGCTCCATACAGTGCCTACATACTGTAATAGCTCCATACAGTGCCTACATACTGTAATAGTGCCATACAGTGCCTACATACTGTAATAGCTCCATACAGTGTCTACATACTGTAATAGTGCCATACAGTGCCTACATACTGTAATAGCTCCATACAGTGTCTACATACTGTAATAGCTCCATACAGTGTCTACATACTGTAATAGCTCCATACAGTGCCTACATACTGTAATAGCTCCATACAGTGCCTACATACTGTAATAGCTCCATACAGTGCCTACATACTGTAATAGCTCCATACAGTGTCTACATACTGTAATAGCTCCATACAGTGCCTACATACTGTAATAGTTCCATACAGTGTCTACATACTGTAATAGCTCCATACAGTGTCTACATACTGTAATAGCTCCATACAGTGCCTACATAATGTAATAGCGCCATCCAGTGCCTACTTACTGTAATAGCTCCAGTGTCTACATACTGTAATAGCTCCATACAGTGTCTACATACTGTAATAGCTCCATACAGTGCCTACATACTGTAATACCGCCATACAGTTTCTATATGCCGTAATAGTGCCATACAGTGTCTACATACTGTAATAGCTCCATACAGTGCCTACATACTGTAATAGCTCCATACAGTGCCTACATACTGTAATAGCGCCATCCAGTGCCTACTTACTGTAATAGCTCCATACAGTGCCTACATACTGTAATAGCTCCATACAGTGCCTACATACTGTAATAGCGCCATACAGTGTCTACATACTGTAATAGCTCCATACAGTGCCTACATACTGTAATAGCACCATACAGGTCCTACATACTGTAATAGCTCCATACAGTGTCTACATACTGTAATAGCTCCATACAGTGTCTACATACATACTGTAATAGCTCCATACAGTGCCTACATACTGTAATAGCTCCATACAGTGTCTACATACTGTAATAGCTCCATACAGTGCCTACATACTGTAATAGCTCCATACAGTGTCTACATACTGTAATAGCTCCATACAGTGCCTACATACTGTAATAGCTCCATACAGTGCCTACATACTGTAATAGCTCCATACAGTGCCTACATACTGTAATAGCTCCATACAGTGTCTACATACTGTAATAGCTCCATACAGTGCCTACATACTGTAATAGTTCCATACAGTGTCTACATACTGTAATAGCTCCATACAGTGTCTACATACTGTAATAGCTCCATACAGTGCCTACATACTGTAATACCGCCATACAGTGTCTACATGCCGTAATAGTGCCATACAGTGTCTACATACAGTAATAGCACCATACAGTGCCTACATACTGTAATAGCTCCATACAGTGCCTACATACTGTAATAGCACCATACAGTGCCTACATACTGTAATACCGCCATACAGTGTCTACATGCCGTAATAGTGCCATACAGTGTCTACATACTGTAATAGCTCCATACAGTGTCTACATACTGTAATAGCTCCATACATTGTCTACATACTGTAATAGCTCCATACAGTGCCTACATACTGTAATAGCTCCATACAGTGTCTACATACTGTAATAGCTCCATACAGTGCCTACATAATGTAATAGCGCCATCCAGTGCCTACTTACTGTAATAGCTCCAGTGTCTACATACTGTAATAGCTCCATACAGTGTCTACATACTGTAATAGCTCCATACAGTGCCTACATACTGTCATACCGCCATACAGTGTCTACATACTGTAATAGCTCCATACAGTGCCTACATACAGTAATAGCTCCATACAGTGTCTACATACTGTAATAGCTCCATACAGTGCCTACATACTGTAATAGCTCCATACAGTGCCTACATACTGTAATAGCTCCATACAGTGCCTACATACTGTAATAGCGCCATCCAGTGCCTACTTACTGTAATAGCTCCATACAGTGCCTACATACTGTAATAGCTCCATACAGTGCCTACATACTGTAATAGCGCCATACAGTGTCTACATACTGTAATAGCTCCATACAGTGCCTACATACAGTAATAGCGCCATACAGTGTCTACATACTGTAATAGCTCCATACAGTGTCTACATACAGTAATAGCGCCATACAGTGCCTACATACTGTAATAGCGCCATACAGTGTCTACATACTGTAATAGCTCCATACAGTGCCTACATACAGTAATAGCGCCATACAGTGTCTACATACTGTAATAGCTCCATACAGTGTCTACATACAGTAATAGCTCCATACAGTGTCTACATACATACAGTAATAGCGCCATACCGTTTTCTACATACATACAGTAATAGCTCCATACAGTGCCTACATACAGTAATAGCGCCATACAGTGCCTACTTACTGTAATAGCTCCATACAGTGCCTACATACAGTAATAGCTCCATACAGTGCCTACATACAGTAATAGCTATATACAGTGTCTACATACATACAGTAATAGCGCCATACAGTGTCTACATACATACAGTAATAGCTCCATACAGTGCCTACATACTGTAATAGCTCCATACAGTGCCTACATACTGTAATAGCTCCATACAGTGCCTACTTACAGTAATAGCTCCATACAGTGTCTACATACTGTAATAGCTCCATACAGTGCCTACATACTGTAATAGCTCCATACAGTGCCTACATACTGTAATAGCTCCATACAGTGCCTACATACTGTAATACCGCCATACAGTGCCTACATACTGTAATAGCTCCATACAGTGTCTACATACTGTAATAGTGCCATACAGTGCCTACATACATTAATAGCACCATACAGTGTCTACATACTGTAATAGCTCCATACAGTGCCTACATACTGTAATAGCTCCATACAGTGCCTACATACTGTAATAGCTCCATACAGTGCCTTAATACATTAATAGCACCATACAGTGTCTACATACTGTAATAGCTCCATACAGTGCCTACATACTGTAATAGCTCCATACTGTGTCTACATACTGTAATAGTGCCATACAGTGCTTACATACATTAATAGCACCATACAGTGTCTACATACTGTAATAGCTCCATACAGTGCCTACATACTGTAATAGCTCCATACAGTGCCTACATACTGTAATAGCTCCATACAGTGCCTTAATACATTAATAGCACCATACAGTGCCTACATACTGTAATAGCTCCATACAGTGCCTACATACTGTAATAGCTCCATACAGTGCCTACATACTGTAATAGTGCCATACAGTGCCTACATACTGTAATATCGCCATACAGTGTCTACATACATACTGTAATAGCTCCATACAGTGTCTACATACTGTAATAGCTCCATACAGTGTCTACATACTGTAATAGCGCCATACAGTGCCTACATACTGTAATAGTGCCATACAGTGCCTACATACTGTAATAGCGCCATACAGTGCCTACATACAGTAATAGCTCCATACAGTGCCTACATACTGTAATAGCTCCATACAGTGCCTACATACTGTAATAGCACCATACAGGTCCTACATACTGTAATAGCTCCATACAGTGCCTACATACTGTAATAGCTCCATACAGTGCCTACATACTGTAATAGCACCATACAGGTCCTACATACTGTAATAGCTCCATACAGTGCCTACATACAGTAATAGCTCCATACAGTGCCTACATACTGTAATAGCTCCATACAGTGCCTACATACTGTAATAGCTCCATACAGTGTCTACATACAGTAATAGCTCCATACAGTGCCTACATACTGTAATAGCTCCATACAGTGCCTACATACTGTAATAGTGCCATACAGTGCCTACATACTGTAATAGCACCATACAGGTCCTACATACTGTAATAGCTCCATACAGGGCCTACATACTGTAATAGCTCCATACAGTGCCTACATACTGTAATAGTGCCATACAGTGCCTACATACAGTAATAGCTCCATACAGTGCCTACATACTGTAATAGCTCCATACAGTGCCTACATACTGTAATAGCTCCATACAGTGCCTACATACTGTAATAGCACCATACAGTGCCTACATACTGTAATAGTGCCATACAGTGTCTACATACTGTAATAGCACCATACAGGTCCTACATACTGTAATAGCACCATACAGTGCCTACATACTGTAATAGCACCATACAGTGCCTACATACAGTAATAGCTCCATACAGTGCCTACATACTGTAATAGCTCCATACAGTGCCTACATACTGTAATAGCTCCATACAGTGCCTACATACAGTAATAGCGCCATACAGTGTCTACATACTGTAATAGCTCCATACAGTGTCTACATACTGTAATAGCACCATACAGTGTCTACATACTGTAATAGCTCCATACAGTGTCTACATACTGTAATAGCTCCATACAGTGTCTACATACTGTAATAGCTCCATACAGTGCCTACATACAGTAATAGCGCCATACAGTGCCTACATACAGTAATAGCACCATACAGTGCCTACATACTGTAATAGCGCCATACAGTGCCTACATAATGTAATAGCTCCATACAGTGCCTACATACTGTAATAGTGCCATACAGTGCCTACATACTGTAATAGTGCCATACAGTGCCTACATACAGTAATAGCTCCATACAGTGCCTACATACAGTAATAGCTCCATACAGTGCCTACATACTGTAATAGCTCCATACAGTGTCTACATACTGTAATAGCTCCATACAGTGCCTACATACTGTAATACCGCCATACAGTGCCTACATACTGTAATAGCTCCATACAATGCCTACATACTGTAATAGTGCCATACAGTGCCTACATACTGTAATAGCTCCATACAGTGCCTACATACTGTAATAGCTCCATACAGTGCCTACATACAGTAATAGCACCATACAGTGCCTACATACTGTAATAGCTCCATACAGTGCCTACATACTGTAATAGCGCCATACAGTGTCTACATACTGTAATAGCTCCATACAGTGCCTACATACTGTAATAGCACCCTACAGTGTCTATATATCGTTCTAAAGGTTCATTACCAATGTCCTCATCCTTTTGTGGTTTGTCCTCTCTCAGACGCCAGGATTTGCCACTAGTGTCAGATAGGTGTGGGTCCCAGAGGTGAGACCCTATCTCTAGAATGGGGCCCCCAAAGTAATAACAGCACAGTTATTTCTGGAACTCCCATAGAGGTGAGTGGAGAGCACCCTTGTTCAATTTTGGGGCCCGTTCTAGAGATAGGTGCGGGTCTCGCCTCTGAGTGATGTGCCACCAATGTGGGACACAGGACAGCTCATTTCATTTATTTGCACTTTTTCTAAATCCCAGCGACATTTCTCAATCATTTTTTGACTGATGCCATGATTTCGTTATGTCTGGCGGGTGTAACTGTCTGCACCCCGGGGACTGAGCTGGATGCATCCACAGGTGTTCTCCTCCTCCCCCCGTGTTCTTTGCTGCTCTGATCTTGGGTTCTCCACTATAACTGTAGGGCGATGCTCAGTGTAGCTGCGGTCGGGGACTTTACAAGACCCCACCACCCGTATTTTCTTAGAAAAAATATTTGAGGTGGTGGCGCTGTTGCATTGTCATCTGGGAGGAAATTAGTTGTTGATTTTAGTGGTGAAAAGTGGTACTGCAACTAAAATATAGTTAGAGCCCACTGGCAATTTTTGTAGGATCAAAGATAAATCTTCAAAGTCACCAGCAAAGTCTTGCATCACACACTCTTGGGGCAGGGATACGTGCACACTCTTGGGGTGGGGTATCCTGCACGCTCTTGGGATGGGTTATGTTCACACTCTTGCGGTGGGGTTGGGTGCGCGCTCTTGGGGTAGGGTTGCATGTGCGCTTTTGGTATGGGATTGCGTGCATGCTCTTGGGATGGGATTGCGTGCGCGCTCTTGGGATGGGGTTGGGTGCACGCTCTTGGGACGTGGTTGTGTGCACGCTCTTGGGATAGGGTTGCGTGCACGCTCTTGGGATGGGGTTGCGTGCAGGCTCTTGCGATGGGATTGCGTGCACGCTCTTGGGACGGGGTTTTGTGCACGCTCTTGGGATGGGGTTGCGTACACGCTCTTGGAATGGGGTTGCGTACACGCTCGGGATGGGGTTGCGTGCAGGCTCTTGGGATGGGGTTGAGTGCACAATCTTGGGGTGGGGTTGCGTGCACGCTCTTGGGTTGGGTTTACCTGCACACTCTTGGGATGGGGTTGCGTGCACGCTCTTGGGTTGGGTTTACCTGCACACTCTTGGGATGGGGTTGCGTACATGCACTTGGGTTGGGGTTGTGTACAAGCACTTGGGTTGGGGTTGTGTGCACGCTCTTGGGTTGGGGATGTGTTCACGCTCTTGGGTTGGGGTTGTGTGCTCGCTCTTGGGTTGGGGTTGTGTGCACGCTTTTGGGTTGGGGTTGTGTGCACGCTCTTGGGTTGGGGATGTGTGCACACTCTTGGGTTGGGGTTGTGTGCACGCTCTTGGGTTGGGGTTGTGTGCACACTTTTGGGTTGGGGTTGTGTGCATGCTCCTGGGTTGGGGTTGTGTGCACGCTCTTGGGTTGGGGTTGTGTACACGCTCTTGGGTTAGGGTCGTGTGCACACTCTTGGGTTGGGGTTGTGTGCACGCTCTTGGGTTGGGGTTGTGCGCAGTCTTTTGGGTTGGGGTTGTGTGCATGCTCCTGGGTTGGGGTTGTGTGCACGCTCTTGGGTTGGGGTTGTGTACACGCTCTTGGGTTAGGGTCGCGTGCACACTCTTGGGTTGGAGTTGTGTACACGCTCTTGGGTTGGGGTTGTGTACACACTCTTGGGTTGGAGTTGTGTACACGCTCTTGGGTTGGGGTCGCGTGCACACTCTTGGGTTGGAGTTGTGTACACGCTCTTGGGTTGGGGTTGTGTACACACTCTTGGGTTGGAGTTGTGTACACGCTCTTGGGTTAGGGTCGCGTGCACACTCTTGGGTTGGAGTTGTGTACACGCTCTTGGGTTGGGGTCGCGTGCACACTCTTGGGTTGGAATTGTGTACACGCTCTTGGGTTGGCGTCGCGTGCACACTCTTGGGTTGGAGTTGTGAGCTCCTGGGTCCCAATACAAAATTTCCAACTCACACGCCTACACACAATATACAGAACCGCTACCCTCATACATGAACAAGGGCTAAGGGCATATTGTGGTCACATCTGCACCCCGTATGGGTAGGTCACTGGTTGGGGGTCCGTATTTTACCCCTGACCTTATAGGAACTGAGTGATAAGGGGCGATGTTATCTGTTAACCCCCCTTCTCTCTTAACATCATACCTGAATAGGTAGATAGTGTCTCCCAGCTGCACAGAGTATTTCAGCAGAGAAGTGCCGACATCTTGCAGACACCTCTCAAGTCAGTTGATTATGTTACTAAAGACTAGAATAGGCGAGGCAGAAGCAGAGGCGATCTCAGAAATATCCAGGTGCATCTCAGTATACATCACCAAAAAGAACTAAATTGACCCCTAAAAGCACAATTTTTATTAAATCAATTGAAAAGGACCTAACAATGCAGGCCACCTATATAAATCTTCACAAGGTAAGTGAAAAAAAACAAAAACTGAAAACAATATGAGGGGAGCATTTAACCCTAATGTGGCCCTTCTGAATCCTCCGCCCGAGGATGGCCCCTAAAGATGGAGTCTCACCGTCCCCGTACCTAACCATGTGAGTTCATGTGGGAATAAGTACAGGGCCCAACAAACAACAGCCGAAAGATATTGAAAACAATAAAAATGGTGCATTACATCACAGGAGATGGCACGGAAGATATGTACTAAGGGCAGTCAAAAACCACACATGTGGTCCCCATAGGTCAGGGCACGATGCAGACACATGTGATGGTCCCAAGATGTGGACATGGCCAAAACTCAGATCATGAAGTGATGTTAATTTATTTTTGTAATCCAATTCAAAAAGATAAAACTCATATTTTCCATAGATCCATTATACACAGTGATCTCTCATATATTCTATAGATTCATTATACACAGTGATCTCTCATATATTCTATAGATACATTATACACAGTGATCTCTCATATATTCTATAGATTCATTATACACAGTGATCTCTCATATATTCTATAGATCATTATACACAGTGATCTCTGATATATTCTATAGATACATTATACACAGTGATCTCTCATATATTCTATAGATCCATTATACACAGTGATCTCTCATATATTCTATAGATACATTATACACAGTGATCTCTCATATATTCTATAGATCCATTATACACAGTGATCTCTCATATATTCTATAGATACATTATATACAGTGATCTCTCATATATTCTATAGATACATTATACACAGTGATCTCTCATATATTCTATAGATACATTATACACAGTGATCTCTCATATATTCTATAGATACATTATACACAGTGATCTCTCATATATTCTATAGATACATTATACACAGTGATCTCTCATATATTCTATAGATCCATTATACACAGTGATCTCTCATATATTCTATAGATTCATTATACACAGTGATCTCTCATATATTCTATAGATACATTATACACAGTGATCTCATATATTCTATAGATACATTATACACAGTGATCTCTCATATATTCTATAGATACATTATACACAGTGATCTCTCATATATTCTATAGATACATTATACACAGTGATCTCATATATTCTATAGATACATTATACACAGTGATCTCTCATATATTCTATAGATACATTATACACACAGTGATCTCTCATATATTCTATAGATACATTATACACAGTGATCTCTCATATATTCTATAGATACATTATACACAGTGATCTCTCATATATTCTATAGATACATTATATATAGTGATCTCTCATATATTCTATAGATACATTATACACAGTGATCTCTCATATATTCTATAGATTCATTATACACAGTGATCTCTCATATATTCTATAGATCCATTATACACAGTGATCTCTCATATATTCTATAGATACATTATACACAGTGATCTCTCATATATTCTATAGATCCATTATACACAGTGATCTCTCATATATTCTATAGATACATTATACACAGTGATCTCTCATATATTCTATAGATACATTATACACAGTGATCTCTCATATATTCTATAGATACATTATACACAGTGATCTCTCATATATTCTATAGATACATTATACACAGTGATCTCTCATATATTCTATAGATACATTATACACAGTGATCTCTCATATATTCTATAGATACATTATATATAGTGATCTCTCATATATTCTATAGATACATTATACACAGTGATCTCTCATATATTCTATAGATTCATTATACACAGTGATCTCTCATATATTCTATAGATCCATTATACACAGTGATCTCTCATATATTCTATAGATACATTATACACAGTGATCTCTCATATATTCTATAGATACATTATACACAGTGATCTCTCATATATTCTATAGATACATTATACACAGTGATCTCTCATATATTCTATAGATACATTATACACAGTGATCTCTCATATATTCTATAGATACATTATACACAGTGATCTCTCATATATTCTATAGATACATTATACACAGTGATCTCTCATATATTCTATAGATACATTATATATAGTGATCTCTCATATATTCTATAGATACATTATACACAGTGATCTCTCATATATTCTATAGATCCATTATACACAGTGATCTCTCATATATTCTATAGATCCATTATACACAGTGATCTCTCATATATTCTATAGATACATTATACACAGTGATCTCTCATATATTCTATAGATCCATTATACACAGTGATCTCTCATATATTCTATAGATACATTATACACAGTGATCTCTCATATATTCTATAGATACATTATACACAGTGATCTCTCATATATTCTATAGATACATTATACACAGTGATCTCTCATATATTCTATTGATACATTATACACAGTGATCTCTCATATATTCTATAGATACATTATACACAGTGATCTCATATATTCTATAGATACATTATACACAGCGATCTCTCATATGTGTAAGGCCGATTCATTGGCCTGTATTTGTGGGAGGGGCATGGCTGCCTACTTCAACGGCCGGCACCCTCCCACAAATCGTACGAGGTGCAGAGTTTTGCAGGAAGCGTGCGCTCGTACCTGGCATTTTTCTCCAGCAGGCAGGTAAGTGGAGTCCGGTCGGCTGGCCTCTAGGTGAGTGGGGGCCACGCTCCGGACTGCATCGCTTCTTCCTTCCAGGCGGGGGGCGGACCGTAACGGAGGGCAGGCTCCCTCATCCAGTACGTTCTGGCCGTCATTTCCCGGGGGGGGCGAGCCGCGGCGGTGACTGTACTCCCCTTCTCCCCCGTCCACAGGGCTCCCGAACACTGCCCTCCTCCGGCGAGGGGGGCGGAGCCACGACGGTGGCAGCGCTACCCTCCTTCCCTGCTCGGAGGTGCCACAATGGTTCTCATTACCAGCGGGGGGGCGGGGCCCGCGGTGGAGAGGGCCCCCCCTCCCTCCTCTGATCTGGCCAGCGTCGCACTGCTTCCCCACGTGGTGGGCGGGCTCAGCCGGCGGTGGGTCGGCCCCCAAAGGAAGGGGGGCACCCCCGCACTGGGCGCCCTGCCAGGGAGC
Source organism: Bufo bufo (assembly GCF_905171765.1). Taxonomy (NCBI): domain Eukaryota; kingdom Metazoa; phylum Chordata; class Amphibia; order Anura; family Bufonidae; genus Bufo; species Bufo bufo. The sequence continues at coordinate 12,093,179 of NC_053389.1, forward strand.
AAGTGCGGCGCCACGTGGCTTCCGTTTTTTTTTTTTCCGATAAAGGGGTGGGGCCAAGCCACATAAGGCCTCCCCCCTGTCCCTACTCAATGCCAGGGGGCTGCGCCGTTTCCCCACGCGGTGGGTGTGCCAGCCGGCGGTGGGTCGGCCCCTCAAACGAAGGGGGGCACCCCCGCACTGGACACACTGCCAGGGAGCGGTAAGGCCCCCCACGCGGCACGTCCTCAAATTGGTGAACGGTGGGGGCCGTGTCACATAAGGCCCCCCCCCTGTCCCTACTCAATGCCAGGGGGCTGCGCCGTTTCCCCACGCGGTGGGTGTGCCCAGCCGGCGGTGGGTCGGCCCCTCGAGCAAGGGGGGCACCCCTGCACTGGGCACCCTGCCAGGGAGCGGCACGACCCCCCACGCGGCAACATCCATTAAACCGGTGCGGCGAGGCCCGTGTTGATTCGGGGGCCCCCCTACACCGGTTCAGGCCAGAGGGCTACGCTACTCCCCACGCGGTAGAAGTGCTCAGCCGGCAGGTGGGTCGGCCCTGGGCGAAGGAGGGCACCCCCGCACTGGGCACTCTACCAGGGAGCCTCATTGCCCTCCACGTGGCTCACGTACTGTGTTGGTGTGGGGCGGAGGCCATTGCGCAAGGGAGTCCCCCCCATTCGGGTCCACGGTACCAGGGAGCTGCGCGGTATCGTGGAGGGATACGGGGGACGCATTGGCCACGCTCCGCATCTTCACTAAAGTCTGGCACGGGCCGCCGTGCCGCTTAGATAGGTAGGGATCCGTGACAACGCCAGGAACGGTCGGGGGGGAACATGTTAGCCAGCGACTAAACCCCTTTCTACCAGTCGCCTGCAGCTTACAGCTCACGTCCAGTGATTTCATGTTTTACCTGCACGGTTCCGTATGGCAGGCACGATCCACAGTTGACACCTTCATTGTTTTGCTTCCAGGGTCCAAATTTTAGTCTTGATCTCATTCCGTGATTGTGGCCTGTCGGTAAGGTAGTAGGGGCACACGTTGGGGAGGGGAAAGGAAGTGCCCACGAGTGGGTTATGTGTCTCACGCACTATTTCACGTCCAGGCTGTGCTGTTTCACAAACTTTCTGCGGTGGTCAGTATAGATTTCTGAGTAGGTAAGTACATCATATCTCCCCTGTGTGCTATTTCTGGGTGGCGGTTCTTGACCACTCCCTCACGGTCCTGCTGGTGTTAGTGTGCGTAGCTACACGGGGGCAGTGCACCTTTCCTTACTTTGCTAAGCAGTTTCACGGATGCTGGTGGTCGTCCAGTTTAGCCGGTCACTTACGTTACTGTTTTCACAGCTGTGATGTCACACGCATCAGACATCGTCAAGGCGTCTGTGGACGAGAACGAGCAGGAATGTCAGAGGGGAGCAGTATACCGTCCCTACGTGCATGGACCATTCCCAAGCTCATGTCGGAGCTAACGAAGAAGGGCGTCCCTTCCCCGGCTTCCGCCAGGAAGGCAGAGTTGTATCGACTGTGGAAAGACTCTTTAGTGCCCAGTTGTGACGATCCCCCTATGACCACGGTGCAAGCGTCACTTGCTCAGTTGCACGTCATGCTGAACAGTCTGACATCGGCGGTCACTTCGATACAGGCGAGGTTGGAATTAATCGAGTCTCACGGCTCGGTCGTTCCGGTTTCTGCCCCTGAGGTCCCGGTCGCTACCACCTCTGCGGTAGGGGATGCCCGTACTGTCCAGCCCATCCCCAACGGGGCTTCATCTCATTTTTGTTCCGATCAGCATTAGGAAAGACATCCTTGAGGGTAGGGATGTTAACCTCGCTTCGTTGCTGATAGCCTCCAGAGACTTGTCTGACAACAAAGTTACAGCTTGCGGGGAAGTCTCGGTGGTGCTGAGAGGCCGTGACCACAGGCTTAACCGCAAGCTAACCATCCCGGAATTCGTCTTGTCGTTTAGCCTTTTCAGGGATGTCGTATGTTCTGCCAGGCCGGACAGGAGGGAGGAACTCGGTCTGTACCTCTTCCGGGTTACAGAGTTGGGTTACAAGCATGGAGGAAATTCGTTTTACGACTATCATTGTTCGTTTTCAGCCAAAGCAGCAGCTGCGCTTTCCCAGTTCCAACATGTGACAGATTGGTCCAACCAGATACAGAGCTGCTCTGCAGGCACTTTGCAGGCCTGAAAGCTCCCTCCTGTTCCGCCTGTCAGTCCATCTTCCACTCCGTAGAGTGGTGCCACAAGTCAGCCGCCAGTACTTCATCGTGCCCTTCCAGCTCATCAGCTGGGCCACTCGATGTTTTCAGACCCCCCAGCTCCGTGGACAAGCTAGGCCGGCCCATTGTTCAGCCAGGTAGGGCCCAGATCTGTAACAATTACAATTACGCATCTTGTAATTTCGGGCAGTGCCGTCTGTTGCACATCTGCACCAACTGTTTTAGGGCCCTTCCCAGAGTCGCGTGCTCATTCAAATCGGTAAAAATAACATGAGTGTGGTCAATACCAGCTGCTTACAGGAATTCTTGCGAGGTCACCACAATCCAGGGTTCGTGCAGTTCCTGGTCTCAGGGTTTCTCGAGGGCTTCCACACAGGGTTAGTCACGACTCCAGAATTCACGTATGAGTGCAAGAACCTTCAGTCTGCCCAGAGGAATCCCAATTCTGTAGACACACTGATAGAGTCCGAATTGGACACAGGTTTCCTGATCGGTCTGGGCATTGAACTAGACTCACAGGACAGGTTAGCCAGATTACCTTCGGACAAATTGGTGAGAATCAGAGAAGTCATCCATAGATTTGCAGTCACGACCGTGGTCACTGAGGCCGATTTGCAGTCACTACTGGGCATGTTAAATTTCGCCATGCGCATCATTCCGCAGGGCAGATCGTTCATATCCCGCCTGTTGGCGCTCCTGGCCACGACCCCGGAGCAGGACAGCCCAGTGTGTCTGGATAGTCGGGCCTTAGCTGATCCCCACATGTGGGACCAATTTGTTTGTCAATGGAATGGGGTGTCCTTGTTCATTCCTGAGTTATCGTGTCAATCTCCTGTAGTCTTCTCAGAGGCGGCTGCGAGCTCAGGTTTTGCCGCTATTTTTGGCACCCACTGGGTCGCAGGCGAATGGTCTGCCGAGGTGGGACAGATCCCAGGTTTCCTCCACACCTCGGCACCGTTCGAACTGTACCCCATTGTGGTAGCTGCCCACATATGGGGCAATCATTGGGTAAATCGGTCTGTTTTGTTCGTGTCTGACAATACAGCAGTGGTAGACATTGTAAACAGTGGGTCGTCTAAATCATCCCATGTCATGTGTCTCTTAAGACGATTAGTGCAACTCTCCCTACATTACCATTTTCATGTCCATAGTGCGCATGTGCCAGGTTCACAAAAACGTGGCTGCTGATGCCTTATCGAGGGCTAATTTCTCCCTCTTCTTGCAGGTCATGCCAGAGGCAGATGTAGCGGGCGCTACCGTCCCTCCTCACGAATCCTTAATCCCACGAATCCTTAATCCTAGAGTGACTAATCACCTAGAGACGGCCCACGCCTTGATATCCAAGTCCCTTTCCCCTAACACCACCAGGGCATATAACACCGGGTGGAAGGCGTTTTGCAAGTTTCAGAGGGAATGTCCTCAGGGGGGATCCAGTTTTGTAGATTACATCCTGGCTTTCATTGGCTACTGCCACTCAGAACTCAAGCTCTCCCACAATACGGTCAGGTCATACTTGTCGGGAGTGCAACGTTTCCTCTCCATCAGTCATCCCGAACGGGCGTCGGTGTTCTCCATGCATACCGTCAAAACCGCACTTAAGGGTTTGAGCAAATGCGGGCCCCAAGGCCGAGTGCGTAGGCAGGCTGTCACCAGGCTCCTTTTCCGTAGACTGTCTGATGTCCTGGATAGAAATCCTTTTGGGGTTCTACCCAGCCTGGTGCTCAAATCCGCCATCTATCTAGCTTTCTATGGCTTCTTGAGGCCTGGGGAGTTCACTTGTTCTCCCAGCGGCAGCAGGTTTCTCACAGTCGGCCAGCTGGTCCAAAACGCCGAAAGTTACGTGCTGCTGCTGAGGACGTCTAAAACCTCACAGGTGGGCCCCCCAGTCCCGGTGTCCTATTTCCCTACGTCTCATCAGTGGTGCCCCCTCACAGTTCTCCGTCAGCTACTATCAGCCTTGCCGGGGTCCGGCCCAAGCAGTCCACTGTTGCCCTTCGGGGTGGCACCACTCACCACCCATCAGTTCGTGTCCCACGTACGCTCCCTAGTGGCCAACTTGGGTGGCGACCCCACCTCGATCTCGGGACATTCATTCCGCATAGGGGCAGCATCCGCGGCCTCCAAGAACCAGGTGCCAGCGCATATCATTCAGAAATTAGGACGTTGGCGCTCCACGTGTTTTAACCGTTACATACCTCACCCCGAAACTGAAATGTCAATGGCTTTCCAGAGTCTGGTTCTGTAATTACGTTGTAACAAATTACTCCTGCCAATCGGTATGCCTTTTTGCCCTCTTTCAGGCGTCCCTCCACGACGCGGTTGTGGCACAACTCTAACCGCTTAAGAGTAGGATATCTCAGGTAGGACTCGGTACGTTCTTGGTTGCCACGACCACAAATTCTATAGATCATTATACACAGTGATCTCATATATTCTATAGATACATTATACACAGTGATCTCCCATATATTCTATAGATCCATTATACACACAGTGATCTCTCATATATTCTATAGATACATTATACACAGTAATCTCTCATATATTCTATAGATCCATTATACACAGAGTGATCTCTCATATATTCTATAGATCATTATACACAGTGATCTCTCATATATTCTATAGATACATTATACACAGTGATCTCTCATATATTCTATAGATACATTATACACAGTGATCTCTCATATATTCTATAGATACATTATACACAGTGATCTCTCATATATTCTATAGATACATTATACACAGAGTGATCTCTCATATATTCTATAGATCATTATACACAGAGTGATCTCTCATATATTCTATAGATCCATTATACACAGTGATCTCTCATATATTCTATAGATTCATTATACACAGTGATCTCTCATATAGTCTATAGATTCATTATATACAGAGTGATCTCTCATATATTCTATAGATACATTATACACAGTGATCTCTCATATATTCTATAGATCCATTATACACAGTGATCTCATATATATTCTATAGATCCATTATACACAGTGATCTCTCATATTCTATAGATCCATTATACACAGTGATCTCTCATATATTCTAGATACATTATACACAGTGATCTCTCATATATTCTATAGATCCATTATACACAGAGGGATCTCTCATATATTCTATAGATCATTATACACAGTGATCTCTCATATATTCTATAGATCCATTATACACAGTGATCTCTCATATATTCTATAGATACATTATACACAGTGATCTCTCATATATTCTATAGATACATTATACACAGTGATCTCTCATATATTCTATAGATACATTATACACAGTGATCTCTTATATATTCTATAGATTAATTATACACAGTGATCTCTCATATTCTATAGATACATTATACACAGTGATCTCTCATATATTCTATAGATACATTATACACAGTGATCTCTCATATATTCTATAGATACATTATACACAGTGATCTCTCATATATTCTATAGATACATTATACACAGTGATCTCTCATATATTCTATAGATACATTATACACAGTGATCTCATATATTCTATAGATACATTATACACAGTGATCTCTCATATATTCTATAGATTCATTATACACAGTGATCTCTCATATATTCTATAGATCCATTATACACAGTGATCTCTCATATATTCTATAGATCATTATACACAGTGATCTCATATATTCTATAGATACATTATACACAGTGATCTCTCATATATTCTATAGATTCATTATACACAGTGATCTCTCATATATTCTATAGATACATTATACACAGTGATCTCTCATATATTCTATAGATCCATTATACACAGTGATCTCTCATATATTCTATAGATCCATTATACACAGTGATCTCTCATATATTCTATAGATACATTATACACAGTGATCTCTCATATATTCTATAGATACATTATACACAGTGATCTCTCATATATTCTATAGATACATTATACACAGAGATCTCTCATATATTCTATAGATACATTATACACAGTGATCTCTCATATATTCTATAGATACATTATACACAGTGATCTCTCATATATTCTATAGATTCATTATACACAGTGATCTCTCATATATTCTATAGATTCATTATACACAGTGATCTCTCATATATTCTATAGATACATTATACACAGTGATCTCTCATATATTCTATAGATCCATTATACACAGTGATCTCTCATATATTCTATAGATCCATTATACACAGTGATCTCTCATATATTCTATAGATCATTATACACAGTGATCTCATATATTCTATAGATACATTATACACAGTGATCTCTCATATATTCTATAGATTCATTATACACAGTGATCTCTCATATATTCTATAGATACATTATACACAGTGATCTCATATATTCTATAGATCCATTATACACAGTGATCTCTCATATATTCTATAGATACATTATACACAGAGATCTCTCATATATTCTATAGATTCATTATACACAGTGATCTCTCATATATTCTATAGATTCATTATACACAGTGATCTCTCATATATTCTATAGATCCATTATACACAGTGATCTCTCATATATTCTATAGATCCATTATACACAGTGATCTCTCATATATTCTATAGATCCATTATACACAGTGATCTCTCATATATTCTATAGATTCATTATACACAGTGATCTCTCATATATTCTATAGATACATTATACACAGTGATCTCTCATATATTCTATAGATTCATTACACACAGTGATCTCTCATATATTCTATAGATCCATTATACACAGTGATCTCTCATATATTCTATAGATCCATTATACACAGTGATCTCTCATATATTCTATAGATACATTATACACAGTGATCTCTCATATATTCTATAGATTCATTATACACAGTGATCTCTCATATATTCTATAGATCCATTATACACAGTGATCTCTCATATATTCTATAGATACATTATACACAGAGATCTCTCATATATTCTATAGATTCATTATACACAGTGATCTCTCATATATTCTATAGATTCATTATACACAGTGATCTCTCATATATTCTATAGATCCATTATACACAGTGATCTCTCATATATTCTATAGATCCATTATACACAGTGATCTCTCATATATTCTATAGATCCATTATACACAGTGATCTCTCATATATTCTATAGATTCATTATACACAGTGATCTCTCATATATTCTATAGATACATTATACACAGTGATCTCTCATATATTCTATAGATTCATTACACACAGTGATCTCTCATATATTCTATAGATACATTATACACAGTGATCTCTCATATAATCTATAGATACATTATACACAGTGATCTCTCATATATTCTATAGATTCATTATACACAGTGATCTCTCATATATTCTATAGATACATTATATACAGAGTGATCTCTCATATAATCTATAGATTCATTATACACAGTGATCTCTCATATATTCTATAGATTCATTATACACAGTGATCTCATATATTCTATAGATACATTATACACAGTGATCTCTCATATATTCTATAGATACATTATATACAGTGATCTCTCATATATTCTATAGATACATTATGCACAGTGATCTCTCATATATTCTATAGATTCATTATACACAGTGATCTCTCATATATTCTATAGATCATTATACACAGTGATCTCTCATATATTCTATAGATACATTATACACAGTGATCTCTTATATATTCTATAGATACATTATACACAGTGATCTCATATATTCTATAGATACATTATACACAGTGATCTCTCATATATTCTATAGATCCATTATACACAGTGATCTCTCATATATTCTATAGATCCATTATACACAGTGATCTCTCATATATTCTATAGATACATTATACACAGTGATCTCTCATATATTCTATAGATTCATTATGCACAGTGATCTCTCATATATTCTATAGATACATTATACACAGTGATCTCTCATATATTCTATAGATACATTATACACAGTGATCTCTCATATATTCTATAGATTCATTATACACAGTGATCTCATATATTCTATAGATACATTATACACAGTGATCTCTCATATATTCTATAGATCCATTATACACAGTGATCTCTCATATATTCTATAGATACATTATACACAGTGATCTCTCATATATTCTATAGATTCATTATGCACAGTGATCTCTCATATATTCTATAGATCCATTATACACAGTGATCTCTCATATATTCTATAGATACATTATACACAGTGATCTCTCATATATTCTATAGATACATTATACACAGTGATCTCTCATATATTCTATAGATACATTATACACAGTGATCTCTCATATATTCTATAGATACATTATACACAGTGATCTCTCATATTTTCCATAGATCCATTATACACAGTGATCTCTCATATATTCTATAGATCCATTATACACAGTGATCTCTCATATATTCTATAGATTTATTATACACAGTGATCTCTCATATATTCTATAGATTCATTATACACAGTGATCTCTAATATATTCTATAGATCCATTATACACAGTGATCTCTCATATATTCTATAGATTCATTATACACAGTGATCTCTCATATATTCTATAGATCCATTATACACAGTGATCTCTCATATATTCTATAGATACATTATACACAGTGATCTCTCATATATTCTATAGATTCATTATACACAGTGATCTCTCATATATTCTATAGATACATTATACACAGTGATCTCTCATATATTCTATAGATACATTATACACAGTGATCTCATATATTCTATAGATACATTATACACAGTGATCTCTCATATATTCTATAGATACATTATACACAGTGATCTCTCATATATTCTATAGATTCATTACACACATTGATCTCTCATATATTCTATAGATACATTATACACAGTGATCTCTCATATAATATATAGATTCATTATACACAGTGATCTCTCATATATTCTATAGATTCATTATACACAGTGATCTCATATATTCTATAGATACATTATACACAGTGATCTCTCATATATTCTATAGATACATTATATACAGTGATCTCTCATATATTCTATAGATACATTATACACAGTGATCTCTCATATATTCTATAGATCCATTATACACAGTGATCTCTCATATATTCTATAGATACATTATGCACAGTGATCTCTCATATATTCTATAGATTCATTATACACAGTGATCTCTCATATATTCTATAGATACATTATACACAGTGATCTCTTATATATTCTATAGATACATTATACACAGTGATCTCATATATTCTATAGATACATTATACACAGTGATCTCTCATATATTCTATAGATACATTATACACAGTGATCTCTCATATATTCTATAGATCCATTATACACAGTGATCTCTCATATATTCTATAGATACATTATACACAGTGATCTCATATATTCTATAGATACATTATACACAGTGATCTCTCATATATTCTATAGATTCATTATGCACAGTGATCTCTCATATATTCTATAGATACATTATACACAGTGATCTCTCATATATTCTATAGATACATTATACACAGTGATCTCTCATATATTCTATAGATACATTATACACAGTGATCTCTCATATTTTCCATAGATCCATTATACACAGTGATCTCTCATATATTCTATAGATCCATTATACACAGTGATCTCTCATATTTTCCATAGATCCATTATACACAGTGATCTCTCATATATTCTATAGATACATTATACACAGTGATCTCTCATATATTCTATAGATACATTATATATAGTGATCTCTCATATATTCTATAGATCCATTATACACAGTGATCTCTCATATATTCTATAGATTCATTATACACAGTGATCTCTCATATATTCTATAGATACATTATACACAGAGATCTCTCATATATTCTATAGATCCATTATACACAGTGATCTCTCATATATTCTATAGATACATTATACACAGTGATCTCATATATTCTATAGATACATTATACACAGTGATCTCTCATATATTCTATAGATACATTATACACAGTGATCTCTCATATATTCTATAGATACATTATACACAGTGATCTCATATATTCTATAGATACATTATACACAGTGATCTCTCATATATTCTATAGATACATTATACACACAGTGATCTCTCATATATTCTATAGATACATTATACACAGTTTTCTCTCATATATTCTATAGATACATTATACACAGTGATCTCTCATATATTCTATAGATACATTATATATAGTGATCTCTCATATATTCTATAGATACATTATACACAGTGATCTCTCATATATTCTATAGATTCATTATACACAGTGATCTCTCATATATTCTATAGATCCATTATACACAGTGATCTCTCATATATTCTATAGATACATTATACACAGTGATCTCTCATATATTCTATAGATCCATTATACACAGTGATCTCTCATATATTCTATAGATACATTATACACAGTGATCTCTCATATATTCTATAGATACATTATACACAGTGATCTCTCATATATTCTATAGATCCATTATACACAGTGATCTCTCATATATTCTATAGATACATTATACACAGTGATCTCTCATATATTCTATAGATACATTATACACAGTGATCTCTCATATATTCTATAGATACATTATACACAGTGATCTCTCATATATTCTATAGATACATTATACACAGTGATCTCTCATATATTCTATAGATACATTATACACAGTGATCTCTCATATATTCTATAGATACATTATACACAGAGTGATCTCTCATATATTCTATAGATCATTATACACAGAGTGATCTCTCATATATTCTATAGATCCATTATACACAGTGATCTCTCATATATTCTATAGATTCATTATACACAGTGATCTCTCATATAGTCTATAGATTCATTATATACAGAGTGATCTCTCATATATTCTATAGATACATTATACACAGTGATCTCTCATATATTCTATAGATCCATTATACACAGTGATCTCATATATATTCTATAGATCCATTATACACAGTGATCTCTCATATTCTATAGATCCATTATACACAGTGATCTCTCATATATTCTAGATACATTATACACAGTGATCTCTCATATATTCTATAGATCCATTATACACAGAGGGATCTCTCATATATTCTATAGATCATTATACACAGTGATCTCTCATATATTCTATAGATCCATTATACACAGTGATCTCTCATATATTCTATAGATACATTATACACAGTGATCTCTCATATATTCTATAGATACATTATACACAGTGATCTCTCATATATTCTATAGATACATTATACACAGTGATCTCTTATATATTCTATAGATTAATTATACACAGTGATCTCTCATATTCTATAGATACATTATACACAGTGATCTCTCATATATTCTATAGATACATTATACACAGTGATCTCTCATATATTCTATAGATACATTATACACAGTGATCTCTCATATATTCTATAGATACATTATACACAGTGATCTCTCATATATTCTATAGATACATTATACACAGTGATCTCATATATTCTATAGATACATTATACACAGTGATCTCTCATATATTCTATAGATTCATTATGCACAGTGATCTCTCATATATTCTATAGATCCATTATACACAGTGATCTCTCATATATTCTATAGATCATTATACACAGTGATCTCATATATTCTATAGATACATTATACACAGTGATCTCTCATATATTCTATAGATTCATTATACACAGTGATCTCTCATATATTCTATAGATACATTATACACAGTGATCTCTCATATATTCTATAGATCCATTATACACAGTGATCTCTCATATATTCTATAGATCCATTATACACAGTGATCTCTCATATATTCTATAGATACATTATACACAGTGATCTCTCATATATTCTATAGATACATTATACACAGTGATCTCTCATATATTCTATAGATACATTATACACAGAGATCTCTCATATATTCTATAGATACATTATACACAGTGATCTCTCATATATTCTATAGATACATTATACACAGTGATCTCTCATATATTCTATAGATTCATTATACACAGTGATCTCTCATATATTCTATAGATTCATTATACACAGTGATCTCTCATATATTCTATAGATACATTATACACAGTGATCTCTCATATATTCTATAGATCCATTATACACAGTGATCTCTCATATATTCTATAGATCCATTATACACAGTGATCTCTCATATATTCTATAGATCATTATACACAGTGATCTCATATATTCTATAGATACATTATACACAGTGATCTCTCATATATTCTATAGATTCATTATACACAGTGATCTCTCATATATTCTATAGATACATTATACACAGTGATCTCTCATATATTCTATAGATCCATTATACACAGTGATCTCTCATATATTCTATAGATACATTATACACAGAGATCTCTCATATATTCTATAGATTCATTATACACAGTGATCTCTCATATATTCTATAGATTCATTATACACAGTGATCTCTCATATATTCTATAGATCCATTATACACAGTGATCTCTCATATATTCTATAGATCCATTATACACAGTGATCTCTCATATATTCTATAGATCCATTATACACAGTGATCTCTCATATATTCTATAGATTCATTATACACAGTGATCTCTCATATATTCTATAGATACATTATACACAGTGATCTCTCATATATTCTATAGATTCATTACACACAGTGATCTCTCATATATTCTATAGATACATTATACACAGTGATCTCTCATATAATCTATAGATACATTATACACAGTGATCTCTCATATATTCTATAGATTCATTATACACAGTGATCTCTCATATATTCTATAGATACATTATATACAGAGTGATCTCTCATATAATCTATAGATTCATTATACACAGTGATCTCTCATATATTCTATAGATTCATTATACACAGTGATCTCATATATTCTATAGATACATTATACACAGTGATCTCTCATATATTCTATAGATACATTATATACAGTGATCTCTCATATATTCTATAGATACATTATGCACAGTGATCTCTCATATATTCTATAGATTCATTATACACAGTGATCTCTCATATATTCTATAGATCATTATACACAGTGATCTCTCATATATTCTATAGATACATTATACACAGTGATCTCTTATATATTCTATAGATACATTATACACAGTGATCTCATATATTCTATAGATACATTATACACAGTGATCTCTCATATATTCTATAGATCCATTATACACAGTGATCTCTCATATATTCTATAGATCCATTATACACAGTGATCTCTCATATATTCTATAGATACATTATACACAGTGATCTCTCATATATTCTATAGATTCATTATGCACAGTGATCTCTCATATATTCTATAGATACATTATACACAGTGATCTCTCATATATTCTATAGATACATTATACACAGTGATCTCTCATATATTCTATAGATACATTATACACAGTGATCTCTCATATATTCTATAGATTCATTATACACAGTGATCTCATATATTCTATAGATACATTATACACAGTGATCTCTCATATATTCTATAGATCCATTATACACAGTGATCTCTCATATATTCTATAGATACATTATACACAGTGATCTCTCATATATTCTATAGATTCATTATGCACAGTGATCTCTCATATATTCTATAGATCCATTATACACAGTGATCTCTCATATATTCTATAGATACATTATACACAGTGATCTCTCATATATTCTATAGATACATTATACACAGTGATCTCTCATATATTCTATAGATACATTATACACAGTGATCTCTCATATATTCTATAGATACATTATACACAGTGATCTCTCATATTTTCCATAGATCCATTATACACAGTGATCTCTCATATATTCTATAGATCCATTATACACAGTGATCTCTCATATATTCTATAGATTTATTATACACAGTGATCTCTCATATATTCTATAGATTCATTATACACAGTGATCTCTAATATATTCTATAGATCCATTATACACAGTGATCTCTCATATATTCTATAGATTCATTATACACAGTGATCTCTCATATATTCTATAGATCCATTATACACAGTGATCTCTCATATATTCTATAGATACATTATACACAGTGATCTCTCATATATTCTATAGATTCATTATACACAGTGATCTCTCATATATTCTATAGATACATTATACACAGTGATCTCTCATATATTCTATAGATACATTATACACAGTGATCTCTCATATATTCTATAGATACATTATACACAGTGATCTCTCATATATTCTATAGATACATTATACACAGTGATCTCATATATTCTATAGATACATTATACACAGTGATCTCTCATATATTCTATAGATACATTATACACAGTGATCTCTCATATATTCTATAGATTCATTACACACATTGATCTCTCATATATTCTATAGATACATTATACACAGTGATCTCTCATATAATATATAGATTCATTATACACAGTGATCTCTCATATATTCTATAGATTCATTATACACAGTGATCTCATATATTCTATAGATACATTATACACAGTGATCTCTCATATATTCTATAGATACATTATATACAGTGATCTCTCATATATTCTATAGATACATTATACACAGTGATCTCTCATATATTCTATAGATCCATTATACACAGTGATCTCTCATATATTCTATAGATACATTATGCACAGTGATCTCTCATATATTCTATAGATTCATTATACACAGTGATCTCTCATATATTCTATAGATACATTATACACAGTGATCTCTTATATATTCTATAGATACATTATACACAGTGATCTCATATATTCTATAGATACATTATACACAGTGATCTCTCATATATTCTATAGATACATTATACACAGTGATCTCTCATATATTCTATAGATCCATTATACACAGTGATCTCTCATATATTCTATAGATACATTATACACAGTGATCTCATATATTCTATAGATACATTATACACAGTGATCTCTCATATATTCTATAGATTCATTATGCACAGTGATCTCTCATATATTCTATAGATACATTATACACAGTGATCTCTCATATATTCTATAGATACATTATACACAGTGATCTCTCATATATTCTATAGATACATTATACACAGTGATCTCTCATATTTTCCATAGATCCATTATACACAGTGATCTCTCATATATTCTATAGATCCATTATACACAGTGATCTCTCATATTTTCCATAGATCCATTATACACAGTGATCTCTCATATATTCTATAGATACATTATACACAGTGATCTCTCATATATTCTATAGATACATTATATATAGTGATCTCTCATATATTCTATAGATCCATTATACACAGTGATCTCTCATATATTCTATAGATTCATTATACACAGTGATCTCTCATATATTCTATAGATACATTATACACAGAGATCTCTCATATATTCTATAGATCCATTATACACAGTGATCTCTCATATATTCTATAGATACATTATACACAGTGATCTCATATATTCTATAGATACATTATACACAGTGATCTCTCATATATTCTATAGATACATTATACACAGTGATCTCTCATATATTCTATAGATACATTATACACAGTGATCTCATATATTCTATAGATACATTATACACAGTGATCTCTCATATATTCTATAGATACATTATACACACAGTGATCTCTCATATATTCTATAGATACATTATACACAGTTTTCTCTCATATATTCTATAGATACATTATACACAGTGATCTCTCATATATTCTATAGATACATTATATATAGTGATCTCTCATATATTCTATAGATACATTATACACAGTGATCTCTCATATATTCTATAGATTCATTATACACAGTGATCTCTCATATATTCTATAGATCCATTATACACAGTGATCTCTCATATATTCTATAGATACATTATACACAGTGATCTCTCATATATTCTATAGATCCATTATACACAGTGATCTCTCATATATTCTATAGATACATTATACACAGTGATCTCTCATATATTCTATAGATACATTATACACAGTGATCTCATATATTCTATAGATCCATTATACACAGTGATCTCTCATATATTCTATAGATACATTATACACAGTGATCTCTCATATATTCTATAGATACATTATACACAGTGATCTCTCATATATTCTATAGATACATTATACACAGTGATCTCTCATATATTCTATAGATACATTATACACAGTGATCTCTCATATATTCTATAGATACATTATACACAGTGATCTCATATATTCTATAGATACATTATACACAGCGATCTCTCATATGTGTAAGGCCGATTCATTGGCCTGTATTTGTGGGAGGGGCATGGCTGCCTACTTCAACGGCCGGCACCCTCCCACAAATCGTACGAGGTGCAGAGTTTTGCAGGAAGCGTGCGCTCGTACCTGGCATTTTTCTCCAGCAGGCAGGTAAGTGGAGTCCGGTCGGCTGGCCTCTAGGTGAGTGGGGGCCACGCTCCGGACTGCATCGCTTCTTCCTTCCAGGCGGGGGGCGGACCGTAACGGAGGGCAGGCTCCCTCATCCAGTACGTTCTGGCCGTCATTTCCCGGGGGGGGGGCGAGCCGCGGCGGTGACTGTACTCCCCTTCTCCCCCGTCCACAGGGCTCCCGAACACTGCCCTCCTCCGGCGAGGGGGGCGGAGCCACGACGGTGGCAGCGCTACCCTCCTTCCCTGCTCGGAGGTGCCACAATGGTTCTCATTACCAGCGGGGGGGCGGGGCCCGCGGTGGAGAGGGCCCCCCCTCCCTCCTCTGATCTGGCCAGCGTCGCACTGCTTCCCCACGTGGTGGGCGGGCTCAGCCGGCGGTGGGTCGGCCCCCAAAGGAAGGGGGGCACCCCCGCACTGGGCGCCCTGCCAGGGAGCAAGTGCGGCGCCACGTGGCTTCCGTTTTTTTTTTCCGATAAAGGGGTGGGGCCAAGCCACATAAGGCCTCCCCCCTGTCCCTACTCAATGCCAGGGGGCTGCGCCGTTTCCCCACGCGGTGGGTGTGCCAGCCGGCGGTGGGTCGGCCCCTCAAACGAAGGGGGGCACCCCCGCACTGGACACACTGCCAGGGAGCGGTAAGGCCCCCCACGCGGCACGTCCTCAAATTGGTGAACGGTGGGGGCCGTGTCACATAAGGCCCCCCCCCTGTCCCTACTCAATGCCAGGGGGCTGCGCCGTTTCCCCACGCGGTGGGTGTGCCCAGCCGGCGGTGGGTCGGCCCCTCGAGCAAGGGGGGCACCCCTGCACTGGGCACCCTGCCAGGGAGCGGCACGACCCCCCACGCGGCAACATCCATTAAACCGGTGCGGCGAGGCCCGTGTTGATTCGGGGGGCCCCCCTACACCGGTTCAGGCCAGAGGGCTACGCTACTCCCCACGCGGTAGAAGTGCTCAGCCGGCAGGTGGGTCGGCCCTGGGCGAAGGAGGGCACCCCCGCACTGGGCACTCTACCAGGGAGCCTCATTGCCCTCCACGTGGCTCACGTACTGTGTTGGTGTGGGGCGGAGGCCATTGCGCAAGGGAGTCCCCCCCATTCGGGTCCACGGTACCAGGGAGCTGCGCGGTATCGTGGAGGGATACGGGGGACGCATTGGCCACGCTCCGCATCTTCACTAAAGTCTGGCACGGGCCGCCGTGCCGCTTAGATAGGTAGGGATCCGTGACAACGCCAGGAACGGTCGGGGGGGAACATGTTAGCCAGCGACTAAACCCCTTTCTACCAGTCGCCTGCAGCTTACAGCTCACGTCCAGTGATTTCATGTTTTACCTGCACGGTTCCGTATGGCAGGCACGATCCACAGTTGACACCTTCATTGTTTTGCTTCCAGGGTCCAAATTTTAGTCTTGATCTCATTCCGTGATTGTGGCCTGTCGGTAAGGTAGTAGGGGCACACGTTGGGGAGGGGAAAGGAAGTGCCCACGAGTGGGTTATGTGTCTCACGCACTATTTCACGTCCAGGCTGTGCTGTTTCACAAACTTTCTGCGGTGGTCAGTATAGATTTCTGAGTAGGTAAGTACATCATATCTCCCCTGTGTGCTATTTCTGGGTGGCGGTTCTTGACCACTCCCTCACGGTCCTGCTGGTGTTAGTGTGCGTAGCTACACGGGGGCAGTGCACCTTTCCTTACTTTGCTAAGCAGTTTCACGGATGCTGGTGGTCGTCCAGTTTAGCCGGTCACTTACGTTACTGTTTTCACAGCTGTGATGTCACACGCATCAGACATCGTCAAGGCGTCTGTGGACGAGAACGAGCAGGAATGTCAGAGGGGAGCAGTATACCGTCCCTACGTGCATGGACCATTCCCAAGCTCATGTCGGAGCTAACGAAGAAGGGCGTCCCTTCCCCGGCTTCCGCCAGGAAGGCAGAGTTGTATCGACTGTGGAAAGACTCTTTAGTGCCCAGTTGTGACGATCCCCCTATGACCACGGTGCAAGCGTCACTTGCTCAGTTGCACGTCATGCTGAACAGTCTGACATCGGCGGTCACTTCGATACAGGTGAGGTTGGAATTAATCGAGTCTCACGGCTCGGTCGTTCCGGTTTCTGCCCCTGAGGTCCCGGTCGCTACCACCTCTGCGGTAGGGGATGCCCGTACTGTCCAGTCCATCCCCAACGGGGCTTCATCTCATTTTTGTTCCGATCAGCATTAGGAAAGACATCCTTGAGGGTAGGGATGTTAACCTCGCTTCGTTGCTGATAGCCTCCAGAGACTTGTCTGACAACAAAGTTACAGCTTGCGGGGAAGTCTCGGTGGTGCTGAGAGGCCGTGACCACAGGCTTAACCGCAAGCTAACCATCCCGGAATTCGTCTTGTCGTTTAGCCTTTTCAGGGATGTCGTATGTTCTGCCAGGCCGGACAGGAGGGAGGAACTCGGTCTGTACCTCTTCCGGGTTACAGAGTTGGGTTACAAGCATGGAGGAAATTCGTTTTACGACTATCATTGTTCGTTTTCAGCCAAAGCAGCAGCTGCGCTTTCCCAGTTCCAACATGTGACAGATTGGTCCAACCAGATACAGAGCTGCTCTGCAGGCACTTTGCAGGCCTGAAAGCTCCCTCCTGTTCCGCCTGTCAGTCCATCTTCCACTCCGTAGAGTGGTGCCACAAGTCAGCCGCCAGTACTTCATCGTGCCCTTCCAGCTCATCAGCTGGGCCACTCGATGTTTTCAGACCCCCCAGCTCCGTGGACAAGCTAGGCCGGCCCATTGTTCAGCCAGGTAGGGCCCAGATCTGTAACAATTACAATTACGCATCTTGTAATTTCGGGCAGTGCCGTCTGTTGCACATCTGCACCAACTGTTTTAGGGCCCTTCCCAGAGTCGCGTGCTCATTCAAATCGGTAAAAATAACATGAGTGTGGTCAATACTAGCTGCTTACAGGAATTCTTGCGAGGTCACCACAATCCAGGGTTCGTGCAGTTCCTGGTCTCAGGGTTTCTCGAGGGCTTCCACACAGGGTTAGTCACGACTCCAGAATTCACGTATGAGTGCAAGAACCTTCAGTCTGCCCAGAGGAATCCCAATTCTGTAGACACACTGATAGAGTCCGAATTGGACACAGGTTTCCTGATCGGTCTGGGCATTGAACTAGACTCACAGGACAGGTTAGCCAGATTACCTTCGGACAAATTGGTGAGAATCAGAGAAGTCATCCATAGATTTGCAGTCACGACCGTGGTCACTGAGGCCGATTTGCAGTCACTACTGGGCATGTTAAATTTCGCCATGCGCATCATTCCGCAGGGCAGATCGTTCATATCCCGCCTGTTGGCGCTCCTGGCCACGACCCCGGAGCAGGACAGCCCAGTGTGTCTGGATAGTCGGGCCTTAGCTGATCCCCACATGTGGGACCAATTTGTTTGTCAATGGAATGGGGTGTCCTTGTTCATTCCTGAGTTATCGTGTCAATCTCCTGTAGTCTTCTCAGAGGCGGCTGCGAGCTCAGGTTTTGCCGCTATTTTTGGCACCCACTGGGTCGCAGGCGAATGGTCTGCCGAGGTGGGACAGATCCCAGGTTTCCTCCACACCTCGGCACCGTTCGAACTGTACCCCATTGTGGTAGCTGCCCACATATGGGGCAATCATTGGGTAAATCGGTCTGTTTTGTTCGTGTCTGACAATACAGCAGTGGTAGACATTGTAAACAGTGGGTCGTCTAAATCATCCCATGTCATGTGTCTCTTAAGACGATTAGTGCAACTCTCCCTACATTACCATTTTCATGTCCATAGTGCGCATGTGCCAGGTTCACAAAAACGTGGCTGCTGATGCCTTATCGAGGGCTAATTTCTCCCTCTTCTTGCAGGTCATGCCAGAGGCAGATGTAGCGGGCGCTACCGTCCCTCCTCACGAATCCTTAATCCCACGAATCCTTAATCCTAGCGTGACTAATCACCTAGAGACGGCCCACGCCTTGATATCCAAGTCCCTTTCCCCTAACACCACCAGGGCATATAACACCGGGTGGAAGGCGTTTTGCAAGTTTCAGAGGGAATGTCCTCAGGGGGGATCCAGTTTTGTAGATTACATCCTGGCTTTCATTGGCTACTGCCACTCAGAACTCAAGCTCTCCCACAATACGGTCAGGTCATACTTGTCGGGAGTGCAACGTTTCCTCTCCATCAGTCATCCCGAACGGGCGTCGGTGTTCTCCATGCATACCGTCAAAACCGCACTTAAGGGTTTGAGCAAATGCGGGCCCCAAGGCCGAGTGCGTAGGCAGGCTGTCACCAGGCTCCTTTTCCGTAGACTGTCTGATGTCCTGGATAGAAATCCTTTTGGGGTTCTACCCAGCCTGGTGCTCAAATCCGCCATCTATCTAGCTTTCTATGGCTTCTTGAGGCCTGGGGAGTTCACTTGTTCTCCCAGCGGCAGCAGGTTTCTCACAGTCGGCCAGCTGGTCCAAAACGCCGAAAGTTACGTGCTGCTGCTGAGGACGTCTAAAACCTCACAGGTGGGCCCCCCAGTCCCGGTGTCCTATTTCCCTACGTCTCATCAGTGGTGCCCCCTCACAGTTCTCCGTCAGCTACTATCAGCCTTGCCGGGGTCCGGCCCAAGCAGTCCACTGTTGCCCTTCGGGGTGGCACCACTCACCACCCATCAGTTCGTGTCCCACGTACGCTCCCTAGTGGCCAACTTGGGTGGCGACCCCACCTCGATCTCGGGACATTCATTCCGCATAGGGGCAGCATCCGCGGCCTCCAAGAACCAGGTGCCAGCGCATATCATTCAGAAATTAGGACGTTGGCGCTCCACGTGTTTTAACCGTTACATACCTCACCCCGAAACTGAAATGTCAATGGCTTTCCAGAGTCTGGTTCTGTAATTACGTTGTAACAAATTACTCCTGCCAATCGGTATGCCTTTTTGCCCTCTTTCAGGCGTCCCTCCACGACGCGGTTGTGGCACAACTCTAACCGCTTAAGAGTAGGATATCTCAGGTAGGACTCGGTACGTTCTTGGTTGCCACGACCACAAATTCTATAGATCATTATACACAGTGATCTCATATATTCTATAGATACATTATACACAGTGATCTCCCATATATTCTATAGATCCATTATACACACAGTGATCTCTCATATATTCTATAGATACATTATACACAGTAATCTCTCATATATTCTATAGATCCATTATACACAGTGATCTCATATATTCTATAGATACATTATACACAGAGTGATCTCTCATATATTCTACAGATACATTATACACAGTGATCTCTCATATATTCTATAGATACATTATACACAGTGATCTATCATATATTCTATAGATCCATTATACACAGAGTGATCTCTCATATATTCTATAGATCATTATACACAGTGATCTCTCATATATTCTATAGATACATTATACACAGTGATCTCTCATATATTCTATAGATCCATTATACACAGTGATCTCTCATATATTCTATAGATACATTATACACAGTGATCTCATATATTCTACAGATACATTATACACAGTGATCTCTCATATATTCTACAGATACATTATACACAGTGATCTCTCATATATTCTATAGATACATTATACACAGTGATCTCTCATATATTCTATAGATACATTATACACAGTGATCTCTCATATATTCTATAGATACATTATACACAGAGTGATCTCTCATATATTCTATAGATCATTATACACAGAGTGATCTCTCATATATTCTATAGATCCATTATACACAGTGATCTCTCATATAGTCTATAGATTCATTATATACAGAGTGATCTCTCATATATTCTATAGATACATTATACACAGTGATCTCTCATATATTCTATAGATCCATTATACACAGTGATCTCATATATATTCTATAGATCCATTATACACAGTGATCTCTCATATATTCTATAGATCCATTATACACAGTGATCTCTCATATATTCTATAGATACATTATACACAGTGATCTCTCATATATTCTATAGATACATTATACACAGTGATCTCTCATATATTCTATAGATACATTATACACAGTGATCTCTCATATATTCTATAGATACATTATACACAGTGATCTCTCATATATTCTATAGATACATTATACACAGTGATCTCTCATATATTCTATAGATACATTATACACAGTGATCTCATATATTCTATAGATACATTATACACAGTGATCTCTCATATATTCTATAGATTCATTATGCACAGTGATCTCTCATATATTCTATAGATCCATTATACACAGTGATCTCTCATATATTCTATAGATCATTATACACAGTGATCTCATATATTCTATAGATACATTATACACAGTGATCTCTCATATATTCTATAGATTCATTATACACAGTGATCTCTCATATATTCTATAGATACATTATACACAGTGATCTCTCATATATTCTATAGATCCATTATACACAGTGATCTCTCATATATTCTATAGATCATTATACACAGAGTGATCTCTCATATATTCTATAGATCCATTATACACAGTGATCTCTCATATAGTCTATAGATTCATTATATACAGAGTGATCTCTCATATATTCTATAGATACATTATACACAGTGATCTCTCATATATTCTATAGATCCATTATACACAGTGATCTCATATATATTCTATAGATCCATTATACACAGTGATCTCTCATATATTCTATAGATCCATTATACACAGTGATCTCTCATATATTCTATAGATCCATTATACACAGTGATCTCTCATATATTCTATAGATACATTATACACAGTGATCTCTCATATATTCTATAGATACATTATACACAGTGATCTCTCATATATTCTATAGATACATTATACACAGTGATCTCTTATATATTCTATAGATTAATTATACACAGTGATCTCTCATATTCTATAGATACATTATACACAGTGATCTCTCATATATTCTATAGATACATTAAACACAGTGATCTCTCATATATTCTATAGATACATTATACACAGTGATCTCTCATATATTCTATAGATACATTATACACAGTGATCTCTCATATATTCTATAGATACATTATACACAGTGATCTCATATATTCTATAGATACATTATACACAGTGATCTCTCATATATTCTATAGATTCATTATGCACAGTGATCTCTCATATATTCTATAGATCCATTATACACAGTGATCTCTCATATATTCTATAGATCATTATACACAGTGATCTCATATATTCTATAGATACATTATACACAGTGATCTCTCATATATTCTATAGATTCATTATACACAGTGATCTCTCATATATTCTATAGATACATTATACACAGTGATCTCTCATATATTCTATAGATCCATTATACACAGTGATCTCTCATATATTCTATAGATACATTATACACAGTGATCTCTCATATATTCTATAGATACATTATACACAGTGATCTCTCATATATTCTATAGATACATTATACACAGTGATCTCTCATATATTCTATAGATACATTATACACAGAGATCTCTCATATATTCTATAGATACATTATACACAGTGATCTCTCATATATTCTATAGATACATTATACACAGTGATCTCTCATATATTCTATAGATTCATTATACACAGTGATCTCTCATATATTCTATAGATTCATTATACACAGTGATCTCTCATATATTCTATAGATACATTATACACAGTGATCTCTCATATATTCTATAGATCCATTATACACAGTGATCTCTCATATATTCTATAGATCCATTATACACAGTGATCTCTCATATATTCTATAGATCATTATACACAGTGATCTCATATATTCTATAGATACATTATACACAGTGATCTCTCATATATTCTATAGATTCATTATACACAGTGATCTCTCATATATTCTATAGATACATTATACACAGTGATCTCTCATATATTCTATAGATCCATTATACACAGTGATCTCTCATATATTCTATAGATACATTATACACAGAGATCTCTCATATATTCTATAGATTCATTATACACAGTGATCTCTCATATATTCTATAGATTCATTATACACAGTGATCTCTCATATATTCTATAGATCCATTATACACAGTGATCTCTCATATATTCTATAGATCCATTATACACAGTGATCTCTCATATATTCTATAGATCCATTATACACAGTGATCTCTCATATATTCTATAGATTCATTATACACAGTGATCTCTCATATATTCTATAGATACATTATACACAGTGATCTCTCATATATTCTATAGATACATTATACACAGTGATCTCTCATATATTCTATAGATACATTATACACAGTGATCTCTCATATATTCTATAGATACATTATACACAGTGATCTCATATATTCTATAGATACATTATACACAGTGATCTCTCATATATTCTATAGATTCATTATGCACAGTGATCTCTCATATATTCTATAGATCCATTATACACAGTGATCTCTCATATATTCTATAGATCATTATACACAGTGATCTCATATATTCTATAGATACATTATACACAGTGATCTCTCATATATTCTATAGATTCATTATACACAGTGATCTCTCATATATTCTATAGATACATTATACACAGTGATCTCTCATATATTCTATAGATCCATTATACACAGTGATCTCTCATATATTCTATAGATACATTATACACAGTGATCTCTCATATATTCTATAGATACATTATACACAGTGATCTCTCATATATTCTATAGATACATTATACACAGTGATCTCTCATATATTCTATAGATACATTATACACAGAGATCTCTCATATATTCTATAGATACATTATACACAGTGATCTCTCATATATTCTATAGATACATTATACACAGTGATCTCTCATATATTCTATAGATTCATTATACACAGTGATCTCTCATATATTCTATAGATTCATTATACACAGTGATCTCTCATATATTCTATAGATACATTATACACAGTGATCTCTCATATATTCTATAGATCCATTATACACAGTGATCTCTCATATATTCTATAGATCCATTATACACAGTGATCTCTCATATATTCTATAGATCATTATACACAGTGATCTCATATATTCTATAGATACATTATACACAGTGATCTCTCATATATTCTATAGATTCATTATACACAGTGATCTCTCATATATTCTATAGATACATTATACACAGTGATCTCTCATATATTCTATAGATCCATTATACACAGTGATCTCTCATATATTCTATAGATACATTATACACAGAGATCTCTCATATATTCTATAGATTCATTATACACAGTGATCTCTCATATATTCTATAGATTCATTATACACAGTGATCTCATATATTCTATAGATACATTATACACAGTGATCTCTCATATATTCTATAGATACATTATATACAGTGATCTCTCATATATTCTATAGATACATTATGCACAGTGATCTCTCATATATTCTATAGATTCATTATACACAGTGATCTCTCATATATTCTATAGATCATTATACACAGTGATCTCTCATATATTCTATAGATACATTATACACAGTGATCTCTTATATATTCTATAGATACATTATACACAGTGATCTCATATATTCTATAGATACATTATACACAGTGATCTCTCATATATTCTATAGATCCATTATACACAGTGATCTCTCATATATTCTATAGATCCATTATACACAGTGATCTCTCATATATTCTATAGATACATTATACACAGTGATCTCTCATATATTCTATAGATTCATTATGCACAGTGATCTCTCATATATTCTATAGATACATTATACACAGTGATCTCTCATATATTCTATAGATACATTATACACAGTGATCTCTCATATATTCTATAGATTCATTATACACAGTGATCTCATATATTCTATAGATACATTATACACAGTGATCTCTCATATATTCTATAGATACATTATACACAGTGATCTCTCATATATTCTATAGATACATTATACACAGTGATCTCTCATATATTCTATAGATTCATTATGCACAGTGATCTCTCATATATTCTATAGATCCATTATACACAGTGATCTCTCATATATTCTATAGATACATTATACACAGTGATCTCTCATATATTCTATAGATACATTATACACAGTGATCTCTCATATATTCTATAGATACATTATACACAGTGATCTCTCATATATTCTATAGATACATTATACACAGTGATCTCTCATATTTTCCATAGATCCATTATACACAGTGATCTCTCATATATTCTATAGATCCATTATACACAGTGATCTCTCATATATTCTATAGATTTATTATACACAGTGATCTCTCATATATTCTATAGATTCATTATACACAGTGATCTCTAATATATTCTATAGATCCATTATACACAGTGATCTCTCATATATTCTATAGATTCATTATACACAGTGATCTCTCATATATTCTATAGATCCATTATACACAGTGATCTCTCATATATTCTATAGATACATTATACACAGTGATCTCTCATATATTCTATAGATTCATTATACACAGTGATCTCTCATATATTCTATAGATACATTATACACAGTGATCTCTCATATATTATATAGATACATTATACACAATGATCTCTCATATATTCTATAGATACATTATACACAGTGATCTCTCATATATTCTATAGATACATTATACACAGTGATCTCATATATTCTATAGATACATTATACACAGTGATCTCTCATATATTCTATAGATACATTATACACAGTGATCTCTCATATATTCTATAGATACATTATACACAGTGATCTCATATATTCTATAGATACATTATACACAGTGATCTCATATATTCTATAGATACATTATACACAGTGATCTCTCATATATTCTATAGATACATTATACACACAGTGATCTCTCATATATTCTATAGATACATTATACACAGTGATCTCTCATATATTCTATAGATTCATTACACACAGTGATCTCTCATATATTCTATAGATACATTATACACAGTGATCTCTCATATAATATATAGATTCATTATACACAGTGATCTCTCATATATTCTATAGATTCATTATACACAGTGATCTCATATATTCTATAGATACATTATACACAGTGATCTCTCATATATTCTATAGATACATTATATACAGTGATCTCTCATATATTCTATAGATACATTATACACAGTGATCTCTCATATATTCTATAGATCCATTATACACAGTGATCTCTCATATATTCTATAGATACATTATGCACAGTGATCTCTCATATATTCTATAGATTCATTATACACAGTGATCTCTCATATATTCTATAGATACATTATACACAGTGATCTCTTATATATTCTATAGATACATTATACACAGTGATCTCATATATTCTATAGATACATTATACACAGTGATCTCTCATATATTCTATAGATACATTATGCACAGTGATCTCTCATATATTCTATAGATACATTATACACAGTGATCTCTCATATATTCTATAGATACATTATACACAGTGATCTCTCATATATTCTATAGATACATTATACACAGTGATCTCTCATATTTTCCATAGATCCATTATACACAGTGATCTCTCATATATTCTATAGATACATTATACACAGTGATCTCTCATATAATCTATAGATACATTATACACAGTGATCTCTCATATATTCTATAGATTCATTATACACAGTGATCTCTCATATATTCTATAGATACATTATATACAGTGATCTCTCATATATTCTATAGATACATTATACACAGTGATCTCTCATATATTCTATAGATACATTATGCACAGTGATCTCTCATATATTCTATAGATTCATTATACACAGTGATCTCTCATATATTCTATAGATACATTATACACAGTGATCTCTCATATATTCTATAGATACATTATATACAGTGATCTCTCATATATTCTATAGATACATTATACACAGTGATCTCTCATATATTCTATAGATACATTATACACAGTGATCTCTCATATATTCTATAGATACATTATACACAGTGATCTCTCATATATTCTATAGATACATTATACACAGTGATCTCTCATATATTCTATAGATACATTATACACAGTGATCTCTCATATATTCTATAGATCCATTATACACAGTGATCTCTCATATATTCTATAGATTCATTATACACAGTGATCTCATATATATTCTATAGATACATTATACACAGTGATCTCTCATATATTCTATAGATACATTATACACAGTGATCTCTCATATATTCTATAGATCTATTATACACAGTGATCTCTCATATATTCTATAGATCATTATACACAGTGATCTCTCATATATTCTATAGATCCATTATACACAGTGATCTCTCATATATTCTATAGATACATTATACACAGTGATCTCTCATATATTCTATAGATCCATTATACACAGTGATCTCTCATATATTCTATAGATACATTATACACAGTGATCTCTCATATATTCTATAGATCTATTATACACAGTGATCTCTCATATATTCTATAGATCATTATACACAGTTATCTCTCATATATTCTATAGATTCATTACACACAGTGATCTCTCATATATTCTATAGATACATTATACACAGTGATCTCTCATATATTCTATAGATACATTATACACAGTGATCTCTCATATATTCTATAGATACATTATACACAGTGATCTCTCATATATTCTATAGATCCATTATACACAGTGATCTCTCATATATTCTATAGATACATTATACACAGTGATCTCTCATATATTCTATAGATCCATTATACACAGTGATCTCTCATATATTCTATAGATACATTATACACAGTGATCTCTCATATATTCTATAGATCATTTTACACAGTGATCTCTCATATATTCTATAGATACATTATACACAGTGATCTCTCATATATTCTATAGATACATTATACACAGTGATCTCTCATATATTCTATAGATACATTATACACAGTGATCTCTCATATATTCTATAGATACATTATACACAGTGATCTCTCATATATTCTATAGATACATTATACACAGTGATCTCTCATATATTCTATAGATCCATTATACACAGTGATCTCTCATATATTCTATAGATCCATTATACACAGTGATCTCTCATATATTCTATAGATCATTATACACAGTGATCTCATATATTCTATAGATACATTATACACAGTGATCTCTCATATATTCTATAGATTCATTATACACAGTGATCTCTCATATATTCTATAGATACATTATACACAGTGATCTCTCATATATTCTATAGATCCATTATACACAGTGATCTCTCATATATTCTATAGATTCATTATACAAAGTGATCTCTCATATATTCTATAGATCCATTATACACAGAGTGATCTCTCATATATTCTATAGATACATTATACAGAGTGATCTCTCATATATTCTATAGATACATTATACACAGAGATCTCTCATATATTCTATAGATTCATTACACACAGTGATCTCTCATATATTCTATAGATACATTATACACAGTGATCTCTCATATATTCTATAGATCCATTATACACAGTGATCTCTCATATATTCTATAGATCCATTATACACAGTGATCTCTCATATATTCTATAGATACATTATACACAGTGATCTCTCATATATTCTATAGATCCATTATACACAGTGATCTCTCATATATTCTATAGATCCATTATACACAGTGATCTCTCATATATTCTATAGATCATTATACACAGTGATCTCATATATTCTATAGATACATTATACACAGTGATCTCTCATATATTCTATAGATTCATTATACACAGTGATCTCTCATATATTCTATAGATACATTATACACAGTGATCTCTCATATATTCTATAGATCCATTTTACACAGTGATCTCTCATATATTCTATAGATACATTATACAAAGTGATCTCTCATATATTCTATAGATCCATTATACACAGAGTGATCTCTCATATATTCTATAGATACATTATACAGAGTGATCTCTCATATATTCTATAGATACATTATACACAGTGATCTCTCATATATTCTATAGATTCATTATACACAGTGATCTCTCATATATTCTATAGATCCATTATACACAGTGATCTCTCATATATTCTATAGATCCATTATACACAGTGATCTCTCATATATTCTATAGATCCATTATACACAGTGATCTCTCATATATTCTATAGATTCATTATACACAGTGATCTCTCATATATTCTATAGATCCATTATACACAGTGATCTCTCATATATTCTATAGATACATTACACACAGAGTGATCTCTCATGTATTCTATAGATACATTATACACAGTGATCTCTCATATATTCTATAGATCCATTATACACAGTGATCTCTCATATTTTCTATAGATTCATTACACACAGTGATCTCTCATATATTCTATAGATACATTATACACAGTGATCTCTCATATAATCTATAGATACATTATACACAGTGATCTCTCATATATTCTATAGATTCATTATACACAGTGATCTCTCATATATTCTATAGATACATTATACACAGTGATCTCATATATTCTATAGATACATTATATACAGAGTGATCTCTCATATAATCTATAGATTCATTATACACAGTGATCTCTCATATATTCTATAGATTCATTATACACAGTGATCTCATATATTCTATAGATACATTATACACAGTGATCTCTCATATATTCTATAGATACATTATATACAGTGATCTCTCATATATTCTATAGATACATTATGCACAGTGATCTCTCATATATTCTATAGATTCATTATACACAGTAATCTCTCATATATTCTATAGATCATTATACACAGTGATCTCTCATATATTCTATAGATACATTATACACAGTGATCTCTTATATATTCTATAGATACATTATACACAGTGATCTCATATATTCTATAGATACATTATACACAGTGATCTCTCATATATTCTATAGATCCATTATACACAGTGATCTCTCATATATTCTATAGATACATTATACACAGTGATCTCTCATATATTCTATAGATCCATTATACACAGTGATCTCTCATATATTCTATAGATACATTATACACAGTGATCTCTCATATATTCTATAGATTCATTATGCACAGTGATCTCTCATATATTCTATAGATACATTATACACAGTGATCTCTCATATATTCTATAGATACATTATACACAGTGATCTCTCATATATTCTATAGATTCATTATACACAGTGATCTCATATATTCTATAGATACATTATACACAGTGATCTCTCATATATTCTATAGATCCATTATACACAGTGATCTCTCATATATTCTATAGATACATTATACACAGTGATCTCTCATATATTCTATAGATTCATTATGCACAGTGATCTCTCATATATTCTATAGATACATTATACACAGTGATCTCTCATATATTCTATAGATACATTATACACAGTGATCTCTCATATATTCTATAGATTCATTATACACAGTGATCTCATATATTCTATAGATACATTATACACAGTGATCTCTCATATATTCTATAGATCCATTATACACAGTGATCTCTCATATATTCTATAGATACATTATACACAGTGATCTCTCATATATTCTATAGATTCATTATGCACAGTGATCTCTCATATATTCTATAGATACATTATACACAGTGATCTCTCATATATTCTATAGATACATTATACACAGTGATCTCTCATATATTCTATAGATTCATTATACAGAGTGATCTCTCATATTTTCCATAGATCCATTATACACAGTGATCTCTCATATATTCTATAGATCCATTATACACAGTGATCTCTCATATATTCTATAGATTTATTATACACAGTGATCTCTCATATATTCTATAGATTCATTATACACAGTGATCTCTCATATATTCTATAGATCCATTATACACAGTGATCTCTCATATATTCTATAGATTCATTATACACAGTGATCTCTCATATATTCTATAGATACATTATACACAGTGATCTCTCATATATTCTATAGATACATTATACACAGTGATCTCTCATATATTCTATAGATTCATTATACACAGTGATCTCTCATATATTCTACAGATACATTATACACAGTGATCTCTCATATATTCTATAGATACATTATACACAGTGATCTCTCATATATTCTATAGATTCATTATGCACAGTGATCTCTCATATATTCTATAGATACATTATACACAGTGATCTCTCATATATTCTATAGATACATTATACACAGTGATCTCTCATATATTCTATAGATTCATTATACACAGTGATCTCATATATTCTATAGATACATTATACACAGTGATCTCTCATATATTCTATAGATACATTATACACAGTGATCTCTCATATATTCTATAGATACATTATACACAGTGATCTCTCATATATTCTATAGATTCATTATGCACAGTGATCTCTCATATATTCTATAGATACATTATACACAGTGATCTCTCATATATTCTATAGATACATTATACACAGTGATCTCTCATATATTCTATAGATCCATTATACACAGTGATCTCATATATTCTATAGATACATTATACACAGTGATCTCTCATATATTCTATAGATCCATTATACACAGTGATCTCTCATATATTCTATAGATACATTATACACAGTGATCTCTCATATATTCTATAGATTCATTATGCACAGTGATCTCTCATATATTCTATAGATACATTATACACAGTGATCTCTCATATATTCTATAGATACATTATACACAGTGATCTCTCATATATTCTATAGATACATTATACACAGTGATCTCTCATATATTCTATAGATACATTATACACAGTGATCTCTCATATATTCTATAGATACATTATACACAGTGATCTCTCATATATTCTATAGATACATTATACACAGTGATCTCTCATATATTCTATAGATACATTATACACAGTGATCTCTCATATATTCTATAGATTCATTATACAGAGTGATCTCTCATATTTTCCATAGATCCATTATACACAGTGATCTCTCATATATTCTATAGATCCATTATACACAGTGATCTCTCATATATTCTATAGATTTATTATACACAGTGATCTCTCATATATTCTATAGATTCATTATACACAGTGATCTCTCATATATTCTATAGATCCATTATACACAGTGATCTCTCATATATTCTATAGATTCATTATACACAGTGATCTCTCATATATTCTATAGATACATTATACACAGTGATCTCTCATATATTCTACAGATACATTATACACAGTGATCTCTCATATATTCTATAGATACATTATACACAGTGATCTCTCATATATTCTATAGATACATTATACACAGTGATCTCTCATATATTCTATAGATCCATTATACAGAGTGATCTCATATATTATATAGATCCATTATACACAGTGATCTCTCATATATTCTATAGATCATTATACACAGTGATCTCTCATATATTCTATAGATACATTATACACAGTGATCTCTCATATATTCTATAGATACATTATGCACAGTGATCTCTCATATATTCTATAGATACATTATACACAGTGATCTCTCATATATTCTATAGATTCATTACACACAGTGATCTCTCATATATTCTATAGATACATTATACACAGTGATCTCTCATATAATATATAGATTCATTATACACAGTGATCTCTCATATATTCTATAGATTCATTATACACAGTGATCTCATATATTCTATAGATACATTATACACAGTGATCTCTCATATATTCTATAGATACATTATATACAGTGATCTCTCATATATTCTATAGATACATTATACACAGTGATCTCTCATATATTCTATAGATCCATTATACACAGTGATCTCTCATATATTCTATAGATACATTATGCACAGTGATCTCTCATATATTCTATAGATTCATTATACACAGTGATCTCTCATATATTCTATAGATACATTATACAGAGTGATCTCTCATATTTTCCATAGATCCATTATACACAGTGATCTCTCATATATTCTATAGATCCATTATACACAGTGATCTCTCATATATTCTATAGATTTATTATACACAGTGATCTCTCATATATTCTATAGATTCATTATACACAGTGATCTCTCATATATTCTATAGATCCATTATACACAGTGATCTCTCATATATTCTATAGATTCATTATACACAGTGATCTCTCATATATTCTATAGATACATTATACACAGTGATCTCTCATATATTCTATAGATACATTATACACAGTGATCTCTCATATATTCTATAGATTCATTATACACAGTGATCTCTCATATATTCTACAGATACATTATACACAGTGATCTCTCATATATTCTATAGATACATTATACACAGTGATCTCTCATATATTCTATAGATTCATTATGCACAGTGATCTCTCATATATTCTATAGATACATTATACACAGTGATCTCTCATATATTCTATAGATACATTATACACAGTGATCTCTCATATATTCTATAGATTCATTATACACAGTGATCTCATATATTCTATAGATACATTATACACAGTGATCTCTCATATATTCTATAGATCCATTATACACAGTGATCTCTCATATATTCTATAGATACATTATACACAGTGATCTCTCATATATTCTATAGATTCATTATGCACAGTGATCTCTCATATATTCTATAGATACATTATACACAGTGATCTCTCATATATTCTATAGATACATTATACACAGTGATCTCTCATATATTCTATAGATTCATTATACACAGTGATCTCATATATTCTATAGATACATTATACACAGTGATCTCTCATATATTCTATAGATACATTATACACAGTGATCTCTCATATATTCTATAGATACATTATACACAGTGATCTCTCATATATTCTATAGATTCATTATGCACAGTGATCTCTCATATATTCTATAGATACATTATACACAGTGATCTCTCATATATTCTATAGATACATTATACACAGTGATCTCTCATATATTCTATAGATACATTATACACAGTGATCTCTCATATATTCTATAGATACATTATACACAGTGATCTCTCATATATTCTATAGATACATTATACACAGTGATCTCTCATATATTCTATAGATACATTATACACAGTGATCTCTCATATATTCTATAGATACATTATACACAGTGATCTCTCATATATTCTATAGATTCATTATACAGAGTGATCTCTCATATTTTCCATAGATCCATTATACACAGTGATCTCTCATATATTCTATAGATCCATTATACACAGTGATCTCTCATATATTCTATAGATTTATTATACACAGTGATCTCTCATATATTCTATAGATTCATTATACACAGTGATCTCTCATATATTCTATAGATCCATTATACACAGTGATCTCTCATATATTCTATAGATTCATTATACACAGTGATCTCTCATATATTCTATAGATACATTATACACAGTGATCTCTCATATATTCTACAGATACATTATACACAGTGATCTCTCATATATTCTATAGATACATTATACACAGTGATCTCTCATATATTCTATAGATACATTATACACAGTGATCTCTCATATATTCTATAGATCCATTATACAGAGTGATCTCATATATTATATAGATCCATTATACACAGTGATCTCTCATATATTCTATAGATCATTATACACAGTGATCTCTCATATATTCTATAGATACATTATACACAGTGATCTCTCATATATTCTATAGATACATTATGCACAGTGATCTCTCATATATTCTATAGATACATTATACACAGTGATCTCTCATATATTCTATAGATTCATTACACACAGTGATCTCTCATATATTCTATAGATACATTATACACAGTGATCTCTCATATAATATATAGATTCATTATACACAGTGATCTCTCATATATTCTATAGATTCATTATACACAGTGATCTCATATATTCTATAGATACATTATACACAGTGATCTCTCATATATTCTATAGATACATTATATACAGTGATCTCTCATATATTCTATAGATACATTATACACAGTGATCTCTCATATATTCTATAGATCCATTATACACAGTGATCTCTCATATATTCTATAGATACATTATACACAGTGATCTCTCATATATTCTATAGATTCATTATACACAGTGATCTCTCATATATTCTATAGATACATTATACACAGTGATCTCTTATATATTCTATAGATACATTATACACAGTGATCTCATATATTCTATAGATACATTATACACAGTGATCTCTCATATATTC
The DNA here is from genome assembly GCF_905171765.1 of Bufo bufo. Lineage (NCBI taxonomy): Eukaryota > Metazoa > Chordata > Amphibia > Anura > Bufonidae > Bufo > Bufo bufo. The sequence continues at coordinate 12,130,426 of NC_053389.1, forward strand.
TATAGATCCATTATACACAGTGATCTCTCATATATTCTATAGATCCATTATACACAGTGATCTCTCATATATTCTATAGATACATTATACACAGTGATCTCTTATATATTCTATAGATACATTATACACAGTGATCTCATATATTCTATAGATACATTATACACAGTGATCTCTCATATATTCTATAGATCCATTATACACAGTGATCTCTCATATATTCTATAGATACATTATACACAGTGATCTCTCATATATTCTATAGATTCATTATGCACAGTGATCTCTCATATATTCTATAGATACATTATACACAGTGATCTCTCATATATTCTATAGATACATTATACACAGTGATCTCTCATATATTCTATAGATACATTATACACAGTGATCTCTCATATATTCTATAGATCCATTATACACAGTGATCTCTCATATATTCTATAGATCCATTATACACAGTGATCTCTCATATATTCTATAGATACATTATACACAGTGATCTCTCATATATTCTATAGATACATTATACACAGTGATCTCTCATATATTCTATAGATACATTATACACAGTGATCTCTCATATATTCTATAGATACATTATACACAGTGATCTCTCATATATTCTATAGATACATTATACACAGTGATCTCTCATATATTCTATAGATACATTATACACAGTGATCTCTCATATATTCTATAGATACATTATACACAGTGATCTCTCATATATTCTATAGATACATTATACACAGTGATCTCTCATATATTCTATAGATCTATTATACACAGTGATCTCTCATATATTCTATAGATCATTATACACAGTGATCTCTCATATATTCTATAGATCCATTATACTCAGTGATCTCTCATATATTCTATAGATACATTATACACAGTGATCTCTCATATATTCGATAGATACATTATACACAGTGATCTCTCATATATTCTATAGATACATTATACCAAGTGATCTCTCATATATTCTATAGATCCATTATACACAGTGATCTCTCATATATTCTATAGATTCATTATACACAGTGATCTCTCATATATTCTATAGATCCATTATACACAGTGATCTCTCATATATTCTATAGATACATTATACACAGTGATCTCTCATATATTCTATAGATTCATTATACACAGTGATCTCTCATATATTCTATAGATACATTATACACAGTGATCTCTCATATATTCTATAGATACATTATACACAGTGATCTCTCATATATTCTATAGATCCATTATACAGAGTGATCTCATATATTATATAGATCCATTATACACAGTGATCTCTCATATATTCTATAGATCATTATACACAGTGATCTCTCATATATTCTATAGATACATTATACACAGTGATCTCTCATATATTCTATAGATACATTATGCACAGTGATCTCTCATATATTCTATAGATACATTATACACAGTGATCTCTCATATATTCTATAGATTCATTACACACAGTGATCTCTCATATATTCTATAGATACATTATACACAGTGATCTCTCATATAATATATAGATTCATTATACACAGTGATCTCTCATATATTCTATAGATTCATTATACACAGTGATCTCATATATTCTATAGATACATTATACACAGTGATCTCTCATATATTCTATAGATACATTATATACAGTGATCTCTCATATATTCTATAGATACATTATACACAGTGATCTCTCATATATTCTATAGATCCATTATACACAGTGATCTCTCATATATTCTATAGATACATTATGCACAGTGATCTCTCATATATTCTATAGATTCATTATACACAGTGATCTCTCATATATTCTATAGATACATTATACACAGTGATCTCTTATATATTCTATAGATACATTATACACAGTGATCTCATATATTCTATAGATACATTATACACAGTGATCTCTCATATATTCTATAGATCCATTATACACAGTGATCTCTCATATATTCTATAGATCCATTATACACAGTGATCTCTCATATATTCTATAGATACATTATACACAGTGATCTCTTATATATTCTATAGATACATTATACACAGTGATCTCATATATTCTATAGATACATTATACACAGTGATCTCTCATATATTCTATAGATCCATTATACACAGTGATCTCTCATATATTCTATAGATACATTATACACAGTGATCTCTCATATATTCTATAGATTCATTATGCACAGTGATCTCTCATATATTCTATAGATACATTATACACAGTGATCTCTCATATATTCTATAGATACATTATACACAGTGATCTCTCATATATTCTATAGATACATTATACACAGTGATCTCTCATATATTCTATAGATACATTATACACAGTGATCTCTCATATATTCTATAGATACATTATACACAGTGATCTCTCATATATTCTATAGATCCATTATACACAGTGATCTCATATATTCTATAGATCCATTATACACAGTGATCTCTCATATATTCTATAGATACATTATACACAGTGATCTCTCATATATTCTATAGATCCATTATACACAGTGATCTCTCATATATTCTATAGATACATTATACACAGTGATCTCTCATATATTCTATAGATACATTATACACAGTGATCTCTCATATATTCTATAGATCCATTATACACAGTGATCTCTCATATATTCTATAGATACATTATACACAGTGATCTCTCATATATTCTATAGATACATTATACACAGTGATCTCTCATATATTCTATAGATACATTATACACAGTGATCTCTCATATATTCTATAGATACATTATACACAGTGATCTCTCATATATTCTATAGATACATTATACACAGTGATCTCTCATATATTCTATAGATCTATTATACACAGTGATCTCTCATATATTCTATAGATCCATTATACTCAGTGATCTCTCATATATTCTATAGATACATTATACACAGTGATCTCTCATATATTCGATAGATACATTATACACAGTGATCTCTCATATATTCTATAGATACATTATACACAGTGATCTCTCATATATTCTATAGATCCATTATACACAGTGATCTCTCATATATTCTATAGATACATTATACACAGTGATCTCTCATATATTCTATAGATCCATTATACACAGTGATCTCTCATATATTCTATAGATACATTATACACAGTGATCTCTCATATATTCTATAGATCATTATACACAGTGATCTCTCATATATTCTATAGATACATTATACACAGTGATCTCTCATATATTCTATAGATTCATTATACACAGTGATCTCTCATATATTCTATAGATACATTATACACAGTGATCTCTCATATATTCTATAGATACATTATACACAGTGATCTCTCATATATTCTATAGATACATTATACACAGTGATCTCTCATATATTCTATAGATACATTATACACAGTGATCTCTCATATATTCTATAGATACATTATACACAGTGATCTCTCATATATTCTATAGATACATTATACACAGTGATCTCTCATATATTCTATAGATCCATTATACACAGTGATCTCTCATATATTCTATAGATACATTATACACAGTGATCTCTCATATATTCTATAGATACATTATACACAGTGATCTCTCATATATTCTATAGATACATTATACACAGTGATCTCTCATATATTCTATAGATAAATTATACACAGTGATCTCTCATATATTCTATAGATAAATTATACACAGTGATCTCTCATATATTCTATAGATTAAATTTTAAGCTTTTTTTTTTGTTTCTTTTGATGATTATGGCTTACAGCCAATGACAGTCCTAAAGTCAGGTCCTCAGAATATTAGAATATTATATAAGACCAGTTAAAATGTTTTTTTAATACAGAAATGTTGGCCTACTGCGAAGTCTGTCCAGTAGTTGCCACCAGTAGCCCCTTCTGCATGAATTCCGGCATCAGTGCGGCAATATGGCATGAAGGCGATCAGCCTGTGGCTCTGCTGAGGTGTATGGAAGCTCAGCTTTTATAGGTCGTATGAATTCTAAATTATTGAGATGCACCCATATTATCTCCCAGCAGCACAGAGCATTTAAGGAAGTAGCAACAAAACTGAGAAGCCTCAAACTGATGGGAAGATTTTGACAGTAAACGTTCAATTCTTCGAACATGGTGGAGACAATGTGGCTGCCCCTCGTTCATACATCTGATGCATGCAGAGTGGATTCAGCGGCTCATTTATCCCAGGCGGAGGCGGGGGTACATCCTTCGGTCGTCTCCCGCCACTTTACCTTGTCTATATCATTACTTAATGTAAAGGGACTTGTTAGTCCTGCTGTGACTACAGCGACCAGACGCGCTCATTACGACCTGGTGGCGGCAGCCATTATAATCACCTATAAACTAAACACTGCATATGGCGAAGGGCCTGCTGTGCTCAGACTGTAGGGTCCCCATGATACATAGGACCCCATATATATAGTGAAGTTCCTGTAATCCAGAACATCTGATAATCCAGCATTTGTTTCCAGCACAGGACTGTCACCTCACGGGACCAGAAGACCGAGCAGAGAATCACGGAAGATAATTGATCATGATTTTATTTTAGCACTGTATGGCGGTTTTATTTGAGAAATGTATGTTGAGGGTTATGTACGGACTGTATGGCCGTAGTATTTTAGCACTGTATGGTGGTATTATTTGTGCATTGTATGTAGACGTTTATTAGAGCACTGCGTGTTGTATTTTAGCACTGTCTGGTGGCATTATTTGTGCGCCATATGTTCAGGTTTATTTGAGCCCTATAGCATTTTTGGCGGTATTATTTGAGAACTTTATGTTAAGGTTTGTTTGAGGAGCTTGGGGCTGTAGTATTTTAGCACTGTATGGCAATATTACTTGAGCTCTGTGTGATGTATCAAAACTGGTGCAAAGGATAACTGGTTTAGGTGCCCATAACAACCAATCAGATTCCACCTTATATTTTTCAGAGCTCCTGAAAGGTGGACTCTGATTGGTTGTTATGGGCACCTAAGCCAATTCTACTTTGCACCAGTTTTGATAAATCTCCCTCATTGTGTACGTAGAATCTCATTCACTTTGCTCGTACGATATTACGCAAAAACTGCACATAACCTGTGTCGCTTGCACCATCTACGGTATTTTTAAACTCAATATTCATAGAAAACTATTGTCAATAATTTTGGGCAGTTTTTTTATTTTGGCAGTACTAGACCATTGAAAATTACATATTAACTCGTGTCCTTCTGTAGCAGTCAGCACAGAGAGATAAAACTCATTTATAGTCAGAGATCCCAGTCAGGTTACTGCTGCTGTGAGAGGAAGATGCTATCTGCTAGTATAATAGTAGATGTAGAATTTAGGATGACAGTATGTTGTTCTGTTCTCCTGATGGATACAGACGCCCACAGAAGAGCAGTGCACTTATTAGTGTGGACCGTGTGAGGTTCTGATGGAGTCACCCCTTCTCTCTCTGGCCGCACTCATGGTCTGACTCAGTGAGGTAAGTGAGGCTGTCCAAATAATGGAAGAGGTTAAAGGGTTTGTGCCACGAAAAATATCCTACAATTTTCAAACCATTCCCCTGATATGAATACACTTGTAATTGCATGTAATTTTTTTTTTTTTAGTAAGGCTACTTTCACACTTGCGTTGTTCTTTTCCGGCAGTGAGTTCCGTCACAGGGGCTCTATACCGGAAAAGAACTGATCAGGTATGTCCCCATGCATTCTGAATGGAGAGTAATCCGTTCAGTTTGCATCAGGATGTCTTCAGTTCAGTCGTTTTGACTGATCAGGCAAAAGAGAAAACCGTAGCATGCTACGGTTTTATCTCCGGCTAAAAAAACTGAAGACTTGCCTGAATGCCGGATCAGGCATTTTTTCCCATAGGAATGTATTAGTGCCGGATCCGTCCTTCCGGTATGCGCATGCGCAGACTGAAAAAAAGGTGAAAAAATAAATGCCGGATCCGTTTTTGCCGGATGACACCGGAAAGACGGATCCGGCATTTCAATGCATTTTTTCGACTGATCAGCCATTTTTAAGACTGATCAGTCTTACTAATGCCATCAGTTAGCATACATTTTGCCTGATCCGGCAGGCAGTTGCGGCGACGGAACTGCTTGCCGGATCTCTCTGCCGCAAGTGTGAAAGTAGCCTAAAGCCGCTGAATTATTCAATGAGATCTATCTGTATAGCGCCACCTGCTGTTTTCTCTATTTCTGACTTCTTTGTCCTGCTCCCTGAGGTGGATGCACATGCTCAGTTCTGTCCTTCAACTGTCACCAGCTGCAGCAGAAAGGACACGCCCCGGAGAAAAAGCATATACAGTCCTGATCAAAAGTTTAACACCACTTGAAAAATGGCAAAAAAATCATATTTTACATTGTTGGATCTTAACAAGGTTCCAAGTAGAGCTTCAACATGCAACAAGAAGAAATGGGAGGGAGACAAAACCCAAAATGCCCATATACTATTAAAATATAATAAATTCAGAGACTCCAGCCAAGTTTGTGTAAAGTGCAATTCTGTTTATTTAGCAAACAATGGTAGTTGCTACGGCAAAGTAAATAGTGACGTTTCGGCACATCCGTGCCTTCATCAGACTGCAGCAAAAATAGAGATAAATCAATAAATCAACGTACAGTGAATATATCAGGTATTTACATCAGCATACATGATAGCGACTGTATTCTATATGCATCTGTTTCTCTTAGATTTACAAACACATAAATGCAGAGATAAAAATGATAATACTTTGAGAATAACAAAGAAGCAAAAAAAGTGCATGGAAAGATTTTGCTGCTGCAGTTCAAGGCTGTAAACCAGGTCTATGTTGGCAAGGACACAGTCATTAATAGTCATCCTCCTATGAAAGAACAGTCATATCTGAAGTGCATTAAGTAAATAATCACAATGCGGTTGTATCACACAGTTTTATGTATCCCACTTATCGCAATGAATCTGCGGGACCACCCTGCGCTCCACCCAGACACTTCCTGTCGGTGGAACGCATGGTGGCTTTAGCTTGCGTTCCACGTGACGCACTTCCGGTTTGGGAGGTGCGAGAAACGGCGGGAAGGCGTGCGGGTATTTAAATCCCCACACAAATGACCCCAGAAATGGCGCCTCTTCTCTTCAGCAGTACAACCGCATGTCTCTCCCTCTACTGCGTCCACACCTGAGATCTTCTGCACTACAAGCGGCACTGGGTAAGTCACTCCTGAGTATCTGGACCATTATTTTCTGTACCCACCTGCTGGCTCATAGACAGAGATAGAATCTACCAGCAACCTCTGTCAAATCATTTCAACCTTCTACCTGGTGATAGATATATGCAAGCACTGCCACCTGGCGTTATAATATTAGTATTAATTCCCATTGTGATTATTTACTTAATGCACTTCAGATATGACTGTTCTTTCATAGGAGGATGACTATTAATGACTGTGTCCTTGCCAACATAGACCTGGTTTACAGCCTTGAACTGCAGCAGCAAAATCTTTCCATGCACTTTTTTTGCTTCTTTGTTATTCTCAAAGTATTATCATTTTTATCTCTGCATTTATGTGTTTGTAAATCTAAGAGAAACAGATGCATATAGAATACAGTCGCTATCATGTATGCTGATGTAAATACCTGATATATTCACTGTACGTTGATTTATTGATTTATCTCTTTTTTTGCTGCAGTCTGATGAAGGCACGGGAATCACTGAGACATGGCTGGATGATAGCTATGACAGTGGGAATAACTGAGACATGGCTGGATGATAGCTATGACAGTGGGAATAACTGAGACATGGCTGGATGATAACTATGACAGTGGGAATAACTGAGACATGGCTGGATGATAGCTATGACAGTGGGAATAACTGAGACACGGCTGGAGGATAGCTATGACAGTGGGAATAACTGAGACACGGCTGGATGATAGCTAAGACAGTGGGAATCACTGAGACATGGCTGGATGATAGCTATGACAGTGGGAATAACTGAGACATGGCTGGATGATAGCTATGACAGTGGGAATAACTGAGACACGGCTGGATGATAGCTATGACAGTGGGAATAACTGAGACACGGCTGGATGATAGCTATGACAGTGGGAATAACTGAGACACGGCTGGATGATAGCTATGACAGTGGGAATAACTGAGACATGGCTGGATGATAGCTATGACAGTGGGAATAACTGAGACACGGCTGGATGATAGCTATGACAGTGGGAATAACTGAGACATGGCTGGATGATAGCTATGACAGTGGGAATAACTGAGACACAGCTGGATGATAGCTATGACAGTGGGAATAACTGAGACATGGCTGGATGATAGCTATGACAGTGGGAATAACTGAGACATGGCTGGATGATAGCTATGACAGTGAGAATAACTGAGACATGGCTGGATGATAGCTATGACAGTAGGAATAACTGAGACATGGCTGGATGATAGCTATGACAGTAGGAATAACTGAGACATGGCTGGATGATAGCTATGACAGTGGGAATAACTGAGACATGGCTGGATGATAGCTATGACAGTGGGAATAACTGAGACATGGCTGGATGATAGCTATGACAGTGGGAATAACGGAGACATGGCTGGATGATAGCTATGACAATGGGAATAACTGAGACATGGCTGGATGATAGCTATGACAGTGGGAATAACTGAGACATGGCTGGATGATAGCTATGACAGTGGGAATAACTGAGACATGGCTGGATGATAGCTATGACAGTGGGAATAACTGAGACACAGCTGGATGATAGCTATGACAGTGGGAATAACTGAGACATGGCTGGATGATAGCTATGACAGTGGGAATAACTGAGACATGGCTGGATGATAGCTATGACAGTGGGAATAACGGAGACATGGCTGGATGATAGCTATGACAATGGGAATAACTGAGACATGGCTGGATGATAGCTATGACAGTGGGAATAACAGACATGGCTGGATGATAGCTATGACAGTGGGAATAACTGAGACATGGCTGGATGATAGCTATGACAGTGGGAATAACTGAGACACGGCTGGATGATAGCTATGACAGTGGGAATAACTGAGACATGGCTGGATGATAGCTATGACAGTGGGAATAACTGAGACACGGCTGGATGATAGCTATGACAGTGGGAATAACTGAGACACGGCTGGATGATAGCTATGACAGTGGGAATAATTGAGACATGGCTGGATGATAGCTATGACAGTGGGAATAACTGAGACATGGCTGGATGATGGCTATGACAGTGGGAATAACTGAGACACGGCTGGATGATAGCTATGACAGTGGGAATAACTGAGACACGGCTGGATGATAGCTATGACAGTGGGAATAATTGAGACATGGCTGGATGATAGCTATGACAGTGGGAATAACTGAGACACGGCTGGATGATAGCTATGACAGTGGGAATAACTGAGACACGGCTGGATGATAGCTATGACAGTGGGAATAATTGAGACATGGCTGGATGATAGCTATGACAGTGGGAATAACTGAGACACGGCTGGATGATAGCTATGACAGTGGGAATAATTGAGACATGGCTGGATGATAGCTATGACAGTGGGAATAACTGAGACACGGCTGGATGATAGCTATGACAGTGGGAATAATTGAGACATGGCTGGATGATAGCTATGACAGTGGGAATAACTGAGACATGGCTGGATGATAGCTATGACAGTGGGAATAACAGACATGGCTGGATGATAGCTATGACAGTGGGAATAACTGAGACATGGCTGGATGATAGCTATGACAGTGGGAATAACTGAGACACGGCTGGATGATAGCTATGACAGTGGGAATAACTGAGACACGGCTGGATGATAGCTATGACAGTGGGAATAATTGAGACATGGCTGGATGATAGCTATGACAGTGGGAATAACTGAGACATGGCTGGATGATGGCTATGACAGTGGGAATAACTGAGACACGGCTGGATGATAGCTATGACAGTGGGAATAACTGAGACACGGCTGGATGATAGCTATGACAGTGGGAATAATTGAGACATGGCTGGATGATAGCTATGACAGTGGGAATAACTGAGACACGGCTGGATGATAGCTATGACAGTGGGAATAACTGAGACACGGCTGGATGATAGCTATGAC